>NC_089978.1:63883255-64189113 GCF_036417845.1 Apteryx mantelli | reverse complement strand
ATAACATCCCCAGGACAAAAAACTATGTATAACTACAAGTATTCTATTTGAGTTGCTGTTTGAAAGAATTTCATTTCACACTGGACCAACAGACATGTTCCTGATAAAGGCAATTATTTTGACTGATCAGTAGGTATAACTAATAAAAAACTGAAGTTAATGTCCAATCTGGTGTCTCAAGCTACTCAAAGGGACAAAGGTCAACAGCTGTGAGGCAGCATACTCAGTAAAAAATACCAGGGGGATGATTTTACAGAAACATCCATAGAATGCATTAAAACATGATTAGAACAGCTGCTGTATTGGTACATGACAGATTTCTTCAAGAATAATGAAGAGCTTGCAAGATATGATCAAGTTTAATTTGGATTGTACTAAAACCTGGAGGGGCATATCAGTTTTCTCTATATTGAGTAGCAGCAAAAGAAACGGAAATCCATGCAAGAGGATCGCCGTGCAGAGGATTCAAAAGAATTTATTCACCTTAGACTTTGTCAAATCTAATTGCAAAAATATCCTAATAGAAAACAAAGAATACGCTTAGAGAGCTTTGGATGAAGCACACAAGACTGGTTTTACAGAAGGTGGAAAAGCAGATAAATGCAGTAACAAAACCAATTAGGAAAACAGACCATTTGTGTAGCTTCATCTAGAAACGTTTCTACCATAGATCTCTTTCTTCACAGAGCATGGCTTAATCATGCAGGAGGACTTGGTCTAATGTTGCCAATACATTCTGCCTCTGGCACCAGACTGGCTCAACACTGAATCAGAAGGAAAGATCCCTCCTCCATCTCACTTTCTGCTGTCTGAGGGTGTTCTTGGAATTCTTTCATCTAAACAGTGAACAGCTCTGATCCTACTTAGCTTCTGTGATCTGAGATCACAGCCTGAAATTGTATGACTAACTTCACATCCCGGTATAAAGAAGTATGTGACAACGATGTGAAAGCTAATGGCAAACACTAGCAGTAAATCCTTTTCGTGTTTTCATTTATCAATAAAATCTAAAGTATGCGCACACACACCCTGAAAATCCCTTTCTCTTTCCCACAAAAAGGCTTATTTTCTCAAAATGCCCTCACAAGTTCATAGAAACTGCTGCGGATATTAATCCAACCTCTCTCCCCCAGAAAAACAAAACAAAACAAAACAAAACAAAAAACAAACCCAGAAATCTTTCTAAATGAGGAAGAACTGTCATTACCATCTGAGAAGATGCAGGGTTTATAAGACATATTAATCTATTGTATGATTCTCCAACAGATAAGAAAATCTCACACGGGAATACATTTTGACAGGATATACCTGTTGTTGAAGGGAATTCACAGTACTCCTAGGCAATGAATTAAAAGAGTTCAGCTACTGAGTTCAGTTACTCTTCTCTGAGAACTGAAACTAGGTACAAGTGTTGTGACTTGAAAATAATTTATTTTTATAGAAGACTGGATTGGTTTTAAAATTAAATCCACAAAGCTGAAATTCAATTAACTGGCTAAATTGCTATCTTCCTTCCAGAAATGATTAGGCGTTTTCTGGTGGGACACTTTCTCAGTCAGGAAGTTCAGATTCACTGAATTGAAACGTGTTGATATCAAGAAAACATTTGATAAAACTCAGCAGATTTCTGATGGAGAAAAATACTTTGGCTTTCTGACAGCTGGCCTGATTGCCTTCATCACTGTATGCCATATTTCCCTGACAAGGAATTTTGGAGCTGGAACTTTGGAAATGTCTTTTCTCTTGAGATTAATAGCATCAGGCCCTCATCTGCCAGTTCAGCTTCAAGCCATGTCATCTAGAAAACCTGAGTGCTCAGGTAGCAAATAATCCAGAAAAGCAGTCAGGCAAGGAGATTTCCTCTCAGCTCTCTGGCAGTCAAAGGACCTGACTATATATGGTACTTCAGAATTAATAGGTAATTCAAGAAACCAGAAAACTAGGGGGTCTATTACCAGTACAGTACTAAAACCATTGTTTTTAATAGACCGCTTTGTGTACCGTAGAGGTAGAAAACCTGCAAGTTTAAAAATCTCTTTGCTCTAAAATTTCAGGCCCCTTAGCTGAGATTTTTCAAGAAATTTCTAAGCTTCAGAAGCTGAAGTTTTAAGAAAAATACCATAGGATGTGTGATTCATACTGAAATCACAAGTTCTAGCAGTTAATAAGTGGTAGACTAAAAGGTTTGTTTTTGTTGCAGGAATTACCGTGGTGGATAACACGTGTGGTTTACCTGAGACTGGTATTCTGCCTTTGGCAGTACCTGAATGCATGTGGATATGAGAAGCTACGCTACACAAATGCATTATAATCTATTTCCATGAACATATCATTCTAATTTCTAGTAATTTAATATGAGATTAAACCCTGAAATAGAAAAGTTTAATTTGCATGAGCTATTATATCTTTGAGTGTTAGTGGATGTTAATCTTCCAAAGTCTAATTGTTTGAAGGCCTCTTTAGCAGTGAAATTTATGGTCCAATACTAAAAACATTGTTTTTACTTTATCAGCCCTAAATGTTTATATATTTTATATATAAATAGGGTGAAATGCAATGAAATAGGGTGACTAATTTTTTTTAAATCTGTCTCAGGTAAGACTTTCACCATCATCATTAGCAAGATCCTAATCAAATTTTGTAGACTGAATTTGGTCTGTATCACAGAAAAAGTGATTTTTTAAAATGAAAAGTTATTGAACTCTATCCCATCTTTGTTAATCCAAATATATCATTGGCTGGTCTTATTTTCTTTTTAACAGTCCAAATAATGAACTCTGCTTGGTAGTCTGTACATTAAATGATTCATCATGCCTGAGTCAAGTAGGTCCAGAGCTTATGCCTTACTAGCAGATATAGGCCCGTGGCCAGTCCTGACATCACTGTACAACAGAAGACAAGGGATGCACAACCTTTTCTGTGGATGTAAGACTAAGAAAAGTCACAATTGCTCGACATAAATTGAAATTTTGATGACATTTTGGCTATACACTCCCAAATTCTTCTGTAAACTATCATATAAAATTTCAAAACAGCTCAATATTTCATGTGCTTAGTCCCATTTAAAGCCTGCCTCTCTAAAATTATTGACCCCTTTTCTGTGTTACATTATGTGTATATGTATGTAACTGTTGCTTTAGCAGAAAAAGAGCCGAGAAGAGTCTAGGAATGGCTTATGGTAAAATTTTCAAAAGCCTGAATAGAAGACAGTCCTTTGAAAATCACAGAATCACAGAATCACAGAATGGTTGAGGTTGGAAGGGACCTCTGGAGATCATCTAGTCCAACCCCCCTGCTCCAGCAGGGTCACCTAGAACACGTTGCACAGGATCACGTCCAGGCGTGTTTTGAATATCTCCAGAGAAGGAGACTCCACAACCTCTCTGGGTAACCTGTGCCAGTGCTCTGTCACCCTCACAGTGAAGAAGCTTTTCCTCATGTTCAGATGGAACTTGCTGTGTTTCAGTTTGTGCCCGTTGCCTCGCGTCCTGTCTCTGGGCACCACTGAAGAGAGTCTGGTCCCATCCTCTTGACACCCTCCCTTCAGATACTTGTACACGTTGATAAGATCTCCTCTCAGCCTTCTCTTCTCCAGGCTGAACAGGCCCAGCTCTCTCAGCCTTGCCTCATAAGAGAGATGCTCCAGTCCCCTAATCATCTGTGTAGCCCTCCGCTGGACTCTCTCCAGTAGCTCCATGTCTCTCTTGTACTGGGGAGCCCAGAACTGGACACAGGACTCCAGATGTGGCCTCACCAGGGCTGAGTAGAGGGGGAGGATCACCTCCCTCCACCTGCTGGCAACACTCTTCCTGATGCACCCCAGGATACCATTGGCCTTCTTGGCCACAAGGGCACATTGCTGCCTCATGATTAACTTGGTGTCCACCAGCACTCCCAGGTCCTTCCCCGCAGAGCTGCTTTCCAGCAGGTCAACCCCCAACCTGTACTGGTGCCGGGGGTTATTCCTCCCTAGGTGCAGGACCCTGCACTTGCCTTTGTTGAACTTCATGAGGTTCCTCTCCGCCCACCTCTCCAGCCTGTCCAGGTCTCTCTGAATGGCAGCACAGCCCTCTGGTGTATCAGCCACTCCTCCCAGTTTTGTATCATCAGCAAACTTGCTGAGGGTGCACTCTGTCCCTTCATCCAGGTCATTGATGAAGAAGCTGAACAAGACTGGACCCAGTACTGATCCCTGGGGGACACTGCTAGCTACAGGCCTCCAACTAGACTCTGCACCGCTGATCACAACTCTCTGAGCTCTGCCATTCAGCCAGTTCTCAATCCACCTCACTGTGCACTCATCCAGCCCACGCTTCCTGAGCTTGTCTATGAGGATGCTATGGCAGACAGTGTCAAAAGCCTTGCTGACGTCAAGGTAGACAACATCCACTGCTCTCCCCTCATCTACCCAGCCAGTCATTCCATCATAGAAGGCTATCAGGTTGGATAGGCATGATTTCCCCTTGGTGAAGACATGCTGACTACTCCTGATCACCTTCTTTTCCTCCACATGCTTGGAGATGGCCCCCAGGATGAGCTGCTCCATCACCTTTCCAGGGATGCAGGTGAGGCTGATTGGCCTGTAGTTCCCTGGGTCCTCCTTCTTGCCCTTTTGGAAGACTGGGGTGACACTGGCTTTCTTCCAGTCTTCAGGCACCTCTTCTGTTCTCCATGACCTTTCAAAGATGATGGAGAGTTGCCTAGCAATAGCATCCGCCAGCTCCCTCAGTACTTGTGGGTGCATCCCATCAGGGCCCATGGATTTGTGGGTATCAAGTTTGCCTAAATGATCTGAAACCTGATCCTCCTTGATCAAGGGCAAGTCTTCCTTTCTCCAGACTTTCTCTCTGGTCTCCAGGATCTGGGATTCCTGAGGGCTGGCCTGAGCAGTAAAGACTGAAGCAAAGAAGGCATTCAGTAACTCTGCCTTCTCTGTATCCTTCGTCACCAGGGCACCCACTCCATTCAGCAGTAGGCCCACATTTTCCCTAGTCTTCCTTTTGCTGCTGATGTATTTGAAGAAGCTCTTCTTGCTGTCCTTGACATCTCTCGCCAGATTTAATTCCAAACGGGCCTTAGCCTTCCTCGTCGCATCCCTGCATACTCTGACAACGTTTCTATATTCCTCCCAAGTGGCCTGTCCCCCTTTCCACTTTCTGTATACTTCCTCCTTCCGTTTGAGTTTTGCCAGGAGCTCCTTGCTCATCCATGCAGGCCTCCTGCCTCTTTTGCTTGACTTCTTGCTCATAGGAATGGACCGATCTTGAGCTTGGAGGAAGCGATGCTTGAATATTAACCAACTCTCTTGAACGCCCCTTCCCTCTAGGGCCCTAACCCATGGGATTCCTTCACGTAGGTCCCTGAAGAGGCCAAAGTTTGCTCTCCTGAAGTCCAGGGTTGCGATCCTACTTAATGCCCTCCTTCCTCCTTGCAGGATCCTGAACTCCACCATCTCATGGTCACTGCAGCCAAGGCTGCCCCCGACCTTCACATCCTCAACCAGTCCTTCTTTGTTTGTTAGTACAAGGTCCAGCAGCACACCTCTCCTTGTTGGCTCCTCCACCACCTGTGTCAAGTTGTCACCAATGCTCTGCAGGAACCTCTGGGACTGTTTGTGCCTAGCTGTGTTGTCTTTCCAGCAGATATCAGGGTGGTTGGAGCCCCCCACGAGAACCAGGGCCTGGGATCGTGAGGCTACTTCCAGCTGTCTGTAGAAGGCCTCATCGACTTCCTCTTCCTGATCAGGTGGCCTGTAGTAAACACCCACAACAGTGTCACCCATGTTAGCCTGCCCTTTAATCCTTACCCATAAGCTCTCGACTTGCTCTTCATCCACCCCTAGGCAGAGCTCGAATCATTCCAGTTGCTCTCTCGCATAAAGAGCAACTCTACCACCTCGCCTTCCTGGCCTGTCTTTCCTAAAAAGCATGTAGCCATCCATGACAGCACTCCAGTCATGCGAGTTATCCCACCATGTCTCTGTGACTGCAATGAGATCATGGCCCTGCGACCGCACACAGATCTCTAGTTCTTCCTGTTTGTTCCCCAAGCTGCGTGCATTGGTGTACAGGCACTTCAGAGAGGTGATCGAGCATGCAGGTTTCCCAGGAGGGGTACAAGAGGATCCTCCATAGCCACATCCTGTGCGCACTTCCCTGGCTGCATTCACCTGCTGGAGGCATCCCAACTTGAGCTGCTTTTCGTTGACTGCCCTGTCTCTATAACTCTCCCCTTCCCCCATCTTTCCTAGTTTAAATCCTTCCTTACCAGTTTGGCCAACCTGTTGGGAAAGACACATGTGCCCTGCTTAGTGAAGTGGATCCCATCTCTCGCCATCAGTTGTTGATCTTCAAACAGGGTGCCATGGTTGTAGAAACCAAAACCCCGTTGCCAACACCAGTGGCGCAGCCAGTTGTTAACTTGGAAAATCCGTCTCCTCCTCCTCTCATCCATCCCCCACACTGGCAGGATTGAGAGGAAAATGAGCCGGGCTCCCAGACCCTTGACCACCATCCCCAGAGTTCTGAAATCCTGTTTGATGGTTTTCAAGTTGCCCTTGGCATCATTAGTGCCCACGTGGAAGAGCAGCAGAGGGTAATAGTTTTGAGATGCGTGCATGAGATGCATGGACAAGCCTTGGCAGTCTTTTTATGACATCTCGTATTCAAGATTTAAATGCTATTTAAATTTCAATAGAAGAGAGAAGCTATGGAACTAACAATTATTTCTTATTCTTTTTTTTTTTGTAAGTCTTTACCAAAATGTCTAATAGTTCTGTGGTTTCAGCAGTGAGAACACAACTATATTATTAGCTAAAAACTGGCTTTCTGTGTCCTGACTTTGAAGAAATGTTGTAAAAATTCTAGTCAGTGCTTTCTTCTTTAAATTGAAAATTTGCTAACTAATGGGGCACAGAACAGAACATCACCAAGGCTTGTCCAATTTAACTTCAGCATTATATTTCATCACAGAAACCTGATAGGCCAGTAGACTAAGTGATTTGGGGGATAAGTCGTCTGGGACTCTTTCCTCAGAAACCAGGAGGCTTTGTGAGTGAGGAGTTAGCCCCCCAGATCTGTTAGAATTCCATCTTTAAAACAATATCTCACAGCTATATGCATGGCTTCTCATTGTTTCACAAGAAATCAATCAAATGTTCATGTTTATTAGCAGCTTATTTTGAATGGTAGTTTCTCCTGAATCTAAAAACCTCTCTTCTGGAATGCAATCCTGCCATGACACATTCTGGAGGAGTTCCCCTCATGGCCCCCAGACAAATCATACCAAATATTCACACTGTTCAGCAACATTCAAAATCGTGCCTGCAATTGAATTTCAGTCAGTGTCTGAAAAATTGTATGGTTCATGTGAGTTTATAGATTGCTGAATTACCTGAAACAGTCTGTGTTCAGTTTCACAATAGTCTTGGCTTTGTATCTTCCTTCCCTTTGTCATTTTTTCAGTACATAAAACAGTTCTTGGGTATCTGTGCGCAAGTAGCTATGTGATAAGCCTCCTCTTTCTTTACTATTCACTAAAATACTTTACAGAAAATTGTACTTACGCTGAAGAAATCAAGCATGAGGTACAGTTAGATATTATCAACTTCAGTGTTCAGTAAAATATCCGTGGAACAGGCTACAAGATAAACAGTAATTGAAAATGAAGGAATAAGGTCATGCATCAGAGTATGATTTCTGAGAATAGATATTCTATATAAGCTTTCTGGAAAATGGCCTGTTTTCTTCTAAGTTAACTGAAATATGGAATGAACTCTCTACTTAGAAAATCTGGTCATCAAAGTCTACAACATTAAGATCTATGGGAGAAATCAGCGTGGTCCAAAATGATGTGTGAGTAGAAGTCCACATATAGTACGTGAAGATTTTGTAACCATATCCCTGAGGATGATCTCATTGGATGTTTGATAGGATTAGGATTAGTCAGCAATTATATGGAAAATTTTTGGAGAAACTGAGGTTGTAGAAAGTGGAACCAGTGACATAGCAGATGGTACTGATTCATTTAAGTCTGATATGCATGGAAAGTTAATTCAGGCTGAAGCGGGATATAAAACACTGATTGCAAATTAACTGTTTTTGACATCCCAGGCAGGATTAATCCCACTAAACTTTAGAATTTCACACCTGAATCAGTTATTCAGACTCCCTTTAATAATCAATTTCAGTTCTTGTATGTGATTCATCTTATTCTAAAGGTGGAAATCCAAAATAGGGCATATAAATCACATCCCCTGGGTGTCTATATCTTTCTATTTGACTATAAAGATGACTTGTTTGGTTATAAACATCTCTGCTGTAGATGTCTGAAGCTAAATGAGATGAATCACATCCTCTGACTCTAAAATAAGGGTGTTTTTTTCCAAATTATGCACTTCAGAATTTAGAATATGTGCATCCATACAAGAAGTCAATCATAAATTCCAAATTAACCTCTCAGATAGAGCTAAAGCCTTTCCATTGAGTTGATAGCATCCTTCTTATGTTAAGAGGCAAGATGAGAACCTGTGCAGTCATGGTTTCAAGGCTGCATTTAATCCATTACTACCATTTATGTTGCATAAAGTCATGAAACACTATGTTAAAAAAAAAGTAAAATACCCATAATTAATATAGTCATATTCAGCCAGCAGTATAACTAGTCAGGTTGAACAAGACAGTATCTACTCTAATTTGCCACTTCTCAGCATTCATAAATTCCTCCTAAATTGGCCTCACTGTGAAGAATTGCTGCTTTTCTTTATTGATATCAGAAAAGGAGTTTTATGGTTTACTGACACGAAAAAGAAGCTTTTTTGGATATCTGGATTCCTAATTATCTTCTTGTTCCACTTATTAGGTAGGAATTTGGGGAACAGCTTTTTCTGAAGATTTTTAACAAATGGTGATTTTGTACCATATCATGGGAAATTTCATGTTTGTGCTACTTATTTTTAACAGAACAGTTCATCTTTTCATTCAGAAGTAGTTCTGCTTTTTAAAAACAAAACTTTGGCAGTTCTTATTACCCTTAAAATATATATTTTTTACAGTTTATAAATTTTTTAATATGGCCGGGTCTTCCACAATTGTTCTGACCTTTGCCTTTAATAAGACAATGAGCAATTTGGCCATAAATGATCTCTGAAGAATGCTACATAAGCAAAGAGCTGTCTGTGCATGCAAACCCAGTGGAGGTAAGTTTTAGGAGTGCCTGCTTCCTGTTAGGCTCTGTGTTCAGGGTGTAATGGAAGAGAGGTGCTGTGGGTGAGAGGTGCAGAAGGTAGCACAAAGCAGAATTTCCTGTGTTGGTCCTTTACGAGAATATGCATCAGGAGCTTGTTCTGATTTTATTATCTAGCAGTGCTATCGTCTAGATAGCGTGAGTGTTACCTGTGGCCTTGATGATCTTTTTGTGGATCCATGGGTGGAAAAAGATGATTTATAAGACCACAAGACCATTACGATTTCTGTAACACTTATCATTGAGATAACTAAGTTGCTTACGGACCACATTTTTGCTGTTAAATAAGTAGGAATAAGTGTTCTGAAAAGTTTCTTTTTTTGAAAGCTAATACTTTTATGTTATTACCTATATTCCATGCATAAAAGATGGAGATGAAAATCAGGAAAACAAACAAACAAACAAACAAACCAACCCTAAAACCCATAACCCAAAGCAAGACATTTCACCTCTGCTGAGACTGAATCTCATTATCCGATTTTGGGAATGAAACATATAACATGTTCTAAGGGTCTAGTGTCAAAAGCTACCGCTCACTTGAACAACCTTAATGCCTTCCCAACAATCAGTTGAAAACCCATGAAAGATAATATAGGCTCTAATTGACTAAATTGATAGCTGTTCCAGGAAAATGAGAAAACAGCATCCTTTTTCCTCATCATCCCTTGAACTCTTCAAAAGGAATTATACATAATTCTATCATGTTCAGCCTGATAAACACAGGATTTACTGATTTGTACATTTATGATTTGGCCTGTCTTCTGAAGTCGATAAAGTTATAAGTGTTAATAAATGTGCTTACAGTTTCTGAAATAAAATTGTACAGACTGTTTTTGTGAGTGTGGTAATAAATAAATTTTAAAAAAAGTACACTACCAGAATTGTAACTGTATGTTAAATGTATGTTTTTTTGATATATTACATTTTTTTTCCTGATAATTAATTCATGTTTTTTTTAAAAAATCAACATTTCAAAGTATAGTATCCTTAGTCCCCTACTTCTCAATTAAAGGTCATGGGCCATTTTTAATGGTATGTTTATTTCTCATTAACTTAAATAGATTATGACTAACTAGGTATATCTAAGAATCTGACTGTTGGTGCTCCTGAGTAAAACAAATATTTGTGCATATTTGTTTTGCTAATTCAAGAATCCAGCTCAGATCTGTATGAAACTTGCTAAACTTCTGTTCCATGGGAAGAAGGGACATAAGAGGAGGATGTACAGAATGGATGATGGACCATAGATAAAGGTGTATGTGGCAATGGAAATGGCAGAGAGATTACCATTGTTCTGAGGACTGTAGTGAAAAACTGTTGTGTTTCCTCCAAACACTCTCCAAAGCATTTTCTCAGCCACTGTGAGTCTGTGGGTTAGTATCTCCTTCTGTGCCCTCATATTTATTCCCCTGTACAGGCAGGATAATACAGCTGGCTCCTGGATACAAATAGCTCCGTCCACTTATGAGGTCTATCCTATTATTTGGAAAAAATAAAAACACAGTTTTTGCAGGAATTATAAGTTTACATGATTGATCCCTCAGCTGAAGGGCTGAGAGAGAAAATCTGTCTTGCTTAACATCTGAAAGCAATGCAAATGTGAATTAACTGCAGCGCAGAAACCCACCTAGCACATTAAAGGAGTTAAACACAAGGAGTTAAACACAACTTCAAAGTGCATATGGAGGAAAACAACAGGTATAACTGTCCATCTGTTGATAGAAAGACTTGGAAATTCTTAAACTGCTGACAGTGTGGTTAATGGGTAGTCATCTGGTTATTATTATTATTTCAGGTCTTTATCTTTTCCTCTTCGGTAGGAAGATGTCATGCATAAGTCTCTCTCCATTTTTTTTTTTCTTTTGCTATGATCAGGCAATTTCTTTTTTGTTATCCCAAACTTCAGTCTATTGACGTCAGAGGATGGCTCGTTTCAGTGGAAATAAACCCTCGCCCTTCAAAACAAGAAGACCTTACAGGACGTGATACAAGAACAAGGTTAGATAATATTACAGGCAGCATCAAAGGCTAAGAAATTTTATTGGCAAGAGAACTAACTACCTGTGCTTGGAAAAACAGTGAATTCAGTTAATGTGATTCAACCAAATACCACCATGCAAACACCCGGCTCAAAAAATTTTGCAAATAAATATGGTGAAGCTATTATCATTGTTTGTGTACTGTGTATATTGTGGCATCACCCAAAATATGCTAGGCATGTAGACAGATGTGTTCTCTGCCCAGAGGGTTTTCAGTTTAGTGGTAGATATGGCATAACAGTAGAATGTTACAACAACAGGTAGAGGAAACAGCAGGATGGGAAGAACCTAATCACAAAGGAAAGGTCAGGCAGTTAATATAACTCTCTGTACAGACACCTTGTTCCCTAATATATACAATATTTGTAGGGTTTTTTGCATAATCATAAAAAGCTGAGTTTATCACAACCAAAGCATTTGATTAGCAGTGGGTCTTGGGTTCAGGATATAACATCGGTTCAAAATCAGACAATGCAGCAGAAAAAGAGAGCCCAGAACAGTGAGCTAGTGAGGACACTCAGATACAAGAGGCCCAACTGCAAGGTCTTTCTCAGACAAGGCAGAGCAGCTACTTTAATCTGGGTTTCCTACATCACAGATATATGACCTAACCACTGGCTATTGATCTTTCTGGAGTGGCACTTACTCTTTCTCTCACTTTCTTTCTTTCTTTTTTTCCTTTTTTTTCCCCCCCCCACAATTCCTGAGTTTGCTCCAGTGCCACCCAAAACCTTTACAATGTTTCATAAATGGAGCTCTTGCCTTCTAGCCAATTTCATTCTGCAAAATTCTGTCTCACTATTCAAATACCCTTCTCCCTTTGTGTCAGAGAAACTTTCTATATGCATATAGGTTACAATATTAGTTTTGTTTTCTCTTCTTCCCACAGAATTATTTAGGACCCTTATTTTGTCCAGTGTGACTTGGGCTTCTAAAATTCTTGGTGCATCTGGACCCTGCCTCTCTTTGTGGGCCAAATATGTACTATGACTAATATTGGAAACAGCAAAATTTGATGCTGGCCTAAGTATTTGACTCTCAATATGTACTGATGTCTTCTACCCTCACACTGCTCTAGATTTTCCTTGACTTAAGTTACCTCTCCAACCCTATTGTTTTGCACTAGTTAATTCCACTGAAGTCAAAAGAATTCTTGTGTTCTATGACACAAGCAGGATCAAAAAGAAAACCATAAAACACTTGATAAACAGTAAAAAAACTGTGGATGGACTTTTCTTAGACTCTGAAGAACAGATTATTTGGACTAAAAGACCTACTTTAAAACATGTGTTTTAATTCTTTCCTTCATTTTCTATCACCTCTTTCAACTGCTTCCCCTCCTGGAAAGAAATCTAACTATTTACTGAATTAATGAGCGCTACTTTCTTCGGGTGCCACAGACCAACAAATAATTCCATGTCCTTATTTTTCTGAGTAAAAAGTAATTCTTCAAGAGTTTACTGATATTTTTGTCTCTGGATTTGAAATTGCTTTACAAGATAGTTTCAAACATTTATCTTTACTGAGTATTAGTTCCATTCTGAAGCTTAAAAATCATCATTATATTGTCTAAATAGCTTCCGTTCCATTGATGTAATACTTTCTCTGTTTTTCTTCATAATTTATTCTTCTTGGTTTGTTACTGTACACAAAAGTTAAAGAGAATTTGAGGTCCAAGATGCTTCATTATGCAGTGCCTAATGTTAAAAGAAATATTCTGATAGACTCTCTGATAGGACAAGTGCTATATAAATAAGCATATCACCTGTTTTATAGGCTATTCATCTGCTGATGTAGCAATGATCATAGTATTTGGCAATTTTTACAAATTGTTCTATTTCACAGTATAGGTATGATTATAGCATGTGAAAAATTTTGTTAAATGAAATATTTCAATACAAATATTTCAGCAAAATCATCATCACCTTCATCATCACCATCATCCTCATAGTTATTAGTATTAACATTTATATGGGCTTTTACACCTTTCAGATATTGCTACTTGTGGGATTTTCTTGTAATAGCCCTCTGAGACAAGTAAATGCTATTGTTTACTTTTCCCAGTGGGAAACTAAAGGTAAGGATGGTTTCTGGCACACCAGAAAAACAAGAGCCTGAACCAGAATTTTGTAATTTTATGTTCTAAAATCTTAAATAAAGTAAACTATTTTAATTTGTTCAGTTTTCTGACTTTATTTTGAAGGGTTTTTTATCCTCCTTTTCTGTTTTCACCTAGATATTTTCCACAAGATAATTTTATGCTGGCATGGTTGTGAGCAAAGAATACAACAAAATTTCAAGGGAATGTCTTGGAGATTAATGGCCAGTTTAGAGTCCCTTGGCTGGTCATTATTCCTTAACATATACCCTATGCTGAGGTCATTTCTATTTTATATTGGAAATGTAACTGAAAAAAATAAACAAAAAACAAGATGACCAAATATGGAGCAAGGATACCTGGGGTTATGTATATACCTTCAGTTTTTAAGACATAACAATCAAAAATTGTTGTTCCATCAAGCTTTAGAATTATTTCCCTAGTTCTGCTTATTCCTGATACTTGCAAGAAGTAATGAGATGACAAGTATTTGTGTTCATTCCTGTTAGGTGCTAAATAGGTTTGTAAGACTAAGCTTACGCTTAACTTAAGATGATAAGCAATGATGCAGGACATTTTTCATGTTTAAAACTGAACACAAAACTAACTTTTGCAGAGTGAGCGCTGGAAGTGCAAATCTGTCATTTTTGATGGTACAGCTGCCTAAATTACCTCTTTGAAAAACTCTCTGAGGAAACATCATCAGAAGTTTCCTATTTGCTTAGGAATAGATCCAGATGTAGAAAATTCCACCGTGTTAGATGTTGATTTCATCTGAGAGTCCTTTGCAATATTTTGTTTTTCTAATCTAGACGTTAATGCAGAGCAGAAAAGCACCAAAATAAAACAACAACAAAAAAATCCTCCAGGAATGGTAGAATTCAGCAGTTTTTTTATTGTTTCTCCCAAAGCCTGGAATTGGTACAAAGTTTGCCCTTAGATTTTGGAACTTGTAAAGTTTTAGCAAATTTAATAACATATCTGTCCCCTTGTTTTATCAGTTAGAAAGTATATAGTTGAAAAATAGCACTAAAAGAAAACTTTGCACTATTCAAATGTTTAATATTATTTCCTGAGAATTCTGGCCTGTCATTAAGACTGACAAGGAAATAGAAGCAAAAATTATTTTATTTGCTAGAAATACACTGAAGTAGGTAGCTCAGGAATTTTGAACTCTGTGGTAATTCTGGAACCTTTCAAATCTAGATTTTTCAAAAGGAATCTGTATTTGGTGAAAAGGAGTTTCCCAACTGTACTACTTTATCAAAGTTTCACTGTAATCCCAGAGATATCCAGGGTCTTTAAATATCTCATTTGACAGCAGATTACAGTGATGCTTTGTCAGCAAAATAGTATGTATTCTCATTTGCTTGTATTTTAACCTTTCCTTTGACACTGAAAAGGTGCAAAGAACAGGAATCATACCTTGTTTACTGCTATCTATAGCCCCACAGGAAGGGGAAGGGTAAATATTTCAAAAATAGTATCATGGTGATCCAAAAGTTATTATATGATTCTATACATTTGTGTCTGTGTATGTGGCACACATACCTACACTTACATACAAAGAAACACAAGAATCCTTTATTCTTTTGAGATTCTATTTAAAAAATGCAACACTAATTACATTTAAATAAAAGGGTTATATTTAAAAATATATTCATGAAACATTTAGTGGTATTTCGTGTATTCCAGTTTCAAGGTGACTTTGAAGCATTTTTATAGGACAGGGATTTTACATTTTAAGTGCGTAAGGCTTACAACCAGAAGATATTTTACATTTTTATGTGGGAACAGAATTCCTAATGTAACATCTAGTATCATTGGTAAATTATTTTTTACGCTGTATATGCCAAGCTACAGACATATAAATGCAAGTGTGTACACATTCTGTTAAAAATATTTTCATTACTGAATGTAAATTGCATTATTTTCACTCTTTCTCATTCTTCAGCTTTTTTGCAAAAAAAAGAACAAAAAACCAAACCCCCCAAACCAGGCCCCTTTTTTCACTAAGTCTCTTTTAAATTGGATCTATATTTTAAATGTAGCATTTTATAATGAAAATGTCTATTCCAGAAGAAATTCTGAAGCAAAAATAAGGCATTATTAGGGTTTACTGTTGAAGAGTTAGCAATGAAGGTAAAGCATCCTGCTTTTGTGAAATGTTTCTGACCTGAGGTTGTTTAGCTTTCCCTAGAATTATTTAATTTGCATTAAGTATTACTATCCCTTCTGTGGTTCTGTATCCACTTCTCAAAGCGTTTCAATCCTAACTTGTTTGCACCATCACTCTTTCTGGCAGTATAGTGTCCCTCAAAGCCATCTTTATAGTAGCCTTCAAGCTATGTAATACACTTCTAAGGGAATTTATGGTAGATATAAAGTACAGATTTTGTGATGGGGTTTGTGAACGATATGTCTAGGTTGTTCCCAGTGCTAACCATCTCTCCTAATGTTCACTGTCATGGACTGCTTTGAGAAGGAGTAAGACTGACTTGCCCAGCTTCCTAAGCGGAAGACAATGATTTACACTGGGAAGATATGTTAGGCACACTTTGTAGCATTGTTGGCTATATATCATTTAAATTCCATTCTTTGAATTGTCATGTTAGTTTGTCACAGCTATTGACAGCTGCTATCTGATCAGTCTGCTAGTTCAGTAGTATCTTGGCAACAGCACAAAAATAGCTTTCCCCCCTTGTGAGTAAAGACCAGTCTGCACCGACAAATTAGAAATGTGCTAAAGACAAAATTAACTGATATTTTGGGCCAGGTTGCCAGCCTCATAACTGTGCTGCAGACAGCTCTTATATTGTCCTTAGCAGCTGCTGGAGAATCCCTCTAGAATGGAAGAAAATGGGTTGGAGATGCTGTGTTTTGCTCTGCAGCCTCTTTTTTAGGTATCAGTATAAAAGGTATAAGAGTCTTTTGAGGGGGAGAGACACAGTCAGCAGCATGGATTTGGGTGGGAGAGAGGCTGAGAAGGTGTCAGGGCCTGGAGCGCACCCTCCACACACACACATGCACACTGCTCCACACACGTACTCCCGGGATTTTAGCTGGCTGCTCAAGGCCAGCTTGCAATAAGAGGGTGGTGTTTGGCCAGCCTTGGAGTGCTTCAAGAAAAGACTGGGAGATGCCTCACAGAGGGTCTCCACTCCTGCACTTGGGAGCTGTCTTTTAACCTGAGGCATTTGTGCTTGGCCCCGAAGGAGCGGGGCAGCACCTGCCCTAGCTGCACCACAGTGGAGGGAATGGTCTTTTGGCTCCCCTCGCTCTCTTTCAGTTCTTTGCAGCGTGTTTGTACAGGACTTCCAGATGCCAAGTATTCAGGCTATACAACCAATCTGAATCATCTGGAAAACTTCACATGTACTGCATGTGCTCCACACAACTAATCCATGCGCACAGAGTAAGTCTGACGAGTCCAGAGTACGTCAGACTTCACAGTATCCACAGTGGTCTTCTGTGCAGCCACTGGCCCCCATGTGTTATGTTGGCTCTGGCTTGGTGCATTTACCCATAAAGTTGCTTGTGCTTTCTTGGCCAGATGTCTTCAGCCACGCAGCCCCTCACCCCCTTCAGTTAGGTGAGTGTAATGTCTCTGTCGTCAGGACGCTCCTTTGCCTCGATGAACCCTGCCCACTGTCAAAGCACTTAAATGGCACGTGGAAATACTCTGAGGCATCATCCCTACCTAGGCTTACATAAAAGATACAGTGGCCATTCAGCTACAGCTGTTTATAACTTTGGGTCCTGGCTCAGCACATTTTGGATTCACTTCCTTGGGAAAAAGGTGTGTTTTTCAGATGAACCTGGTAAAACACTAGAAAAGACATGGAGAAAGAAAAGGCCATGCAGCATTCACACATTAGAAGACAAGGTATGGCCAAGAACAGGTGAGGTGCAGAAGCTAAGACTTACTGCACACAATGAATTAATGTTAAAACTACTAACCAATTTATTTCATTAGGATTTCATTTCATATGCTAGTTATTACATATTACCTAGCCCACGGGAAATGCACACCTTTATTTTTCTAGTGCAGAAAATATGTCCCTGGACTTCTGTGGAAAAACAAACCACAGTCATACTTCATCCTTGTTTGGGGCAAGAGATGTCCACATATATAAAAATATTTTTAGAAATTTCTACACATAAATCCACATCTTTTCAAAACCTATATTCTTTGACAGACTATTTTACCTCAGCCTTTCTCCTGAACCCTCAGTTAGATCTTTCCGTTTCCTGCTCAGAGCTTGCACACACATGCATTATGTTTTGTTAGTTCTAACAGAACCAGGATGGCAAACCAAAACTATACATACCATTTTATTCAGTTTATTTTCACTTTGACTCTAATTTTAATTCTTGTGCCTGAATAACTTGTGTGTCTGAGACTTACAAGCATGTTTATTTGACAGTGGAATAGTGTCCTCAGAGAGATTGTGAAAATGATATCAGCTGGTTCATTTAAAATAAGACTGGACCAAAGCTTCAATACCATACTGTAGGGAACTATCTTGCATTGGGGATGGCTAAGAATGACCTCCAGGTCTTTTCTATCTCTAGTTTCTACTACACTTTGATTTCCCATGTTCACTGTCCCATTTTGTCAAGCACATGCAAAGATTTCTTTTGAAAATAACATAAAGCACTTTAATATGTATATATATATATATATTTTTTTTTCTTTTAGAAATATTTTTGTTCACTTCAGGAAAAGTCAGTTTATCCAGGTAAAGTGAATGTGTTAATTTGCTTCACGTCTTCAGATCTTGAAAAGGTAACTGAGAAATGCATAGTTTTTCCTTTTGGCTTGTGTTGAAAATGTACTCCAAAGCATAAACATTATAACTGTTATAAAAACTATTTTGTGCTTTCTTAAAAAAAAAAAAAAGAAAGAAAAGGAACAGAACCCAAAATGCATATAATTTTTCATTAAGGGATGTGAGGATTTAGGGAGATTGGGTGCTAAGAAAATTCATTTCTTAATTAAGGTTTTTTATTACCAGTAATGCATAGATAAAAATTCACGCTACAAAAAAGGATTCTATTTGATAAATCAGTATTTCAGTTTATACATATAAATATATACAAACAATGACCCTTTCAAACCTAAGCAGAAAAAAACATTTCACGTGGGAAATATAACTCACAAGCTAGTGACACTGTAAATATGATCCATCTTTAATTTATGTTGATTCTAGTATTATCTGTAATAGCTTCCCAGAGGGCAAAGTTTATCTCAATTGAGTTCAAATTAAAAAAAAAAATGAGGAAGAAGTCAACAAGGAAACTGTGACCTTAGGCCTTATTTCTATTCTTGTTGAAGTCAGCAAAAAAGATCAGAATTGGATTTCTTTGCTTCTGTAGTACAAAGAATAATGTAACTAGTTAGTTAGGCGGACCTATGCAGTTTTAACATTCTTGCCTTCCTCCCAGAGACTGAATTTGGAGTGTAATGAGAGACTAGCAATTTCCTCCTCAACATGTAAATGTGCAAAGACTATTACTAAACTCTTTTGTGTGTGTTTTATTCCTAGGTCCAATTAACACTGCTACCTTCGATATCCAAAAGAACCAGCCACCTTAAGACACATAGCTGCTGCACATGCTTAATTTGCACACGTGCATTGCCAACTGGTGTGTTCATTTCAAAAGCAGCCAGTCCAGCTGAAAAGCAGCCAGATGGCAATGCTGCTGCAGCGTAGCATGCTAAGGCTTAGAGTTGTGGTCCTAGGACACAATCTTCTCAAGATGTATACATATGCTAAGGTTTGTGGACTAGTTCCACTGACGCCATAAGACATACGGATAATGTCTGTGCTTCTGGCAAGCTAACCAGACTCCTAATAATAAGTAAACTTTAGGGTTTAGGGTTATACCTTCCATTAGTTCAAATGTTCACCACCCAGCCAAATCCTTATGTTGATCTTTACCCTTTTTGTTTGCATATCTATTAGATGGTTAAGAGTTCTGTGAAATACATACACTGATACCATGGCATACAATGCTACCCTTTTCTCCCTTTCATCTCCTGATATGTTCTAGACCTATTTTGAGGTTCATGTAGGCCCTGTGCAACACTATGAAGAGCATAAAAGCTCTGCATCTACTCATCATCCCTAAGAACAAGGGACAACAAAGTCCACTGTGATTACAGAGTTCAGGTATTTCTAGGACACTGTTTCCTGTCATCAAAAGGTAATGTGGCATACAAATAAGAGTGTCTAGTTTCTATCTGCAAAACAAAATCCCTCCAAAGCTTAGCACATGAATCCTGGCATTCAAACCATCAACTTGTAACACATCATATTATGATTTTATGTGGTTATGAATGACACCAAGAAACTGTGAACGATAATCATCTGGAAGCATTATAATAATTTACCATTTAGCTCTTCAGCATATAAATATGAACATTTTGTTAATAAGATATGAAGTGACTTCCAGTTGTGAGAAGTTTAATAGTGACTATGTCAGGTTACTCACAGGCTGGAACCAAACTCAAGTTTGCTATCTGGTTGCTAATATGTCTACTCTATTTTGTTTTAGGACAGTAAAGTATTAGAATAGTCTTTTTTTTTTTCTTGCATTATGTGTTACATGTAACTGGATTATTCCAAAGGAAAAACGTTTGAATATTTGAGGAATCAATACGCAGAGAGGATTTGTTTGCATTCATGTTCCACACCCAGTAGATTTGAAACAGAAACATATGTGTTTGCAACTGTGGATCAGAAGAAATGGTGATTCAATCACCTGAGGCTATTGAAGTATAATACAAATGATTTGCTTCAAGGTAGAAATTCTGGATCCAAATCAAAACTTTCTCAAATGCGGGAATAAATATTTTTTGCCAGGTTCATTGTTACTTCTGGATCAAAGAGCTGTTGAGATGAAACAGTTGGGAGAAAAGTTTAGGGCATGCCTCCACAGATAGGAAATTTCACTGACACAGATTTGTTGCACACCTGAAGCCCCCACACTCTCAGTGATGCACATAGGCCCTTGTAAGAGAACTAGCATGGTGCTGAGTGGGAAATAATAAGGTCTGCGGGAATCATGGTACCTCAAGCACCATACAGAGATATGGATTTCCTGGGGAGTCTCTGGGAAATTTAACATGGATTTTCTTGCCCTGCACTGGAGCAGCATGTTCTCCAGCACTGTAGAGCACAGCTGCATATATGACAAGCAGAACAGATGCATTTCTCACACCACTCCATATAGACATCCCCTCAGAACCTTCTTTTGCCCAAGCTTTTCATGTGTTAGCTTTATTAAAACTGCTTTGCTCTGACAGGTTGCTATAACTTGCACATGACCAAAGTCTTTTTGTACTACCCAGAGTTTCAACTGAAGGGCTCTGCAATTTGCAGTGAAGGGAGCAGACGGAGTAAGAGGAGAGACCTCTTTTTGCAGCAGCTGGAGACTAGACTTTGCTGTGTTCCTATGGTGCATTTTAGTGAAAGGGAGGGTGTTTCCTGAAGGGGAACAGGCAGTCAATCTTGAAGCTGGCACGATCCATGAGACAAGAAGCTGTGCAGGAGTGGGAACACAGAAAGCTCTCTGCTGAGCTGGAGTTCTGTGAACTCTCTGTAATGGATTTAGGTATTGATCTTGGAGTATTTATTCATCTTCAGGTTTTCACTGAGCTGTCAGGTTTCATCAGAATTAACAAGTAAAATTTGTGACTAGCTGTGCTATGATTTTTTCATGTGTAAATACACAATGACATGATAATATTTTTGTTTGAGCCCTTCTTCATGCCTTGCTTCCTGCCACGTTCAGATGATGAAGGATTTGGGAGATTTTTTTATTGCTCCTTTATTTTTTTTCCTCCTCATTTTGAAAATATATTAATTCATGTTTAAACACGCAAAAGTAAGAGGTCTCTGAATTAATGCTCCTGAGGATCTCTAAGTGTTCTCCCCTGTAGCTGGCACATTAACATTCACAGTCCCATGCCACTATATAAGTTACATACTGAAACAATGCTTTAGATTTAAGGCCAAATTCCGGCTGGTAGTACATACCAGAAAATCCACAGCCAGTAATGTGAGGAAAGGTAGAAACTGGCCACCAAGTTTCTGGATCTTTGATAATTATAGAGATGCTGTTTCACAGACCACAAAAGAGTATTACAAAGTAAGGCCTAGAAACCAGGAAATCGATCTGTAAAAGTGTTTATTCATATACACCTCTGGACTTTTCATGGATCAGTTGTTTCATTTATTTATTTTTATTTTTATTTTTTTTTGAAAAAAAGCATTCCAAGTTTTAAAAAAAGACAGGGAGGAGGAAAATTGAGAAGATGGGACCAGAGTGGAGCATTATTGAATGAAGTGGATTCACTTCCTCTGTGCAGGCAGATAATTCATAGTATGCATTAACTCCTTACTGATGCATTACTGCTGACTGTCAGATAAAAAGAATTCTACTTCTGTTCTTCCTATAAAAACATATTTTCCTGTAGGATCAGAACAGAGCCAAAATATTTGAGGAAAGTGTAATATGAATATTATATACATATAAATACCACCTTTCATATCTCTATCTCTCTATAAATAAGTATGCATATATATATGTATACGTATACATATTTATGCATACTTAGGTAATCTAGCTTCAGCCTACATAGTTCTATATTTTCTTGAATTCTGATGAGATTGAAGATTATAAGCTTGCAAATAAGGAAAAGATTCATTTTGTATAGGTCTAGAACACGCCTCAGTGTAATGTTGAACCATAGTTGCAGCCATGTGTTAAGTTCTCTTCCAAATTCATTATTGGTATCACTGGGTGAATGATATTGTTTGCATACTAAAATAGATTTGTAAAGAAGAAATGGCAACTTTTCTATCTGAAGGGAAGCCAGTAGGTAGGAATATTTATAAAGTATGTTATGGTAGCTAGACAGAGACTGAAAGAGAATATTAATTAACAAAGAGTATATATAAATTGGGGGAAAAAAGAGTTTAGGCTATGTATAGGTCCTAAAAGAGCAAAATGATTCTAAATATTGGAGGAAAGAAGATTACTAAAAGCTTATTGAGACTGAAATTCATCACAGCTACCTGATTTTATATGGAACTTTTGCATATTAGAAATATCACACTAGCTGTAAGTACTTTGCTAAAAACGCACCTCTTCCCCTTCCCCTGTCATAAAGTGCCTCATCATAGCATTACTTCTTATGTGTGCTATATAAAGTTGTAAGCAAACACAGATTCCAGAAAAAGATCTTGGCTTTGACATTTGCATATCACAAAAATATACTGCCTGGCACATCGAGAAGTTAGCAGAAATTGAAGAAATTTGGATTCATTTTGTCCACTTTTATAAACAATAGTTATTTAAATCCTTTAAAATATTCAGCTGAATCTGTCTTTCATGACTCTGTAGCTCTTAAAGATAAGAATAATCATTTGGACTAAACTCAAAAAAGAATTTTTATATTAAACTGATTAATTCTTAGATGTCCTGCTACCTACTGGAATTTCACCCCTCCCAGGGTACATTACAAGTCAGACCCCTGAGAGCTTGAGTCACACAACCCATAGTGGAATATGAAGCAACCTAGATAGAAAATGCAGAAGACTGGCTACAACTGGGTGCCATCTTACATATTCATACATGTGTCTGTGCCCAGAATTTGTGTATAATTCAGTGTGTCCTTTTTTTTGTGGAAGAAAAATGGACATTGATGGATTCCCTCTGACCCTGACAGTCCTTCAGTAGTCATGAGATCCAGGGTGCTAGCTATTCATGTTGAAATTTCTATTCCTCTGCCCGAATTTGGATTTCCATCTAGATGTCTTTTTTGACAGTTAGGCACTTTAGCCACTTTAAGCTAATAGATACATAGAGAAGGTCTCATTTATGCTCTTCTGCTAAAAGCTTCTGCTGTTCAGAAAATAAATCAAATATTAATTGGAGCAATGTCCAGATGCTGTCTGAATAACCTAAGTACAAGGCTATAAACTCTTTCTCCTGCATTGTATCTTCCCACTATATATTTAAATATATTATTGAAATAAAACGGTGAGGCAGGTCAAAAGCTATTCACTTTGTCTGTAAGGCAGGATTACTGGTCTCAAATCCTTACGGTGCTTCAGGTAATAGAGATGCAAGCTGGGCAAGCTGTCTTACACTGGAAGTTAAGCTTGCATCAACATCACTACTGCAATGAATCTGTGGTAATTATGGATGGCAGTGCCATAGTATGGGCAATGATCATTTATGATTTCACAGTTTCCAGCACTACTGACTGCCCCATCTGTTCCTGTGTCACTACCTAGTCCAAGCCAGGTAAATTTAAGCCAGATACTGCATTATCTCCATTTCTATTGCCTGGATTCTCTTTTTGATCTGTAGGTTTACCTACTACAGATACCCACAAATGCAGTTTTATCTGATGAACTGGAATGCTGAAAGAAGAATTATGACTGCCCAGGAAAATCATTTAAAGACACTCTTGATTGTGTGTTGTTATCAGACTATTCTTTTGAGCTCTTAAACTCGAATAGGTTGCAATGAAGCCTCAAAGTGAGGAAAGACTCAGGCGTCTCTGAGCAGGAACAATGTTCCCCTTAGGAGGAAAGTGTGCAGAGTGAATGCAGTGTCTCTTGGCCTGGGTTTGCATGTCTTGTTTCCTGCCAGACATGGTTGGTTTTGTGCTTCTGTGAGGGTCCAGCTGCCCCTGCCGTTCACTCTTGTTGATAGCAGGATGATCCAGCATCTGGGGTACTCCCTTGAAACGCTTTGATGTGGTAATGACAGAGGAGCACATGAACACCCTAACCTTTGGTTCACTTCAAGATACATACAAGCAGGATCAAGGAGTTCACTGAGGCTCTGGCCACTCTGTGCTCCAGCCAGTTCTGAGACAGGATGATCTTTAATGTGTTTGGTGAATATAAACTAAAGGCTTACTGTGCCAGAGTTTTTCAGAGCAAAGGCAGTAGGATCAGGATTTGAATGCAAAGCAAGTCAAATATTTCTGAAAAAGTACTCACCTAGACATTTTCGTAGCTGAAAATAGATACTTCTTTAAGATAGGTTGTGCCAAAAAAGACCAAATGAATTTTTCTGCAAGTGTCATGCTGAGGGTGAGAAATTTCAGATCTTTCAGATCTTTTTCTTCAAAAGGTTTGAAAGGGTCGGTAAATAAAAACTGAGCTGTAATGAATCTGTCTTTTCCACATTAACTGTCAATAGGCCAATGCCGCATTAGCTAGTCAGAAGATAGCTGAGTCTCAGTGTGTCTCCATGGTGGGGGGTAATTTATCCTTCTGGGTTCATATCTGCACCATGAAAAGAGAAAATTAAATGTAATAGCCAAATCATAATAATAGAATAAGAGAATTAACAGTGGGACATAAACTAATAATAAGGAAATTCACAGGCCAGCTGCCCTCCAAGACACAATAGGGGCACATTAAGGAAGTGGTTAAGGAGGCACCCTGTTGGGCATAGATATTGGAAGTCATCCTCAATTGTAAATTTCCTTGTTTGTATTAACTCAGGTTGAAATTGCACTGTTCTTTGAAAATTGGTTTTTTTTTTTTGGTTAGCGAATTTCCTTTGTTTTTGATTAAAACTTGAAAGCAAGATTCCCTTCTGTCCCTCATCAAAAAGAATAAAAGTAGATTTCATAATCAGTAATTCTACGTTTTATTATACTGTAGATAATGATAATGTAAATATACATTGATTTTAGATCCACCCTGCCTAGCTCAATAGAACATAAATGTTTAACAAGAATTATAATATTTAAATGACTGTGTCATCTTGCATCCTAGGCATGTTTTACAACATGATGCCAGTATCTTCATCTTTTTCCATGTCAGAAAAAATAGTACTCCTATTTTAAATCCAGGAGAAACCAGGCCACAGAGAGGTTAATTAATCTGCACAAAGCAGCACAGACATTCTGAATAGATCAGGGAATAAAACACATTTTCTTTAGGTTCCAGTACTTAGTCTCAAAACTGCTCTTACTTACTAGAGGGATTACCACTGATCTTTTGTTTGTTTGTTTGTTTGTTTTAGTTCTAGCTTAAACTGTATTTTGCCTATGGGAAAGCTTTTTCTGAAAATTAAATAGTTAAGCTAGACTTATCCAAAAATGTTCCAACCTTTTAGCCTCACTTTTATTGTCCAGTACCTGGAGCAGAAATATCAGAACATAAAGCAATGATCACAGCTATTTTTTTTTTTTTTTTTTAACCCTGGACAGAACAAGAGTGCTAGAATTTAATCTAATTTGCAAAACACAGGCATCAGGTTTCAATGGCTTGGATTTAGGCCCATTTCTAAAGTAACTATTGGAAATCTTGCAAAAAAGCCTGTTAGTGTAGCCTTACCAGTATAAAAGATCTTTGGCTACATTCTCAGCATGTTTGGAAAAGCAACCAAACTATTAGAATCATAATTAAACACTCCTGGCAAACCTTTTAATGTTTAGCCATCTCCCTTTATGTTTGGGGATATTTTCTGTGGATCTGAGGATATTCTGGCTCAAGATGATGGTGGAAAAGGGAAGAAGGAGAAAGACTAAGTCTTAGGAGCTAGCAGAGAAGCTGTAATTACATGTGGATCTTAAAAGAAGAGATTCTGTAATATAATCTGCAACTCCTACAAGCAATGGAATGTTGCTGTATGGTGATATGAGGAGAGATTAATTAAACTGATAATTATTGGTTTGCATTGGCAGTTACCTGCTCCATGAGTTCCAATGTTATTTTGTCAATATAGGATCACAATCCTGGCATGCATATTCTTTCCGAATACGTTTTGGCAATTATATCAGAAAATTAGGCCCAAATTCTCTTCTAAAAGGACTCTATTTAAAGCTGTGTTAAAAAAAAAAAAGAAAAAAGAAAAAGAAGAAGAAAACTAAAGCCATCCAATTGTCACAATCTGTGTACTGGGTTTTAGCCAGGGAGAAATAGCAAAGACAACATTAAATATGAGTACTATCAAAATAATCCCATCCCATTCAATTTCTTTTCCAAGTAATGTATTTAAGCACCAAGTAATTTAGGGCATAAGGACTTCTGAATATATATACATGTGTGTGCATACACACTAATACACAATGTATTCAGAACAATGTATTTAATTTTTGTAATGAGGTAAGGCATCTTTTATTTTTAAGTCTCTGTTAAGTGTATTTTGTTTTTGATTATGTGAAAATTATTCTAATCCGCAGGGGGTGCAACAGAAAACTGCCATTGTACCAACATTTTTTCAGCTTAGCACTTTCTTTAGGAGGCAGATACATGTGCACTGTGTTGTCTGCTATGCTGAGTTGTCCTGAGTTTAAGGAGGGAGAATGGTGTAAAAGCTGATTGTTCTCTGTGAACATGTAGATTTTTATATCCCCTACAAAACAACACTAAAACCCAAAGGACTTTATAGCTGAAAACACTTAAGCTTGCTTCTTCTTGACCTGGACCTACACTGTAGGTTTCAGGAAGCATTTTGTCCCTATGTATTTTTGTTAAACATGAACCTTCTTAGTTTTATCTAGCTCATGTAAGCTCATGTAAGACATCATGGTTTGCAGTATTGCCAGTCCTGATAATTTAAATATCTTTAAACAGCCTTAAAAAGTAATTAAAATAACTTCAATGAAATAAAGTATAAAAAAATCTTTCTTTTTTACTTGCTTTCTTGTTTTTACCATTTAAGGATTTGTTGGTTCACACTTTTCTCTATGACGACTTTGGTTGGAAATTTAAAAGCCAAAGGGAAAAAAAGGAAGAAGAAAGATGATTTATTTTCATAAAAGTATCTGATTCCTGGCTGTAAAAAAAACCCCCAAAATAATCTGTCATCTCAGGACTTACAGTGAAGACTTGAATACCAATAATCCTGGGCTTGACTTTGGGGGAGATGCAGTTTTTTCATGATGCACTTGAAGTGCTAAATAATATTTAGTGACTTGGGCTTTCTTGACTTTTACAGGCTTTTTTTAAACCCGATTACTGGCTAGCTAATCACCTATGATTAACACAGCTTGTCCTCCTACGAGGCTATAACATCACTCCCAATTGACTGTTTAACAACTGTGTAGCACTACTGTGTCATAGAATATTTGTCATCTCTCTGAATCACTTCTCAGATCGTTTGCAGAACAGGGCTCTCTCCAGTTCTCAGCTGAGCTCCTTCTTTTTCCCTGGCCTACTTTAATACTGGCTCTTGTAGCTGGGAGATGCAGCTCATTCCCTAGGAATAGCTCCCTCTTTCTGACGCTACCCATTTTCCCTGAACTGTTCACTATGGGCGCTGGTTTGTCTGCTGCATTTTGAAAACATCGTGAAAATTTTGCCCCTGATCTCTTCCAGATGGTAATTTTCTCCTTCCTGGTTGCTAAGTACTTTTTAATTTTGGCAGCTTTTATTTTCCACCCCAGGAAGGATAACACAAGCTCACTCATTCACAAGGAAGCTGCTTTGTGTGTGGCTTGCAAAGCCCTCTTGGTGGCTATGGGACAGTCTCTGTCATGCTTGCTCATAGCTTGTGTCACCTATCTTAGTCTAGTGAGGCATATGGCCCAGTGGCTCCTTTTTAGCTCCTCTGAAACCTGAGAGACATTGTGGCGCCATGTGGTAATCAGGGAGATGTGTGCACATGAGTATGCACAGTCCTGCACCATTCCTAGGATGCAGTGTGAAGGCATTACCCTCCTGCTCCCTTCAGCACTTCATCCCCTCCTGGATATCATCCCTATAATGCTGAGGAGGATTTCCCAGACAACTTCACCATGCGTTTACATATTAAAAGTAAATGCCATCCACTTGAGGCTTCCAGGAAGCTGCAGACTAGCTGTGCATGTGTTTCTCAGTAATTTTTACATCATGTTTACTGTGTACACACACGCCATCTGTGCAACACATGCACAGCGGACCCATTGGTCTCATTGCAAATGCACTGTAAAGTTGATATGCACATGTGGAGTGGATATGTCCAGATTTTCCCCACTACTGCTCTGATTAGGTTGCCAGACATCCAGAAACCCTGAACAAATGTCAAAAATCTTTGAAATCCCTCTGGATATATGTTCCAGGAAGAAAAAAAGATGTGTTCAAGGGAACTGAAGCATATGGTAGCCTATCCTGCACAGGCCACGCTAAATGACTTAGTCACGTCTTGATGACAGAACACGGGAGGGCTGGGTCCAGATACACCTTCTGGCTGCATCCCAGTTTCATACTGGGACAAGACTTGGGAGATTATCAGCCCTGGATTTCACAGTAAGGAAATCTAGATTTATGGGTCACAGGAGGAATTGCTGTAACATCCAAATAGGTCCCTGGTCTGCACAATCAAGGGAGCAGGAATTCGGGGCAGGCTTTGGAGGAGCCCTCAGTGCAGGAGTGAAGATATAGCCCTCGCTCACATGGTGTCCTGGCAAGGGCTTTGTTATGCTCAGTATTTTCCAATATGTTATATACATAGTTATAGAAAAAAGCTAGTGTCTTCACTGAATGTGGCTTTGAGAATTGGAGGATGTTTCTACTTCAACAAAAAAACAAAGCGACAGAGTACACAGTTGCTGTAAGAGATGCTGGGCTGTTGTTTGTTTGGAAAGCACACGGTGAGCCATTACAAAACAGCAGTTCAGTAAAGGAAACCAACACATACAGAAAACACAATGAGTTCTGCCATTCCCTCTAACTACATTTACTAAAGTGCCTGCAATTCGCATTTTGAAGCTGGCGAAATAACAATATTGAGGGAAAAAAAAAGAAGGTTATCTTCAGTTATTTCACAAGCTATTTATTTTAAATAAGTATGGAGACTGTTAAGAATATGAAAAACATATGTATTTTCTTTTTAAGGTGCAGCCGTTACTGGGTTGGCAGTTCAAAGGTCAGAGAGGAAGCCATAGACTATTAACATGGAAGTAAAAAGCTTTTATTTCAATCTTATGATCAAATTAAAGAAAATGTAGATGTAAAATATGTTAAAATAATCCATTCATGTCTTAAATGGTAATATTGACTCTGGAACCAATCTTAGCTAATTGAGGGAGGTCAAAATTAATACTCTTCTAATTAGCAACAAAGAAAAAATAACAAGTCACAAAACACATTTCAGTGTACTTTTAAGTATAATCTTACTTTAAATATATTTTTGTATTTTCCTTGAACTATATATAGCTACATAGCTATGCATTTTCCAGAACTATGTGGGCACTGACCCTGCAAACTGTGTTACACATGTTTAACAACACCTGTGAAGAGTCCTACTGAAATCAAGTTCATGAAGGTAGTCACAGAGGTAACTGTTGGCAAGACTGAAGCCAGATTAATCTAATGTATTGCATAGTGTTCTGGAAAAACTCTTTGGACCATATCCTACAAGACTTACACTGGCAAGTCTCCAGCTGATGTAAAATCAGATTCCTGCCTGATTGAGAACTGCATAAAACAGTGCTTACTTTCTTAATAATCCTCCCAAAGAAAATAAGCAAACCACAGCTCACCATTATTGGTTTTTTTTTAATTTCTTGACACAAAATGCATGCAACAGTGTGTGTGATTTGGATAAAGAGAAAAGGCTCTAAATTTGGCAAATACAATTTAATGTTAGAAGAACTATTTCCAGTGTACAATTTAGAGTGATAAAGATCGTTGTCAAATATCATTACTATTGGAGCTTAGTGGAAAAAGAATATTATGTGAAAGATTCCCAACATATAGCCTGAATCTTATAAGGTTATTGCCCTGTTAATGTATTTACAGGCACTAAATAAACCTGAGCAAGAAACCTGTCTGTCATACTGACATTCTCAAGGTTTCAACACGATTTTTTTCTAGTCTCTGCAGACAATCCTGAAGACATAGTGGTTAAGGCAATCATCTGAGAAACAGGAGACTGAGTTAAAGCCCTTACTTTTTACTTCCTTGATTGTCTCCTCAATTTTGACTACAGCTTCCATTTAAATCTTCAGTAACATTTCTTTGTTTGGATATTTTGTCTGCACTTTTTTTTTCTTTGATAAATCTATCTTTGCTAAATAAGCATTTTTCATTGACAAAAATATCTTTCAAAACATTCATACCCAGCTATTCTGCTGCATAAAAAAATCTGATTGCTGTGTGATATTACAAAATCTCAGGTCTATAATTAGGTATGTTCTATAGTTACAAAAGGTATAGAAAAGAGAAAAAATAAACCACAAAATTCTTTACTTAACTGTTCCTGATATATACCAATAATTTCCTTAGTATTTAGTATAATATTAATTTTAAAAGGAAACTCATATTAAGATTATATTTTGTAGGTTACTTCATGATGTTGAAAAACTCCTGTTATACCTTAGAAAAAGAAACAAAAGCCAGATTGACTTCATGAAATGTATAATATCCACAAAGAACAAGGAGGCTACAGCAAGACTAAGTGAAGCCATTACAAGCTGTGCTAATGGTCTATTTTATATAGCAAACCATATATTCTGATAAAACTACAAATTCACCTTTTATTTAGAGATTTTTTTTTTGGGGGGGGAGTGGGGAGTGGTAAGAACTTGTTAACCAAATTTTTCCCCCTCTGAGAATTCCCCTTACCTGAAGGAAAGGCAAAGCAGTAGAACCAGTTCTCACTGAGGCTGACCCAGCCTGTAGGAGAAGGGATGCAGCTTGTTCTGTTCGTGGGAAAGACACTTAGAGACAGTCAGAAATGCACTAAAAACTCTGCAGGTGGCATGGGAAGTTGAAATGTTTTGTTTTAAAACAAGAAAATGAACATAGAGAAATTTAGGAACACAGCCCAGACAGTAACTTCCTGCACTGGCAATATGAAAACTTTTAATTGCACATGTTTTGTTGTGGGAACAAGTTCAGAAAGGAAATTTCAGGCCTGCAATTCTAAACCCAAAAATAAGAAAGGAAAAGCATGCTCACTGTCATGTCAAAAATGTATGTGTTAGTTCTGATCAGAGAAAGGAGGGATTCCAATTAGGTTTATTTTAATGCTTACTTGCATCTGTGTGCCAGAGTTTCTCATATTTTAAGATATATTTGTGTTAAGTGACTCTGTATGGCTTTTTCATTCAACTGACTTGAGCTTAATATTCTTTCTTTTAATATTTAGGGTATTTGTCTAGAAGCTTACCAGGTGTGCATATGCAACAAGAGCAGGTGAAACTCCAACAAAAGCTTTTTATTCAGGGAAGCTATTTATTATTGGAGTGCTGACAATACGCTGTAGTTAGGCTTAAAATGGGGCCTGCACAAATAAGTCACTGCAAGCATTTTATTCGACACACATATTACCATTGTTCCTACTCAAGAATTGTCCAGGAGCTGCTCACAAAGCTCCTATATAGTAGTAGTAGTGGTTGGAGCTGCCAAAACTGTGTGTAATTCTACTGTAATGAGTAGCATCCCTGCTGTATGCAGCAGCACAACTAGTCAATATAACAAGAATTGAAAGTTTTGCCATCAGTAGTGTAAATTAACTTAAAATCTTGTGAATACTTGAGGGAAATATGCCCAAAATATAATGTTCTAAATCTGATTTTACCCTTCGGCTGTGCGGCAGAAGACAACCCTTGTCCTTGTGCTGAGGGCAGCCCTCAAGATTTCCTTTTGTCCCTCAGCTGTCTAGGTCAGGATTCTGGTCACACGTGCTACAGCTCATGCGTATACCTACATTCCCTCTGCTGGATTTAAGAATGGAAAAAAAAAGAAGTAGGGAAAGGAGGGTAGAGGGTGAAAAATTGATATTGATTTCTCATTGGCCAGCTGTGTGTCAGAATATGGCATACAGCCTGATCTGAGAACTCAGGGTCACTCCTGACCTGGTAATAGAAACACAGCATCATAATGTTATTTAGTGTCTTCGCAAGCTGTGTGTGGGAAGGAGTTCTGAAAAAAAGAAATTCTTTATGGAATTATATGATGATTAACAATATAATTCTGATTTGTAAGATGTTCAGAAATTTTCAAATAAAGCCTGTTTGTACTGGAAAGTGCAGTATTTTTTAAATCTGAAATGCATCCAAGTTTCAGTAACTCTTTGTAATTCATTGCTGTATTTGATTTGGCTTCAAGGGTAAAATCCAAGAAGCATTAAGAATTATATACAGAGGAGTGGCACGTAGTCCAGAACCCCATGTTGAACACATAGAGCCACTTCCAACCCGTCTTATCCAGAGCAACCTCTGTCCAGCCTGATTGTACAGGCTAAAATCCTATCCTGAAGGTAGGCATTTACAAACCTGCTTCGGAAACTGGATGTGCAATGGATTTCATTTAAGAAGGAAGCTTTACTACCAATCAAGGTAGTTATCTATGAAATGGGAAGCCCTCCTCTCACTTTGGAGATTAAAATCACATTTTCTAGGTATACTTTTTCATACCGCTATGCTCATTCTTTTGCACTCCTTCTCAGTAGTCCCATGAATGTTGAGTATGTTGTGGAACAGTGGTGTAGAAGAATATCTTTATTCAAAATAGGCTGTAACCTAGTATCTTGGGGAACTACAGGTACAGAGCTGAACATTTGCAAACTATAACCTTGTGAGGGATCTGAACAGCAGGCAATTATAAAAAGGATGCTCTCCTAGTGGTCATACAGTGGCAATTTGCTCTTGTGTTTTATGAGAAACTGGTCCTATCTGCTTTAGCTCTGCTTTGAAAGTACACACAGGTCATTTAAGGTGAAATTCTATGATTCAGATACTAAAACAGTAATTGAAAAAAGACTTTTCTGTAGAATTACTCACTGGTGGGACATTTTACAATTTTGGAGTGCTTTTCAGACCACATAACATAGCAGCAATTAGCACAAAAGTTTAGTCAGGTAGATTTAAACTCAGTGCAAGATAGAAGCTTAGTTTTCTCAAGACTGAAGTGTTTTCATTTTTGGGCATCAATACAGAGGACCTGGGGTGTTATTTAAAGATTTGCAATACAGAGGAGGCTAGAACAGTTCACAAAATGGATGCTATGGTCTTAGATTCTGTAGCACTTTAACGTTTAAATGACATTCAAACTTACACTAAATGAGAACTCTGGTATGAACAATGGAAAATGGTATGTTTGTACCATCAGCCAACTGTCTGCTTGTTATTCTAATCACTGCAAAATGGTACAATGGAAGATTTTTATTTCCGAAGAGGAAAGATTGAAGCTTGTTATGTCATGGGCTTTATTTTCTTTTTAGGAGTGTGTTAACTTGTCTTATGAAAACAAAATGATATATTGTACTTCAAATTGAGAACACAGAATGCCTGTGCAATAGTTGTCTTGGAAAGCAACCCCACAGTCACAAGTGGAATGGTGAAATGTTGGAAAGAGGCTATTGATTAGTCATAAATATAAAATATTGTTTTACCCATAAGCATGATATTTTTAAGTATCCAATTCATATATATTATTCAAAGTTTGCATATAAACAGTAACAAAAAAAATTAGCACAGCTTAAATGCAGCATGCAGTGAATTGAAGAACATATTTTTGTCTTTCCCTTAAGAAAAGAAGTTGGTTTGGCCAATAGATTTATTACTGTCTATGGGAAAAATATGGATATTACCATATGTCTACTTTTCTTTCTAAACTCAGTTGGAAAAATCCTTTCCCCTTCTTATACAGGAAATTGTTATTTTTAGTAAACAAATTACATATTTTCATTTACTTTCATACTAACAATGAAATATAAATAGCTTAGAAGCATGTTGTATATATGTCTGTCCCAAGTAATTCACAGCCATGTTAAAAAAGAAACAAATAAAACAACAAAAGTTATAGCATTCCTGATTAGATTTGGCACAATAACCTGAACTCACTGTTTTTTTTTCCCTTTAGTAAGCATCACAGCTAAAGGACCAAGTGTCAGTTTTAACAAGGAGGTACTAACATTTGTTTGTTTGTGTAGAAGACACATTAATGTTTCTTTCCAGTGTGAAAATTGCTTTATTAATACTTTCTTTGTAATTTACCAGAAGACTGTAAAAAAATGAATGCAAGCTGGATAAAGTTAACACATACATTTAATTATCCATTAAATAAACAATCTACACCCTGATTGAGCTTTCTGAGACTGAGAAGAAAAGTGTTTTCTGCGAAGGTTAGCATCATGTCAGGTCAGTAATTTGAGCTGTTTAGTCATCAGCTAGTTTGATCTGACTGGCTAGAATTTTCTTTACTGTGGGAAAGCATAATCAAAAATCCAGATGTATCCAAAAGGTGATAGTGTAAAGCCCGGTGATAGTGTAATGGGAAGTGGGAAATTCACTTGTACTCAGGTAAGACAATTGGGGCTGGTTGCCAGGGTTTGGGGCTAGGAAGAGAAGGAAGGGGAGTGAAGGCTTTTGAGAAAAAAAAGAAGTGCAAGGCTTCTAAGGGATAAGTCCTTCATTACTGTGGGAACTGGAGGTAAGTCAGAACTGGATGAACCTCTAAACAGCTGTAAAAATTCACTAGTATTTGGATAAGGAGCTTACCAGTGTGGCCCAAGGTAAATGGTGAGAAAAAGTCACAGCTATTTGCTGCTGTAAACTGGGGATCTCCACTGAGATACATTCCCATCCAAAGAGAGCTGACAGCTGATGCTACACACAGTGCATCTCTGATTGAATTGTGCTCACATTTCAGGCTGTACTCAATCTCATTTGATGCTTTTTAAAGCAGAGGAATGCTATAATTTGTATTACTGATGCCAGCATTTGGAAGCTAGTTTCTTTTTATCTGTAACCTATTTCTGGTCATAGAAGCCACATTAATAGTTTAAATGGTTTTGAGGAATGTTCCCTGGGCACCAGAACTCAAGTATGTATATGGTTAGATTGTTAGCTAGATTGTGGTTCCCAGCATGCTTCTGACTCCTGACAGCCAGCATGCTCCCGTACACTTCCCGCACATTTTCAGAAGTTAGAATAGGCCAGGGGGTATCTGTAACAAAGATTAAAAAAGAGGTAAATCAAAGATAAGTTAATAATATGGGCATGGGCCATACCATGGGCCTCTGCCAGAAGAAGGATCCAAGGATGTTTAGTTTCCTATAGTAAACACATACTATAAACGTAGCAAATGTAGTGATTAAGGAATAAAGGACTTGATCTTCTAAAATGGGATTAAGGGAGAATTTACATACTTTAAGCTGAAATAGTGATCCAAAAAATATTAAATATTTTACTCTCAAATAGTGGACACATCTGAACTCTTTAAGTGTCCTTCATGCTTCCTGGAAAGCTTCCCATTGTTTAGGAACACTGGTCCCAGTTTTCAAGACTTATGCTTTTTTTTTTTTTTTTTTAATTTAGTATTGCTTAATAGAAGACATACAGATTGTTCTGGGACCCTGACCAAGAAATCTTTGGTTCTCTTTTCTCCTTTGCAGGAGCACACGATTGAGGAAGCAACCCTCCTAACCTAACCTACTGCCCTCTAGATACATGTTCTTTTGCTGATCCCATGAATCTGGCTCACTTTGGCTTTGCAGCAGTACAGTTTCAGCAGGAAGAATGGGGATGTTGATATTTTCTTGGGGAATACAACTTGAGAGTTAGAGTACACTAGTAAGAAGTCTGAGATTGAAAGATCTGCGACTCAAAAGAGAAGTTAATCAGGCTCTTCCATTTTCTAGATGACCATTCCGACCATTAAATAAAAGCTATAATTTAGAGAAAAAGAAATAACCTCTGCTCAGTTAGTTTCAAGGAAAAAGAAAAAGAAAAAGAAAAAGAAAGGAATTCAGACTCTGGAACTTGTCTCCAGCTTCAAATAAAATGTCTATTTCTATCTCCTTAGTTTGTACTGAGCATTTCTTAGTGTATAGTTCTAGAAGCAGCAGGAAGAATCCTCTTCTGGAATGAGTCTTCCCCATACACAGGATATACTCCTCTGATATAATTCATGGATGGTGTCTGCTTTAATGATCTAAGACAGATTTTTCAGGACTGGAACTTTTGTACTCCATATATTTCTTCCATGTACCTTTGTACTAATTCCTTTTGCAAAAAGAATATTAGCCTCTCATAAACGTGTCAGTCCTGGTCAATGTGCTCATGAACACTAGGCTGTAATGGAAGGTAATGTTTCAGCAAACATTAATCACATTTTAATCTGAACTGGGTCAAAACTCAGGTTTCTATATTTAAATACCCACAAAATATGTGTATGAGTGTCCTTGTGTGTGTAAATATGAGAAATGAGTTTCAAAACAGGATTATTTTTACTATTCCTAACAAAAATGGTTTTATAGAAAGAAGCATGTTCACGCCATGCAAGTCACCAAAATGCAATTGATATGTCCCCAGGGAACAGCAGAAAACAGTGTGACGACATCTAGCTAAAATCCAGATTCAGTATAGCAGAGCCTCTCATTAAGGCTAATTAACTTGGGTGACCATCAAGTTAATGTGAATCCAGCACTATTCCACTACTACTTCTGCAGGCTCTAGGGTGGTCCTGCTTGCACCAGGCTTCACCATGTACCATGAACCATAAACAACCTTCCTTGTTATTCTGGGTTGCTGCCCTTTAAAACCCCTAATTTTGCAGTGTGCCTGATATAGTCAAACAGTCAACTTAGAGATCTTGACTTATAGGTCCCAGTTTTGCAAAGTGATGTTTTTGCAAAGAACACTGGCTCCTCCAATTTAGGATGGCAAAAATACCTCTCTCTATCTGTTAGGTACTCAGAAGTGAAGTTTGGAGTGGAATATAGTTTGATACCAAGACTCCCAGCCTCCTGAAGGGGGAACTCAAGAGTCTCGAGGTTACATGCAGTTTGAGGAGTATGTCACATTAATCTAGAGGAAACATATCTGAAACTTTATGTCCTGCAGGGCTTAGGCATTCTAGATCTTAGGATCCTTTCTTTCATGGGGCGCAAATCCATTCCTTCTTTCCAAGGAGTAATTAGGGCTTACTCTTCTCTTAAAGCATATTTGGTGGTAGTGCTGCCACCAACTGTATATTTTATCTAGTGCAGGGGTGATTAATTTGTGATTTGAAAACAGTTCAAGAGCAGTTCTATGCCGAACCTGGTTGTATCTCCAGAGATGAAAGCAAGCTACAGAAGGGAACAGGGCAAACACAGCCTTATCACTTGGACCCAGTTTTATGACAATCACAGCCCCACTGCAAGAACAGTAGAGTGATCAGGGGACTGTTCTCTCCCACCAGTGAGTTATTTTGTGGGAGAACTCTCTTATCTCCTTTTTCTATGTTGCATCATACTATAAGAATGGCCAAACCAATCTAGCTAACATTGTATTCTGACTCTAATGGTGACCAAAAGTAGATACTTACTGAAAAGTACAAGAATAGATCAAACACTGGTATTTCTTGCAAATTCTGTCCCAGCGTCTGACCATTTGTGGACTTGCTGAGCCAGAAGCAGTTTCTGTATATTTAGTAATCCTCAATGTTTTGTAGCTCTAAGTTTTAAGGAAATTTCTGTTTAAATGCTCACACAGTCGAAGATACCATTCTGTATTAGTGGTGCAGCCATTCAGAAATCTGTGGCCATGCACTGAATCATAGCTGAGTGCCCTGTCACCAGGTTTGGTTTAGGAATGTGCCTGGAAGGTTGGAAAGGAGGGGACGCTCAACCTTTCCTGTCAAAGCTGTTGGTCAGGAACAATAACATGACATTATAGGGGTAGAAGGAAAGGATGGAAAAGGTAATATCAGTCTGCAGCATAACAGATTCTGGTACCTGCTCTATAAAACATTTCCCTGTTTCATCCAAAGGCTGTTTGATGTAAAACGTGCACACAGTCCAGAGAGTATTAAGTCTTAGGCTTTCTTGGTAAGGGTACTAAAGGATAGACAAAAACCTCTTCCGGCTTCCTTTATAAATAGATTAGCCACAGAAAATAGATGCATTTTGAGAGGACAGTCTGGGATTTTCCCACTTAGATTGACTGCACAGAAAATTTAGGAAGAGGAACACCTGTTACCTGGATCTTGCTCAGCCTGTGTCAGGCTCTATGGGTTGATTCACAGGTAGAAATAGGACTCAAAATACCTTGAAAACTTTAATCAGTGTGGTGCTTTGTAGCATAATTCTGGAGACAACTCAACTCACAAGAGGTAGTGCAGGGAGGATTGCGGATGGGAAAAGAATAATTGTCTGTTAGTGTCCTGTCTTAGGTTCCTGAGCACTTTTGTTTTGATAAAGCTTAACATCTGATCCCAAACTCAGTGCACTGACAAAAAATAAGTTATATTAAAAGGGAATAACAGAATAGTGCTGAGAGATGCCAAAATTTTAGACCTCATCAAATATGAGAAATCATTAATTTCATATTTAAGCTAGTTAAAGAGAAATATTTTCTCTCTTCTGCTCTTTTATATGCAGCTCAAACATATCCAGTCCTGAAGCCATTTTTCCCTGAACTTCAATAAAAACTTGACCGAGGCATAAAGAAAAGACCAGTTTCTGGAACGCAATGTGAATTTCTGACCTTCTGAATAACAGTAGTAACATTCCTGATGATTTTATCAAGGACATGATTTCTGCCTTTGGTACAAGGATATTTGTATTTGGTGATTCCTCTACTTGTGTTCCTTTTTAATATGGAGTTATTTATTTTCATTTACATACCAGCATACACCAAGTAGCCTTTCTGTCTTTTTGTTCAAATGCCAATTTGAAATAGATATTTATGTGGAAAAAAGACATCAATAACATATGGAGAATATTTGGGGTACTGGCACAATTATTTTCCTTAAAAGGTTTGGAATGTCCTTGATTATATTTCAGATATCATACTGTTTTGAAAAACCCATCTGAGGTCCACAGATAGAATTCTTTCAGGCTAGAAACACTATATATTTTAAATGAAATATATTTTTCTTTTATTCTCCTAAAAATCCTCCATTTTCAAAAGTTTTTTTAAAGGTTCTTTTTGTCCACTTTGACTTTCTTTACATGTCAAATAAATTGAAAAAATTTTTTTGAAACAGGTCTCGATTGTATGCCTTGACGTGCTTATAAACTAAATGCAGGAACAGCAGAAACTCACTGCAGAAATAATTACTTCATGCACAACATCCACATTTTGTTTTCACAGTTTAACCTCAGATACATTGTTTGTATTTCCACTCCTCACAAGACATTTGTTCTTTCCACTGTTCCATACTTTAACTGAATAAGGTTCATCTGGTTTGTTGATGTTATAAAATATGGAATTCTTGTATTAAGGGTTATAAAATCATATGGGAATACTTTACACCATATCTTTGTCATGATGCAGTATTAACTGGTATCATATAGAATGAGTTAACATGATATTAAATTAACCTTTTTATGTCGTTCACATTTTTGCTCTCTAAATACTTTTTGTATTATGCTATATTTATGAATTGTGCAAATATGATACTGAAAAAAACTCTTAAAACAGTTTTGACCTTTATTTAGCTATTTAAATCAGCACGCTCGCTTTGAGACTCCTGAAAAGCCACTCCTCTATAACTAATATTTCAAAATAGTATAATATTTTGTTGTTTTCAATTGAGTCACAAATTTTTAAACATTAAATCACTTCACATTGTTAAAGTCTGTTTTTGTAGTAATGAAGACATGTAAGATAGAGGTGGTCATCTTTACCTTTATGGTAGAAATGGATGGGAAGTTTGACCAGTCTCTAATCCAGATCAGAAGAGCACTTGGACTGAAGTCTGGATACATATCTTAAGGGTCTTAAAAGCCTGATTAAATGGAAAAGGCAAACTTTTTCTGAGCAGTAGCAGTTGCCAAAAAGGTATCAAATACAAGACCAGGAGGACAGAAATCAGATGCTTTGTGTGCTATTCCAGCAGTGTAGAGATAGTATATACCAGATTAAAAGCAACAACAACTTAGTAGCATAGATAGGACTTCAGTGGAGCACAGGATCCTTTTGAAATTCTGATCTTGACAGACTTCTGTAACTGAAGAGTATAAAATATGTAAACAGTCATTGGAGAACATTTGAGAAATCCTAATCATTCTTCCCAGGTAATGCCTTGACTCTTAAAGGACTGGAATCCTTTTCATGCTCGTTCTGTCTATATTTTAGGCCCAATTAATCTTGCATTCTTTTCTTCATTACTCTGCATTAGCTGAAAATACAGCCTGTAGTCATTCTGGAGGAATTAAGGATGGGTTATATCTTCGTTGGAACTCTGTCATTGGCATAAATGCACATACACTCTGGTGGCAAAGTGTAAGCACAACTGCTAGTGACATACACGGAAAGTCTTATAATGTGGATTGGTGTCACATAAATTTCTTCTTTTCTTGATTTTATTACATTTTGTTAATCTTCTGTAGTCTTTCCCTTTCAAATCTCAAGATAAGGCTGTAGCTGAAGTGGGCCTTGATGTAATGGTAATCAGGTATAAAATACAGGGCAGGCAGTAATGGGAAAAAAAACCATAGGCAATCCTAAATGATCACATAGCTTATTTCATGTATGCTCAGTGCTTTGATTCAACAGGCTGTGGCTGTGAGGTATGTGCTGGTGCCAGGATCATTGCTAATGATCCATTCGTCATGGACTGAGTGGCCAGGTCATCACCTAGAAGAATCTCATCCAAGATGCCTGGTAGTACCAAAGCTCCGTCTGCCAAGGACACTTTCGTCTTCCAGCAAATCTCATCCTCCATCTGCCTAAGTCATTGCTGCCAGTACTGCCACCTTTGTCATTAGTATTGCTGTGGATAGTGCCCATGATCTTTCTTTTTTCATCTGCTTGCTGACACAGTTACAATGTTCCTAGAATTCAACTGTTATCACTGATCTCTCTCTGACATCATCAAATCTGACATCAGAAACTCTAAAGTATCATGTGTTGGCATTCCAGTTTTATGTATGGACTCAAGAGTAGTCCCAGTCAAGACGTTAACATCTTACCAGTATGTAAAGGAAGTGGGGAGGGGAGAAGGAAGACACTTGTGGATTTTTGCTTCAGGTTCTGAGGGGTTATTGGGAAAATTAAGTGGCCTTTGTGTTTCTACAGTGTAAAAAATGCAGTTTCGAGAGAAATGGGAAAAGGATGGTGCACAATTTAATGATGTTCTGGATTTGGTTTAAATTTTATGCAGTGCTGGCTGCTGTTATAATGCTATAGCTGAACTACAGCTGTCTGTCTGCTGTTGTATGCACACCATATCCCATCATGATTGGTATAGCTGATTCTGGCTTTTCTGGAAATCTCCTCTCTCAGGAGAGAGGATTCTATCTCTGAAGTCAAAACAGGATTACTTCTGACAGAGAAGAATAAAATCTAAAGGCTTGATAGTCTGTCACGAATGAGTTGTGAAAAGTCATTTATCTCATGTTTGTCCCATCCTCCTTGTTTGAAACATTCACACGAAAATTTTTTTTATGCACTGAGCTCATTGCATGAACTTTAACTTTACAAATTAAAGCAAGGAGTATTTTAAAAGGGTTGTTGAATAAAATCCACAATGAAATAGTATTGCTTTTCTTTATTGAACAGGGACTTTTTTCATTGGAGGAGGATAGCATGTCTATGATATTGTTGGGCCAAATCTAAGGTCTTTACCTGGTGCTTGCAGAGACTTTACAGAGGAATCTCTTTCTGCTCCCATAGAACTTGTAGTTAAAATCTAACCAGGGAGCCCAGGAAGTGGTCAAAGTAATCAAAAATTACAACAGGGAGTTGTTTTACTGGGAAGCCAGAAGAATGTAGCTTTAGCATATTAGCATTTCTCAGTGTAGTATACACTTAATGTATTGGGGGAATACTTCGTGCACAGTTTTGCCTCCTTATTGCAGCTGTGTCTATTTCTACTACATTAAACCAGATGCTCTTCTGAAAGCTTTCCCTTTGCTTCACTCTTGCTGTTATTTTTTTTTAAGTTAGACTTGTCCCATGCTACTCCCCAAATATCTCTCACCATGTGCTGCTCCCACTGCCACACCCTTCTCTGAAATTCTGGCATATGATACCAGTTTACATATTAACAGCCCAGATGGCCAACTAAATGTAAAGTGTAAAGCAAAGACCTGCAAATATCAACCATATCCTGAAATTACAGCCATCTAGAACTCCAGGTGTCAAATCTGAGCTAACCAGTGAGGGACTTTATAAAGTAAATGGGAAGATACAGATCTTTCCAGAGGGTGATTCATCTTCCACTAAGGAAGCCTGAAGGACTATCTTAGATTAGATATGAGATGAATGAGAAAAATAATAACATTCTATGTACAATGGCTCCTTCCATCAGTGCAAGATATAGCTGTCTGCTTCCTCCTCACCAGTCAGAGAGCTGGTTGCCTCAGTAAGCAAAGGGGCAGAAAGTAAATGCTGTGGAACTAAGTTCATTTTGCTTAGAAGTACTTTGAGATCAGGACATTTTGTATATTCTGTTTTATTCAATCAAAGCTCTTTTTTTTAATATATATATATACATATACACATATAAAAGCTGAAATTTACCATGTAGTTCTGTTAATTAGAATTATTAGCATATTGCTCATAATGAACTCTTTCCACCCCTTCAGTTCAATTATGCTGACTGCTGGACTGCACACAGCTAATGATTTTAGCTATATATATATATTTTTTTCCTTCTGTGGTTCTGGCAGATGTGGCAGGAACATTTGGATGTACAGGGCAAGATTCTAACCTGTCGAGGCTCATTCAAGATTCATTTACCCAGTCATATACTAACTTTATTTAGTATATAATAAATCTTCAAATAATTCAGGGAGTCAAAAAAAATGACAGGACTAAGTGATTGCTATTACATTAGATTATATTGTCTTTTAAGTCAGTCAAAGTTCAATCTAATTTCATTTACTTTCTTCCTCACTTCTACAAGTGAGACTGAGACACTGGTAATTGTGTTCAACTGCTACTTTTTCTTCTTGTTTTTAATGAAAGATTGTAACACACTGCTTCAGAATAAGAACATTAATTGTTACTGCACTGGCAATGTGCTTGACACCTTACAAAGTGATGAGTATGTAGTGATTTACAGTGTCATTTATGGTATATAAGAATCCCTGCCTTCCAAAACAAACCATTTTTATAGACAAACTACTTTTTTTCCCTAAGTATTCTTCCTCATTTTGTTTATGTACCAACTACTTAAAGATGATGTACATATATGGACATATGATATTGTGAGATTATTTTTCTAAGGGGATTTTGTGAGTGCTGCCAATTTCAGGCCACCTGTCCTTCAAATGATGAGAATTCTAATGGATCTACCTTGGATGTGCAGTAAGAATAGGAAAATTCAGATAATTATGATAAATGCTTTAAAGTCAGTGCTTGTAAAACTTGCATAGACAAGCTTTAAAGAGAAGTATGCACACGTATGCTTTAATATCTGTCTATTACCCAGGACCAAGCTAAAAAGATACTTAAAATCAGAACTACACTTCCATGGTTGCTTGCTTTAAGTAAATTTGTTCTGGCTATGTAGAAGTCATCATGCTAACCACCTTACTTAGAAGTATATTTAGAAGTATATATTCCTCCTTGTTCTTGAAAATGGCTCCACTGGACACTTTTAAGGGATATTTAATTCTGGATTGCTACAGACTATATTTTCCTCTACAGTTACATGGCATAAATAATGCTTAGAATAGGTACTGGCAGATTACATTTACAGGGTTTTTTTAGAAAAAAATCTAAGGACTGTAAGAAGCTTTGACATACCTTGAAAAGGCATCATGTAAATTGAATGTTGTGTGAATCTATCCAGCATCCAATGATTCAGATGTTGTTAACAGAATGCATGCTATTCTTAACCCATATTCACCTTAATGTTAGCTATTTCAGCAGTTTATTGCTGGTGTTTTCACATCCCTGAAGTCTCATATTTCAACCTTTTTTGTCTTAGAAATGTCACATTGCTGTGCAATGTTGCAAATTGTTTTTTGTGCAAAACTGATGTATTATAGCATGACATGACCTCAGACCCTGCTCCCACTGTGCAGCCTATATGGATTCATGGGACTATGCATGTACCACCAATTGTCGGATCTGATACTAAAGGCTTTTCTTTTGTCTGATTTCATGGCTGTGGTCTACCTCCATTTAAATGAAAGATATTTGACATGCCTCCCTATTCTACAGCTCTACCTGCCATTTTGGATGAACAATTTCCATCCTGTGTTTTTTGTTTCTATATGATGTTTTAAAACAATTATAAGAAAACAGATGTCTCAAATTTCAAACAACATTTAACTGCCATACTTTACTGACATATATTTCTCATATATTCATCTATCAGACATATATTTCTCATTTTTATGCTGGGAGATCATTCTTATTGTTGACAATTCCAGAATACTGGTATAATGAAAATAATGAAACATTAATCAGTGAAAGGTATGAAGGAATTGTTGGGGGGGGGGGGGGGGAAGAGAGAGAGAGAACGATATGAAATCCTGGCCTGACTGAATTTAATAGAAATACATTCATCGACTTAAATGGCAAGAAGTTTCATCAATTTTGTTTAAGGTTTATGTGTCATCCAAAGAGTTTAGATTGAGCTGATGATTAAGATAAGTTTCTAGGTGGCTGTGGGCAGGTGGGTCTCCTGTGTATGACTTATTCACCAGCTACAGTATGTGCTACCACAAAAGCCTCATTGTTTTGTGGCCAAGAGGTGTGGCGCTGTGTTCAAAGCAGCCCTGACAGAAGGGGCATTCCCGGCTGCCTCCTAACACTGTTGCCTGTTCTCCATCACACAAGGCAGCAGCACATTTGTACTCTTGTCATGTGACCCAGCATAAGGGGTAAGATTCAGAAAACCTAATTTTAGGTGTCTGTGTTAGTAAATGCAGAGTAATGAATCCTTCTACGCCATGAATCATCTCATCTTTATATACGTCTCTAAGTACTTTAAATGAGCAGCGTATTAGAGATGCCTGTTTATCTCCATTGACCATAAAAGGTACCAAGACAATTACCTTAAAAACAGGGGTCTGAATTGTACATCAGAGTATAGCAACATGAATATTACCATCCCTGAAGTCTCATATATGATAGACAAGAAAATGGTGAGATCTGGCAGCATGTGCTTATTGCTTTATGATAGTCTTTTTGTAGACTTATGTTTGAATGCCAGTTTGATGTTTTGGATGAGAAGAGCAGAAAGTAAGAGAAATTGTTTCAGGGCCTGCCTATCCTGGTGTTTATTCCAGAGAAACAGCACCAAGGTGGTGGTTTTTGTAATGTAAAAAGACTTACTAGTTTTGTTGTGGTTGTTGCTGCTTCTGTGGATGAATATCAAGGGATCTCGTAGTTTACAAAGTCTGCTCTTAAGTTCTTCTGGCTGCTTCTACCTCAGCTGGACAGAGAAGAGAGGTCACAGAAAATATTTATTTACTTAGCCTTTCAGAAGTAGCTTCTGTTAGGTGAAAAAACTTCTATAGCTTTGGGACTTTCTGAAATCCACTTCTTCCAAACAGTGCAGGGTGTATGTTATTCCGTTTCTTTCTTCCACAGTCTGTCTTCATTTGTTTGTCATGGCATGCCTCTCAGCAGGGGTTTTCCACTTTCTCTCTTCACTGGCATTTTTGTTTTCTTTCTCTCCACCTTCCTTCCCACATAGACTATAGTAGTATCTTAGTAGTGTCTTGATGTATGCACAAGAAAAGGCTACAGCTTTCCTCCCAGCATCACAGCACAGCTGTCCCTGACTACCTAGGAGAACCTGTGGAGGCTTCCAAAACCACTGCTTTTTAAGAAATCAGTTTATTTTTAAGAAATCAGAATATCTTTTAACAGATCAACCGATACATAGAAAAGCTTCGGGCACACAAAACCCTTCATCACTCCCATGGCTGCCATAACACTATTACAAAACAGCCACATTGCTCCAAAAATATGTATTTAATCCCTAAAATTAATGAATCTGTTGAATTATTTATAACTGTGTGCATAAAATTTGCTAGATATTCAGCAGTAATCATATAACTGGACAGATTGTGTGTTCCAGTTAATTATGATTGTTTTTGAGCATGCATATTTCAAAAAGCAAACATTACTTGTACATTTCAAGATTTTTCTGCTAATGAAGCCATAACATTTTAGCAAGAATGGATAATGAATTTTTAGTACACAGCAGCATCGTCTGAACACAGAATCACTTTCCATGTTATACAGGAACTATTGCTTCATTCTCTCCACTAGAAAGAAATATTACAATTACCTGCTAATTATGTTAATGTTATGGGAGGAAAAGTGTCATTTCAGCCCACCTAGAGAATTACTTGTCTTCTTCTACCTACTTCTACTACCTACTTAAAGATTCTGAACTTTCAAAGCCCAAAACAACTATGCTAATATATAAAATGCAAAAAAAAAAAAAAAAAAACCCAACCCCCCAAATTAATTTCAGTATAATTCTTTGGAAACCACTTAATATTTTTATGTGTGTCATTTGGGAAATAAATAACTTTGAGAATTTTGGCAGTGATTAATTGGTGATTAGAGAACATGGGACCAAAGAGAAAAGTGGTCCCTGGAAAACAAAGCCGATTTCACTCTTGTGATAAAAAGGGTTTTCTGTGCAAGTTCCCCACTTCCTCAGCTAGAAAACTTCATAACTTTTTTTGTTGCTTCTGTTGTCTCTTAGTTGTTCCTTGAGCTAACAACTACCAAGGCAAGCATACAAGATGGTAAAAATCTCTTTTAATAGACTGGCCTCTTGAAGTAGCATGTGTAGAATCAGGGCTGACAGGCAAGGACAGATAGATGCAGAACAAAAAGTTATTTTCTACATGCAAAAATCTACCAGACCAAGATGAGCTAAAGTTATGATTTTTCATATTGAAGTACCTGGCAATTTTGCTGATGTGATAGAGAAAGTGGGAGAAATGAGGGTCTCCCTCATTTTGCATGCTGTAGAGTAGACCTTATTTTGTAATAATGAGATGTTTAAATAGACCATCTATATTTCCTTTCCAGTGATTATAAGCAACCAGTTCAGATAACTACTTTAGATCTATCCACTGCATAGATGTCTAATGTCTGATTAAATGAATTCCACATCTATTGCTTTTATCTGACCAACACTCTTTTCCAAGTATGTGGCAGGCAGAAGAAGTATCAGCTGCTGCAGCTCCTACACCTTCCATCAGGAAGTTTCTGAGAGATTCACAGAGCTTCCATATCCCTATGCCTCCCTTCCCTGGACAGTGGAGAAATGCCAGAAGCAGCAGGTAGGAAGAAATGTAATGGCAGCTTGTAGGAGTGAGAGATGAGTATGTGATGAAGGGATGTACCAGCAGTGTAATGGGAGAAATGGTGGGAGTCCTTGTGAAAAGAAAGAGGTGAACAAAAACTGGAGCAGGAAAATGTATGCTTAATTTAGTAGAGTAGCTGAAATGATACGAGGTGAAAGTGTAATAAGAGGTACCATGGAGGCATGAATCATCATACAAAGACAGCAGAAGACAGGAGCTGAAAGGAAGATTTAAAGAAAAGAGTTGGAAAGAAATCTTAAAGGGGCAGGAGAAGTAGAATTAGTTTATCTAGCATATGGACTAGCTCCTATATGAGCAATGGACGAATAAGCACCCACACCTGCTGAGGGGGCTGGCCAATGTCATTGCAAGGCCCCTCTTATCTTTGAAAGTTCATGGAAATCAGGGAAGGTTCCTGATGACTGGAAGAGAGGAAATGTCACCCCTATCTTCCAAGAAGGGCAAGAAAGAGGATCTGGAGAACTACAGGCTGCTCAGCCTCACCTGGATCCTGGGAAGATGATGAGCAAATAATCCTGGAAACAGTTTCCAAATGTATTAAGGACAAGAAGGCAACTGGGAGAAGTCAACATGAATTTACAAAGGGGAAATCATGCCTGACCAATGTGATAGCCTTCTACAACGAAATGCCTGGCTCAGTGGGTGAGGGAAGAGCAGTGGGTGGTGTTTGTCCTCAACTTTAGTAAGGCTTTCAGCACTGTTTCCCGTAACATCCTCATAGACAAGCTGATGAAGTGTGTACTAAACAAATGGGCAGTGAGGTAGACTGAAAACTGGCTAAACTGCTGGGCTCAAAGGGTTGTGATCAGTGGCACAAAGGCCAAATAAAGGTCAGTCACTACTGGTGTGCCCCGGGGCAGATACTGGGACCAATACTGTTTAACATCATCTTAAATAACCTGGGTGATGGGACCGAGTGCACTCTCAGCAAGTCTGCAGGTGATACAAACTGGGAGGAGTGGCTGATACACCAGATGATTGCGCTGCCATCTAGAGGGACCCTGACAGGACAGAGAAATGGGCACAGAGGAACCTCATGAAGTTCAACAAAGGGAAATGTCCTGCACCTAGGGAGGAATAACCCCCTGCACCAGTACAGGCTGGAGACCAAGCAGCTGGAGAGCAGCTTTGCAGAGAAGGCCCTGGGGGTCCTGGTGAACAACAGGTTGAACTTGGGCCAGAAATGTGCTCTTGCAGCAAAGAAGGCCAATAGTATCCTGGGCTGCATTAGGCAGAGTGTTGCCAGCAGGTCGAGGGAGGTGATCCTTCCTTTCTACTCAACCCTGGTGAGACCACGTCTGGAGTGCTGGATCTAGATCTGGGCTCCCCAGCAGAAGAAAGACAGGGACCTACTAGAGTGAGTCCAGCAGAGGGCTACAAAGGTGATGAATGGGCTGGAGTACCTGTCATGCAAAGAGAGGCTGAGAGGTGGGACCGTTCAGCCTGGAGGAGAGAAGATTCAAGGGGGATCGCATCAATGTGTATAAATACAGGAAGGGAGGGTGCAAAGAGGTTGGGGCTAGACTCTTCTCAGCGGTGCCCAGTGACAGAAGAAGAGGCAACGGGTACAAGCTAAAACACATGAAATTCTCCTTGAGAGTAAAAAACCACTTTTTTTACTGTGAGAGTGGGTGAACACTGCAGCAGGTTGTCCAGAGAAGCTGTAGAGTCTCCATCCTTGGACATACTTAAAACCTATCTGGGCACTATCCTGGGCAACCTACTCTAACTGATCCTGCTTAAGTAGGGGTCTGGACCAGGTGATCTCCCAAGGTCCCTTCTGACCCCAACTACTCTGTGATTCTATGAAGCTAGTACTCATTAATCCTGGAAAAGAAATGACTTAGGGGACATGTGACAGAAATCTACAAAATCATGAGTGCTATAGAGAATGTGAATTAGGGTAATTCTCTCTCTCTTCCAAAAGAAGAATTAAGTTTGAATGAGGTTAGTAGTATCTAGGCTCAAAATGAACAAAAGACAGTGAACTTGCGAAATTTGTTGTCAAATGTTATCCTTGAAATTAAAAGTTTATATAGACTTAAGAGGAGAGGAAACAAGTGTGTGGAAGATGATACCATTTAAAGTTACTAAATATATAGAAACCACAAGCAGTTAAGCAAATCCACTGAACTGAAAATGTTCAGAGACTGGGAGAATTCTCAAAGTATCATGCATGCTTAGTTTGTTCTTATTTCTCCTTAGGTATTTGCTTATGGCCATTGCTAGTGGTAGCATATTGGGCTAGATGATCCTTGGCCTGACACAGCATGGTTGTTTTCATTTTTTAAATAGGAGAGAGAAAGAAAAAAGAATATATAGGGAGTATGTTTCTACAGTTCAGGAAGTATTATGCAAGCAATATTTAGGAAATATAATTTTTAGGATTATATATTTAGGAAATACATGCTTTTGGAATTATTCCAAAATTTCCAAATCTGTACTTTATTCAGTGGCTAACTAACAGTGCAATCTGTTCTAGATGCCTTGTTTTGATGAATATATTCAGAAAAAACTTTGTAATAATATTCTATTTCATTTAACCTAACTGGAAGAGATTTATCTGAAGCATGTATTCACGTCAGGAAAATTAGGCTTGTGCCAGTTAACTCAAGAGACTGTTGTGCAATGGCTTATGTCAGACAAAGCCTTTCAAAACTGGCCCATCATAGAAAGGCCAAAGGCCATGCACCTCTTTTGTATGGCAGTCCATCAAACCTTGTTTATGGACGCCCAAAAGCTGGGCTCTTAGGAAAGCAGTAGGGGTCTTAGCACTGTGTGTTGCGCCTGTCAGTGCAATGAGAGACACATCAAACATCTGCTTTCTTTCATTTATTGATACTGATAGGTGCATTTTAAATGAATTTGTACTCATGAAAAGTGATGAATAGCTTAAGAAGTCCGATATGCACACAATAGAGGTACCATGCTCAGGTAGCCGTGCAAATAGCTGTACAGGAAGCAGCTTAATCTTCCTTACTAATGCCTGAAAGGACTGTGTCATCCATCAAATAAAGTATAATTGTCTTTCTCTAATATGAGTGAGTATTGCAATTATCTTAATATAATGGATTCTGAAATATCTTAAATCTGCCAAATTAATAAACAAACAAGCCCTGCACAGTGGCCAGACAAGAGGTCAAATCACATTGCCCTGAGGTTAATTGGAGTTTTTCTATTGAATTAAATTAGATAAGTGTTTAGCAGAAAATGCTTGAACTTTCCTGAATGGCTTCCTTTCAGTGAAGGAAAGGTGAATATAAGCAAGTTTTGGTCTCATGTTATGTCCAAGGCATAGTTTTTCTTGTGCTTTAATCAATAAACCAAACCTCACTCTTCTGCTTTTACTGTATATCTATACTTTTCTACTTTCTATTAGTAATATAGGTTGCCTAATTTAAACTCCTAGTACTGAAAAGAAATCAGACTTCTTTACTGTTTTTTATTCTAAGGTGTTGCAAATTGTTGTACAGACAGCAGGCGTAATATGGCAGTGCACAGACTCTTTCTTGTGAACTGCAGTAGAAAGACTATTATTTTATCAAGAAATTCTCTCTTGCTTGTTATCTGTGACTACCTCTGCACTCTTTCAGAGAATGAGCAGGCTTGCATTGGCGAGAACTTCATTATTTTCTAAGTAGGCTAGTTAGGAGAAGAACCAGAGTGTTAGAAATTAATGTGTGTTAATTAAACTTAAATCCATTGTATGTCTAGTGTAATATGTATTTTATCTTTTGCCAGTTTGAATCTCATTCTAGCAATACCTAGGTCTACCTATCCTAGATATATTTAACAGTATTGGACAAAGTGCTAGGTCATACTAGAACTGTCACTTAGATTTTAAAACCTCGTATATTTGTGTGTGCGTGTGTGTGTGAAGGAAAAGAAAGAAAAGAAAGAAGGGAGAAAGGAGGGAGGAAGGAAGGGAAAAAAAGCAGGCAAAATAGTGATACTTTCTTTAAAATCTAGTTTCTAAATCCATATTTAACCACGCTAATAAAAGTGATTCAAACCTTCTAAGAATGAAGCCCATGGGGAACTGCAGGTGCTTAGCACTTTGAGCAACTAGTCCTGAATTTATATGCCCAACTTCCAGCAATCATATCTGAAAGTTTTTGTAGTTCTATTCAAACCAGTAAAAAATCTCTTTTTTTCCATCATGTTATCTTGTATTACCTTCATATATAAATATCTATATCTATATCTATATCTATGTATTTCTAACAATGAGAATTTGAAAGCTTAAACAAGAAAAGACGACGATAGTTAGAACCAGTGTTTGCAGATGAGTTTTCTTTTTTTGGCATTAGTTAGATCATGCTGTGCCTTAAATGTAAATCTGTGAGGATTTGTAGCAATGTTGCTGGTTTTAATTTTACATTTTCTGGAAGGTGTTCTCATTTGCTATAAAAGTTAATGCAGGGCACAGATAAAAGAAATACTACTTTAGGGAAATATTTACACTATGAGAAAGCAAAAAGGGGTCCAGTTGTGTTTTTCTTAATAATTTCTTGATTTCGGTTCATACTTATATTTCCCTGTAATTACTGATGCTGCTTGAGTTACTGGTAAGTGCGTCTGAAAAGGTTCAGAGGTTCATTTAAGAACTCAAAAATTCAGATGCTCATTCAAATTTTCTTTGATTTTCTTTCATCTAGATCAAAGCTGATTAGGAAGTTTTCTTTTCTTTTTCTTCCCTTGCAGAAATCTTAATTTATCAAAACCTAAACTTTTCAGGGAAATAGAACAGCTTTGTTAAAAAAAAAAAAAGAAAGAAAGAAAAAGAAAAGACCCCCCCCCAAAAAAAAACCCCTCTATTGTTAAGAAGTTTTTCAGCAACTTAGTAGCATATTCTATCACTTTATGTTTCGGAAGGGCCACCTTTTCCTACTTTAAGTAGTGTGAGGTTTAAGACATTTTTCTTGAATATAGAGTATCCCAGTTCAGTTCTCATTTCTAATTTACAGAGCTAAGATTTGATCCTATAAACAACACAAACATTGGACTCTTTGGGGGATTAGAATTTTTATTATTATTTTCTTATATAATAAACTAAAAAAAAATTAATAGGTTTTGAGTTCATCAAAACTTTGAACAGAAAACAAACAAATAAACTTCCACCTCTGCCAAGTTTCCAGTTTTCCTGGGAAAGGAAAACTATTTCCTTACTAACTCAGATTTTGGGGTTTTTTTTACTGCAAACTGAATAGGAAATTCTGCTATCTACTAATTAAATATTTTCACTAACTTCCCAGCTCCCAGTAGATTTGAAAAAACTCATTATACTAGATCCTAGAGTTCATAGAGTACAACTCTATTTATTTATTTATTTATTTATTTAAAATAATTTTTTTTCCCTAGCTATGCTGCCTCCATCTCATCTTGGGGCAAAAAAAAAAAAAACAAAATAAAAAAGTAAACCAAAACAAAACAAAGCAGACAAGAATAATTGAAAAGAAGAAGTAATACACACACCCACACACCCCTCTATACATACATATACATACGCACACACACACACACACACACACACACATTTTTTCTCATTTTAAGGCCTGGGAAAGAGCAGTTAGAAAAAACGGAAATCTTGAATACATGCCTGGAACTTCAGGGAGACATTTTTAACACTTTGGTTGACTGTCTCCTCTCTTTTCTCCTCTCTTCCATCCATTCCCCTCTCTTCCCTCACATGCACCAGTAACTTCACCTATTACTGAAGCAACCTGCAACCTCTCTTCTTGGCTGACAGGAGCTAGAGGGCTTGAGTCTTTGTACAGTTATTTGACAGTGTTTTGCCTCACCCTTACTGTGGCCCTGTACTCTGCCATTGAAAAATTCATGAAGAAGATCAATGAAACCCTTGGTTAGGGGGAAATACTTCTTGGTAGAAGGGGAGAAAGGAGAGGGAGAAAAAAAGAGATTATTAAGTCCCTGGGAATTCAAAGAAAGGAATCAGTAATCCAGTGGTTCTCATATTGTGAGATGTTCTCTATTTTTTCAGTCAGAAATGATGCCTTGGCAAAATAATTAAAGGGAGGATCTGTCTTACAATCATAGTTTTTGTTCCTTATTCAAGCAGCACCGAGAGTACTATGGATCCAATACAAGATGTGTCTTAGAAAGCTGAAAAAAGGTAAGGAAAGCTTAACTGATTACAAATATTCTTGCAGTGCCCTATTCACAGCGTGAAAAAGAGTGCTAAGAAGAAGATAACGAAGTGTGTGATTAAGTGCAGCAAACTCAAATGGCTATATGCAAGGACAGTCTGTGAGTAGAGACAGCCATTAATAACTGTTTCAAACTCCTGACGGTTTCAGCACAAACATTATTAATCCACCTGTCCTAATAGCCACTAAAGGAGGTTGCACAGCATCTTCAGAGGAGACCAGCTTTCTCTCCATGTTTCTAAAGAAGCAAATGGTCAGGAGGGAGTTTTTAGGCACAAGGGGAACAAGGCATTTTATGTTCCCGCTGGAAGCATAGGGGACCAGCCCATATTTTATTACTGTACTTTCTGAGAAGATACTTTATTTTAAGTTATATAGCAGTTACATGATATAGGTGCTGTTAGATGTAACAGTATTACTAGATGGCCATTATATTGAACATTTCTGTTTGGATTGCTGAAATAGGAAGAGAATAGGTTTTCTTTGGATTATATTTTTGTGCCTTTGTGTGTCCATCTCCATCTCTCTAATACAGAATAAATAGCTGTAAATTCCTTACTTGTGCTATCTTCAGACTTCAGTGCTTTATGAACCTCCTTAATTATGCTACATGTGCTAGTGTTTCACCATGCCACCTATTCACCTGCCTACTTTTCTTGGACTTGCCCTGTCTGCTTCTCACACAGCTGTTACTATCTCCAGACCACCCAGGCTGCTCCCCAGCTGACACACTTGCACCATTCACTTAGAAGAGCTGGGGTTCATTGCTTAATTGGTTGATCAGTTGATAGACAACTCAGCTCAGCAAATAATTTCCAAGTATTTCTGCAATACAAAGGGGCAGCTCAGCTTCTGCTCCAAAGAAATCAACTGTTGCTCTTCTCTGGGTGCCTGAAAGCTGTTAGTGCTAATCTCAGTAATGAAAGTTTTCTGTATTTAGAGGAAGGATGGGAGAGCCAGGTAATTCCCTTCTGTTGTGCTCTTTCTTTCTGTTTTGTGAGAGGTACTACTCATCTATCTAGTGTCATCCTGTTTTGCAGTATGGAAACCAGGAGGCTGGTGACTTTCTAGGAAAATCCCTGTGGCTCCTAAAGATCTTTGTACTGCGTTCTATTTTCAGCAAACATTCAGCAAAGCATGTTCTTCTTGCTTTATTTATGTAAATGTCTGAAATAAAAGCACAAAGTTGTAACTAGTACAGTTGTAACTATTTCTGTTTCTGATGCTGAATGCTTTCATTTTTGATCTTGTCTGACAGTGAGAAGCACAAGCAGTTCTTGCTGGGAAAGACTGGATGCCGAGGAAATCTGTGCTCTTTCAGATCACTCTTTCCAGGTACAGATATATATAAGCAGTTTCTGCTCACTTCAAAGAGGCGTTATTGAGACAAGGGCCTTTCTTTTCATCTGCTTTGCTCAAATCTTTGACAGTCTATACTAGATAAGAGATAGTGGTGACATGCTGGAGATCTGTGTGACTCATCACTATCGCCTTGGGAAAACATTTAGAAAACAAATTTGAATTTGTTGTCAACCAGGATCTCCACAGACCATGTGCACTAACCAGGCAGGTGAAAATTGCTGGATTGGTTGCTCGCCCTCTTCCATTCCAAGTGTTATTACAGCATACTAGTCTGATTTTAAGTACTGTTTCACTACTTTAGATTACATTCATTTTAAGTGAAGATAAGATAAAAAGCCTCTCCACTCACATCTGTACATTGGGATATCTTTTCCTGTGATATATTATTACTCTTCAGTGTGTATTGTTATTTCTCTAATAAAAGAGTAAACCCAATTTTTTAGCACTTCATCCATACCAAAATAGAAGAGAGCAAAAGAAAATCTGTACAATTCTGTATATAAGATTTCTTGAATTCTACATTGATACCTCACTCTTCTAAACATAAGTTGAAAATACAAATTGATTATATGCTTAAAATTAGAATAATAATACAGATAAAAGGAAGACTCATAAAGGAATATGTAAATGTATAATTTCTGTATTTGAATTTTTCATTGTATTAGCATTTTAATCTCTTTTATGATACTTCTGGGCTAATATTTAGAATAAAAAGAGAATAAAAATAAATCATCTTTTGTTAAATGAAATAAGCTGCATTATTGCAAAATATTTTCAAAGTCCTTTCAGTAAAATACTTAAAATTTTAAAATATCAGACTAGGTGGTTGTCTCCATGAAAGGCAGTGTGATTTTTTTTTTTAGGGCTGTATATAATACCTTAAGGTTTTTTATTTTTGCTTTTGAAAAGCTAAACCCTTTCCCCCATTCTGTCGGAATCATACACATGATTGGAAAGACCAGGAATCCTTCATCTGTTCTGCTCTTTATAATGAAGTACTAAAATGTATATAAAAATAAAATCATATATTTATTTTAACTGGATGCAAATAGATCCTCATCATTCTACTTAAAAGATCCATCACAACTATAAAGGTCAATGTCTAATTTGCTTTCCAGAGTACGTCAAGACACCTGAAGAAATAGCATGGGGTAAGATTCGTGTCTTTATGTCCGAAGAAGACAAACATTTAAATCTGAGTTAATTGCCAAAGTCTTTCTTTAAATCAATAGAGATAAACAGATACCCATTGAAGGGGGTTCACCTTAAAGACTGGTCTCAGGAGGAGATAAATGCCTTCTTGGAAGTACTTCATTCTGTTTGCTGTAATGAGAAACAAATATCTAAGGTTTACATGCCTAAGTTAGAACATTTTAATACTATTCACATGGGATATGTATCTTTTCTTTTAGATCATTTAGGCAAACTTGACACCCACAAATCCATGGGCCCTGACAGGATGCACCCACGAGTGCTGAGGGAGCTGGTGGACGTTATTGCTAAGCCACTCACCATCATCTTTGAAAGGTCATGGAGAACAGGAGAGGTGCCTGAAGACTGGAAGAAAGCCAATGTCACCCCAGTCTTCCAAAAGGGCAAGAAGGAGGACCCAGGGAACTACAGGCCAATCAGCCTCACCTGCATCCCTGGAAAGGTGATGGAGCAGCTCATCCTGGAGGCCATCTCTAAGCATGTGGAGGACAAGAAGGTGATCAGGAGTAGTCAGCATGGCTTCCCCAAGGGGAAATCATGCTTAACCAATCTGATAGCCTTCTGTGATGGAATGACTGGCTGGGTAGATGAGGGGAGAGCAGTGGATGTTGTCTACCTTGACGTCAGCAAGGCTTTTGACACTGTCTGCCATAGCATCCTCATAGACAAGCTCAGGAAGCGTGGGCTAGATGAGTGCACAGTGAGGTGGATTGAGAACTGGCTGAATGGCAGAGCTCAGAGGGTTGTGATCAGCGGTGCAGAGTCTAGTTGGAGGCCTGTAGCTAGCAGTGTCCCCCAGGGATCAGTACTGGGTCCAGTCTTGTTCAACTTCGTTATCAGTGACCTGGATGAAGGGACAGAGTGCACCCTCAGCAAGTTTGCCGACGATACCAAACTGGGAGGAGTGGCTGATACGCCAGAGGGCTGTGCTGCCATTCAGAGAGACCTGGACAGGCTGGAGAGGTGGGCGGAGAGGAACCTCATGAAGTTCAACAAAGGCAAGTGCAGGGTCCTGCACCTGGGGAGGAATAACCCCCGGCACCAGTACAGGTTGGGGGTTGACCTGCTGGAAAGCAGCTCTGCGGAGAAGGACCTGGGAGTGCTGGTGGACACCAAGTTAATCATGAGGCAGCAGTGTGCCCTTGTGGCCAAGAAGGCCAATGGTATCCTGGGGTGCATCAGGAAGAGTGTTGCCAGCAGGTGGAGGGAGGTGATCCTCCCCCTCTCCTCAGCCCTGGTGAGGCCACATCTACAGTACTGCGTCCAGTTCTGGGCTCCCCAGTACAAGAGGGATGTGGCACTACTGGAGCAAGTCCAGCGAAGGGCTACAAAGATGATTAGGGGACTGGAGCATCTCTCCTCTGAGGAAAGGCTGAGAGAGCTGGGCCTGTTTAGCCTGGAGAAGAGAAGGCTGAGAGGAGATCTTATCAATGTGTATAAACATCTGAAGGGAGGGTGTCAAGAGGATGGGACCAGACTCTTTTCAGTGGTGCCCAGTGACAGGACGCGAGGCAACGGGCACAAACTGAAACACAGCAAGTTCCATCTGAACATGAGAAAAAGCTTCTTCACTGCGAGGGTGACAGAGCACTGGCACAGGTTGCCCAGAGAGGTTGTGGAGTCTCCTTCTCTGGAGATATTCAAAACCCGCCTGGACGTGATCCTGTGCAACATGCTCTAGGTGACCCTGCTTGAGCAGGGGGGTTGGACTAGATGATCTCCAGAGGTCCCTTCCAACCTCACCATTCTGTGATTCTGTGAATAAGTGGTTGTCTTGCTGTTTACTGCCAAATTCTGTAAGGAGGGATGGCTAGTTAACTGGGCATCATGTTGACTACTTTTTTTTTTTTTTTTTTTAAACATTGTAGAGTTTGGTGATTAACTTAACGAAAACTTGAATATGCAAAACAATCTTCGTAGGGTAGCGGTCTGTACCTTTTTATGCATTGGAGTCCCTCAAGGAATTTACACAACACCTTTTTTTGCAGTACCAGAGGGTTCAAAATACCCTCTTCTTCAGAAACAGGCCATTAGGGGTCTGCAAGTAGGGTAGAAGGCTTGTTGTGAAACGGCCTACCCTCTTTGGCAGCAGTGAATCAATTTCTGTCAATGGACATCTTTTAGCTGTTCATTGATAATTTGCTGAAGATGACTGGCAGATACTGAGAACAAGGCCAGGAGAAGGTTTATGTAGACTTTAACATCTTCTTTAAAGTCTTTTCTTATATTGGTGAGTGCTTAATTGGGATTATAGGTAATGATTGGAGATCAGGATGTTTTCACAAGTATAATTCAATGTCGAGAGAAAATCACATCAGATAAAGCAAAAGAAACAAAAAATGTAGCCATGGTAGAAGGTCATCAAGCATCTCTGAGCAGAATAAATGTTGCTGAGAACTTGTGGTCTGTCTCTGTTTTTAAAAAAACAGCTAAACAAACCCATGCCGAGGTATTGGTAGACTCAAGGTTTGTTATGTTTGCTCTTCTAAGTGGTGCATAGTACAGCTCAGTTTCAGTAAGATTTCTTCATGAAAAACAATAAGTTCCTTCCAGGCTTCTTGTAAGAGATTGCAAAGAGATATCTTCCACTGTGGAAAAATGTAATACATGAAAAAGTGTGAGTAGTTCTCTCATCTTTATCAAATGAGTTTTGTTGCGAGTTTTCCCTTATCCGTGTACTCTTAACAGTTGCAATATTTTTTCTGGTTTTGTTTTTGAGGAGTAAACTTTAGGAATAATTTCAAATTGATTTCTCACTCCCAGGAAACTTTTAGAAGCTGAAATACTCAAGGAATTGGGTAAGTTTAAAAAAGCTCCCTGACAGTTTCTTTAGCCTGTGAATGTGTGGATTCTTCTGTGGAGACTGCTTTTTGTCACTCATTCTCTAATAAATGTAATATTGCTGCCTAACGGTTTTAGAGCTTGTATCTTACAGAATAATAATGATATATAATTTGTGAATAATATTCTCTCCTTTCTTTCTTTCTCAAGAAACTGACCACAGAAATGTTCATAAAAGTATTAACCCCATGTGGAATTAGATTCAGTCTTTACAGACAGCCATCCCCAATTCTCTGAACTGCCATAGCTGCTGCACTGATATCAGTATTAAAATTCAGATGATTATGATTTTATATATGTGCATTGGTGAGTTTGCTGGTCAGCTAAGAATATAGATCTTACGAAGACATTTCCACCTATTAGGTAACCTATATACTGTTGCAAAGGTATTTTCTCTTTTCTTCATTCATTGGACGTGTTGCCATTCACGCCTTGCCCTGTCTTTTACATTTTCCATTCTTCTTTCCTAGTCTTTCAATTTCTAAAAGTCACTGTTCATAAACTGTAGATTTTGTTCAGCTGCTTCTTTCACAGATGTATCACTGTTGTCTGATGACAACTCTATACTGCTGGTGTGTATGTCACATAACTATTCCTCTTTGAATTCCTGAGCATTTTCTACTGTTAGATCTAGACCTAGTTAGACCTGGGTATTCTAGCATAAGACATAAGTGACACAATGATATTTTTGTTATTGTTTCTTCTTTCAAGATTGTGCAGTTACTATTTTCATCGACCCTAACAAAAGTTTCCTTGTTCCTGGCATCAACAATTGTACATGAATAGCTCATACTTGTTTTGTTCAAGAAATATCAAGATTCTTTTTCATTTTGTTGCTATCCTCTCTGCCTTGGAAAGCTGTGGGTATAATAAATATTACCAGTGTTAAATACCAACGTCTTTACCTGGTTGTGCCATTCTTTTGTAAAAAGAAATCATCCTGGGTTTGCTCACAAAAATAGGTGGAACATGAACTCAGCAACAACTTCTTCAGTTGCTGAAATAGTTTGTATACAGTTTGTACAAAAGTTCCATTATTCCACTATAGGTGGAATTAAATCACTTTCCTTCAACGGCTTTCATGAACTTCTTCCCCTGGCTAGCTCCCTTAGCAGTTTCGTCTCTTCTATTTAAGTAAATTCATTCACTTATGAAACATTAACAAAGGGAAATGCTTTATCCACTGAAACAGGCCTCCTCTACTATTTTTGTGTTTATGAGCAGCTCAGACCTTGTTATGTGTAGTATATTTGGGAAGAAGATTCTGAAAAGTCATTTTCTTCAGCTGTTTTTGCAACAAGCTTTAAAAAGCTGATGTGTACATTTTATTACATTGATTTTTTTTTCAGTTTCACTTATTTTAAAATAGCTTTGTAGACAGATACCTAGCTCAATTTAAGGCTTAATGAGGCACAAACTCCCACGTATATACTGTAGTCTCTTACTGCTAGTTCACTTATAATCATAAAAGAAAATAAGTAGAAAATGTCCTTTTATGTAATCATCCTAAGCTGCTCACTACTTCAGATACAGTACAATAAAAATTGGTTATCACTCATTTTAAAAATTACTTTAATTCACCAAGGCTAACTGCATTACTCTTTCCTATGATTCTGCTCCAGAAGTCAATACAGACCTTCCAGGCTAGGTTGCTGCACTGGAGCAACCTCTGAAACATCTTTTCTCTTACCATTCATTAGCTTCTCTACACTAAAGGTAACCTCTGAGAATTATTCTCCATCTAATGTCCTATACACTTATGGCCTATACTGAAACATTCCACCAACAAGTGAAAATGTGATTTGAGACAAATATGAAAGTAGTCTCTTTTCCTTTCCGTTTCCATTTCCTTTTCCTTCTTTACACCAAATTTGCTTTTTTTTTTATGCTGTTAGGTCTTCTTTGTATCAGCAATTTTAGAAAAGTCATAAGATAAGGAGCTGTACTTACACATGTAAACACATAAACATGTTTACATAACATACCACATATAAAATTCTGAGCACATGAGAAATACTTTTAAATGAGAAGTGAGAATTTTAGATAGATATGTAGTTTCTTGTAGTTATTCATTTGCTTTCTTGCAGAATAGGAAAATTCTACTCGTTATGTGTATTTTTTCAATGGGTGAATGAATAAAAAATAGTTGACGTTTAGATATTAGAAAGGTTCAGCTATGTTTACGTTCAAGAATCTCAGTGGTTATGAAAGAAGACAGAAATTAAATAATGTCCAGTTATTGAAAATCAATGCATTTATATATTTATCGTAAGTAAAATAACTCCAAAGAAGGTAGAGCTTAAAGCAACAAACCATTCCACTGACATATCTGCCATTCCCTGATATCTGGTCCTTGTCAAATCTTGGGAAGACACAGTTCCTCCACAGAACTGTGCCATCACAGGTAAGCTCTGTCAATGTCTGTCTTTCCCCCAGGAGAACTCCTGATGATCATTCCCCTTCAGAATCAGCTCTGTTCTTTTTAAATTCAGGTGCCGACTCCTAGAGTATTCTGGTACCTAGCTCACTGAAAAAGATGTGATTGTCAGTTCTCAATCTGAGAGGATGATTATGCCACTTCAGGCTCGAACTGATTTTCCCTGATCCAAGAGAAGCTCTCCAGCCAGTCTCGGACCCCAGTCCCTGCAGAAATAGCTTCTCCGTGCACTTGTCTGTGTTAGTGCCTTGCTCCCTAGCAGCAGCTGTCATTTCCTTTCAGGTATATGCTAACTTCAGTGGTAAAAAAAGATTTGGGAAAGAAAGTTGGGCATTGGACCCCCAATTGTCTACACTGCTTAATTGGTACCTCACTTTCTGGCTCTGTTTCGGACTACTCCAGATAGGTAACAGTAGGACAGATCTACTGGGGGGGGGGGCTAACCTTGACCAGTGTGGAGGGTCCTGCCTGGTCTCAAGACCAAGGACCTGTCCTTGGCCCTTTCTAATTATTAGGACAGAAAATATTCAGTAGTAACAAGAGTCTGTGACGCTATGAAAAGAGTCATTCGGATGTTTGGACTTGTTTCCCACCCAACCATGCCAAAGGGAAGCATCATGGGTCTGCCAGCAGGCCAATGCCTTTTAGAGTGATCCCCAGATTCCTGCATCCCAGCATGCTCTCAAGGGACCTGACCAACAGCTGTATATCCATCACAAGGCTTTGTCAAATTGCAGTGCCACAGAGTAAATGAAAGATTAGTTACTTTTAAACTAATAGTGGGAACATTTTCAGAAAGCTGAGTGTAAGTGTACTGTCAAAGCATTAGTAACAAAAGTCTTCTCTGGAGGAAGATCAGATCTGGAAGAAAAAAATATCCAAGACGTTATTTAAGGCCTTTTCACACTATTGAATTAATGACATTAGATTCGTGCCAACACCAACTTTTTGGTTTTAAAATGCTTTCTCCTTTCCCCTCCTTGAGCTTTCACATATGTAATTACTGATGGTCACCTGTGATCTCTTAATAAACAGATCAACTATTTGAAAATAGTTTTTGAAGAGCTCAAATTGCAATTTAAACAAAATAAGAGTCTATTCTTTTACATAGATCTGTAGAAACAATATCAGACAGTAATGACAGAACTCATTCCTTCCTGGCTCATTAAATTCTATAATATCTGCCCTTCAAAATATAATATGAGCCCAGCAAGGAATTAAGCCTGCAAATGTAGACATATACAATTACTTTTACTCCCATGAGGGGCAGCACCCAAGATGAAGGAGTGGGTTCTCACAGCACCAAAATTAAAAATGTGCTGACTTGTCTGAGCCTTCTGTGATCACCAAGGAAATTGCACCATTTCATGCATTGTCACATGCATCAAATATTATAGTAATATATACTTTTCCTCAGTAGTCTTCAGAAATTCAGTTTAAAACTGCTCCAGAAAATTGAGGATTCTCAACACTTAAAAAGCAGACAGAAAAATCTTTCTTTTCTTAGACCCTTAAGTTATTATTTTTTTTTTAATTTCTCTTCCAAAATGAACTACAGTACTTTTTAAATCTTGGGAAGGACTTCTATTCACAGTTAATCATTTATTCTGTTGGAATACTTTGAATTTTTGACACTGTCTAAGGCGTGTTAGATGTGGGAATCACTTTTAAAACAGGAAGAGCCAAGACCAAAAAAACCCAACACTACTCCAATAGAATTAAGAAATGCCCCAAAAGATTTGCAGATCTTAGTCTGATTACACTTCCTTTACCTAGGACAGAGTATGTACAATTGTTATACTGACCTTGATTAAAAAAAAATTTTGAAATGTTCATCTTGAAAGATTACTCTTCTAATAGATAGGAGCTTGATACAGATATTTAAAAGACTGGGGAAACTGCAGCTTTTTATCATTGGAATTTTAACAAGATTTTATTTCAAGGACCTGACCTCCTCTCCTTGACCCCCAGCTAGTTTTATTAATTTTGTCTCTGTGTACTACTCCATCCTGTCAAAGGAATCATTTAAGGGCAGCTGAATTAATTCTATAACAAAATGTAATTCACTAATAATCTATCAGTTTCTTCTTCTGACATTTTCTTTTCTTAATTGATAATTATTTGTATCCTAGGAAACCATTTTGTAGTAGTTGAGAAGTATATATTTAGTTTGATGGACATTTTAATATTTGGAGACACAATTCATGTATTACCTTATCTAAAATTTGCAATAGATTATGAAGCCTTATACCAAGTAGATACTATCAAATATTTCAATTACTGCCTCTCAGTCTAAATATAGATATTGGACATATTCTCTTAGTATACATATTTGATCAACACTGTACAAAGTTACAATATAAGATGGACATTAAGTCTAAATAAGAAAGATTAATATCTTTTTCAGAAGCAGATATGTATATCTGAGACAGTGAATAGGGAGGAGAAACATATCATTAATTTACAGATTAGCTTTCATTTTGGTCAAGCTTTTAAAAACAAATGACTAAAACATGTCAGTTTTACCTATATTTGGATCTCTGCACTTTTTTTTTTGATTTGTCGCTCTCTGAAGATAATTACCAAAGATAAATGTATATAAACAGGAAATTTCTCTCTGATTTTTCTCTTTACACCTGAACTATTTATAAGAGGCAACATAATTCTCTGTTTGTGATGTAACATCTGTGGCTACAAGAAAAAAAAGATTCTTTTAGAAACTTCATATATTAACAAAACGAAGGAAACCATCAATCACAGGTGCAAAAGAGCAACCCTTGATACGTATTCTGAGTGTATACATATACCCATTAAAACTCTTTCTGTGTATAAATAAAGTTGAATTATACACCTACTAAAACTATCAAAAGGTAAGAATGTATAATCCTCAACAAGTAAAAATTTTGAAAGGAAAACATCAGTGTTCTATGTGAATTACATAAGTATATAAATATTACATGTGGCCTTAGAAGTCCCCCATGTTTCACTCTTGCTATCATATAAAGATGTAGAATGGATGAGTTTTCAAATCATACCAGTTAGTACAATATTGTATTGATGAGAAAAGTTGTAATTTTGATATGTGTTACCTGTTTTACAAGGTAAGAATTTACCATTTCTACCAATCAACTGATGTGTTAATATTTTGTAACTTGGATTTTAGCATGTGCCAGTGAACGTATGTTGAGTAAAAATAATGTTCCCCACCCATTCTTCCTCTCCATTTGCACTGTAATTTCCATTCAACTCCAAAGTAGAAATGAGAATTGTTTTTGAATTTAAAGTCAAATGCTCAGATAAATACTACTCTGAACTGGGATTTCATTTAGCCATGTTTTTAATTGAACTTTTTCGTAGTTAGGAATTGAAAAGGTTGATTGTTTTTTACATTCTGTTAAAATGCCTTGTTTTAGTGTGTTGCACTAAATCACATCACAACACTTCCATTTAATAAAACTGTCATATACACAGCTGGGATAAATGGGCGTAGGTTTGCAGAAGTCAGTCACATTGATTCACATCAGATGAAATGCTGAGGCTAGGCTTTATTCATTGTCTTTAATCTTCCTAGCTTTTCTACAAAGGCAAAAAAAAAAAGAATAATTGGAAAATTACTGCTAGTTAAAGGGGCAGTACATGTTTATTGAGTAATGTCACTCTAAAACCACCAGGAAGCCTCCTGTAGTAAAATAACCATCCTTATCTTTTGGTCTTTCTAGTAGGGGTCTGAACTAAAACTTTATTTTACTGAAATTGCAAAGAAAGTTTTGATTTTTAGTTTCGTATTGGCTTCAAGAGTGAAGCTGGAAAAAAATTGACTTGGTCAGTGTAGAGAACGTTCTTAACTATTTATGACTATAACTGTTTACTGCTAGATCATCCAGTGCTATACTTCAGTAAAGTCTCCTGAGAAACAATAAGGCATCAGTTATCAAAAAGGAAGGTGCTATTGTCATTTTTTGATCTTAAGAACTCATACTCTCAGAGATTAGTTATAATGGTGAAGTAAATAAGCATGCTTTGATTTATTTAGGATAAAAGAATCCTTCACCTCATTTGTCAAAATAGAAAAATAAATTTCAAATGAAATAGAAATAAAGAATGCATGAGAACAAAGGATTAAATTCCTTCTTTAAGTTCTAGATTGAGCAGTTTATTATTTCCATTTATTTCTTGATTGTAGCACCAACATTTTAAATCTCTTGGAAACTGCTTAAAAATGGGAAACAGTAGAAAGCTATTTATCATGAGAATTCAAACCATGGGAATGTCATATCATGCATGAAAAGCAAAATGAAGACTGAAAACAATGCAGCTGCTGCTCAGGTGAAACTAAAGCATTTGGCCAACAGAACGTGTATTGCTTGTGTTTCTTGGTCAGACCAGAAATAACTCAAATTGTCTGTCAGGTTCCAGACTGAGAGTGCAGAGCAGGCAAGTGTGAAGAACATCTCCTAAACTGGAAATGGACAATTAAAAAAAAAGCCCCTGGAACATAAAACTTACGTCAGACTAAAAGAAATAGTAACTTTCAGTAAGTTGACAATTCTTTAAATTAAAAAGATGAGGAAAAGTCTTAAAATAGATGCATTTATTTTTCATCAATAATTTTCTACCAGCCACATAATCAATGGATACCCTTCTGCGGCTTTGCTTTTCATATTGGAATAGGACTTTGAGACCTCATTTCCAGAAAGATTTACACAAACACTTAATATTCTGCACAGGAACATCCACTAAATATAAATTCAAATGAGGTTTAAACAGGAACTTGGATTGCACAAGTTAGATACACTCCTATAAAGCTGAGAGAGTGTTTATAAAGAAGCAAACCAAGTCAGTTAAAAATAAAAAGAAGCGTTTAGCAAATCAGATATATTTTGTCATTTTTTCCATGTCCCTCCCAGTTATTTTTGAAGCAATTTATTTTATTATTAGAAATTTTGAAGCCTTTATAGAAGAATCGTGATCATAGGAACATGCCATTGTTGTTTTGTAAAAGGCATATAATGATATAATGGCAAAGGAAAATAAAGAAACAATCTTTGTAAAGATATATTCACAGAACCTAAGCAAAGGTCGGCACTGGTGTAAGTGGGTGAAAATCCACAGAGAACAATGGAGGGTTAACTACTTACCCCAGTGTTCATTGTAGTCCTCTAAGCTTTCTTTATGATGTGGTGCAGTCTTGTGGAAGCACCACTCACACTGGACTCTGTTAAAATGAAGGGCTAACAAGTATGTGAAATGTATGTGTTTTTTATGTGCGTGACTGAATTTATGTTGCTTGTTGGGTGATTACCACATTCTTCACTTTGCTTCATTCTTCAGTCAGCCAGTGCTGCCTAAGTATCCTCCTACCTTAACCAAACTACGACCTAATTTGAGTTTATAATGTCAAACATTTTTCTAAGGATGAAGACATCTATCAGTTTTAAGTAGAGGGGGATAAATAACTCTCAGCTATGATTTACCTAAATTTATACTCTCTTTTCTCACAGGATGCCCACGGGGAGGTTGTTTTCCACATTATTTTTAGCTCAATGGACTGTCACAAGCAGAGTTCCCAGTGATTTCTTCAGATGTGAAAGTGCTGAACTCACGTAGTCATTGCGGTTAGTCAGATAAACTACGTGGGAATGTTTCTGTTCCCTGAATAGATGAGCGTTCAAGTTACCCAAGTGGATTTGAAATGTCTTCAGTGAAAATGTCTGCTGGGTAAATATTCCAGACCTGTCATGGCCTCTTTTTGCCAGTGTGAGCCTTGCACATTTGGCCCCGACCTTCTACTTCCCAACCTCAGTGCTGGTACTGCAGGCTGGCATGGTGTCCTGCTGCTGGCGGACAGCCACAGTCTTGACTGCTGCAGCCTTTCCCCTGATGCACAAACTGAAATGCTTGTTGTGTCCAGCATATGTGATGATAAAACACATCTGTAGTCAGTTGCGTGACCCCAGAGCACCAGATGTGTGTAACCCTCCCGCATGTCTGGCTGACAGAGACTGAATGCCTGTTCCTGAGATGTGACACAGTACATGGGGACTTGCATGCTGCTAAAGTGAAAAGGCCTAGTGGCTGTAAAGAGAGTACAAAAGCATGAGTATATAAATGAAAGGAAATCCCTACAAAACTTCAGCTGATATTTGCAGAACATGTTTAGCAGTATTTGCCAAACAGCTTGACATTTGAGGTATTCTTATGTCCTTCTTTTAATTTTAAATGGAAAGATCTACCAGACAACCCAGAGGTCCAAACCCCCACAAATTAAAATGAACAACAAACCTCAAGTTTTTAAGTATGAATTCAGGAGAATGAAAAGAAAAATGATATTTAGCATCAGAATATTTGCATTTGTGTTGCTGCTTTGTAAGTATTCACATCAGATAATGAATGTTCTTTCCCTTCAAATAAAGTCTGTGGGATTGAGGACTTTCATTATCATCATTAGATGATTTATGGTGTTCACCTAAGGGAAATGAAGTATTAGTATGATTCATCTTTCCTGAGCTAGATTTAAGTTTACTCATACACTAATTTTCAATTCATTACCATTCTGTGTTTCTCTGTTCTTTCTACCCTATATATCCCTCCTTACTTTTCCTCTTTCCCTTCATTACCTTCATTTCCTCTCCTAACAGCTCTTTCTACTTCCCTCCTCCTCTCACAGACGTATTGCTCTGTTTGCCATCATCACTAAAGAGGAAAGGAGGTGTAGACTTGCATCCCTTATTTACCAGGAAGCACAATCATTAATCCTAAATTTACTTTGTTTTATTTTTGTCATTCATTACATTAATATTAGACATGTTTATTAGGTACCCATCATTTTAATGCAAGTTGGTCCACTGTGACAGCAATTCTAAATGGGTGATTTTTCATAAATTAAAATTCCTTGCAGCAAGTATAACTTTGTTTCAGTAAATTACAATCCACAGACTTCCATAATAAAGTGCTAATTGTAGCTTGGCTTTAAATGTTATATTTTGTATGCAAATTGGCCTGTGGGGAGTTATTATTTAGTATAACATTGTTAAGAACACTAACATTAGTTTGTAATTTGTTTGAAGTGGAATACCATTATTACTAATACATTACGTGTAGTTTAGAGAAACAGCCTTGCTTTCCCATGTAAGATAAAAATCTTTTATCAGTCAAATTTGTTGAATGTTGTTTTTGTGCTCCATGGGAAAACAAAAGGCGACCTGGGTCATAAAAAATGCATTGTGTTTTAGGTTATTTGAACAGAAGGAAAGTCAAAAGAACATGATGTAATTCTTCAGGCGCTGAGAGCAACGCACAGGGCCTGATCCTCCAGACATTTAGACAAATGAGATATTAATCACAGGAGAAGGCCAATTGGCATAGTGGGATTACTCTTTTTTCTCCCACAAATGAAAGTCTAACATAACTTACTCTTCTCTGAAAAACAGAACCAAACCAAAAGATCAAGTAGTGGTTATCAAAATTTGTCAAGTATCTCAGTGATTTCCTTGCTCCATGTTTTATTTCCTGCTTCAGCTGTCCAATAGCTAGCACTTTGATCTGACCTAAAGCAGGTGTAACATCCTGAACATCAAAGCTCTGAAGCTCTTATTTAAACCAGTTTCAATAATGTCTTTAGGTCTTAAGCCTATTTGGCTATGGTATTATTTTTTTATGTGTAAGTACATGTTTAGCCCTCAAGGACCAAACAATACTCTTCTATGCATGAGGGAACAAAACAGCTGTAGAAGGAAAGCTGCAGAAGTGAACTCCACACTTTGCTTCCCAAAGTGAATGGTACAATCCAGAGAGTCCAGTGGAGAAAACCCCGCTGCAGACCACAGAGATCTGCCTGGTGGATCCTTGCAGCAGAACCAAGACCTTCAAAGCACTACCTTTGGTCACTTATTAAAAGTGCATTTACACAAACAGAACCCTCTCCTTGACTGCCAGCAATACAGAAACTGAACAATATTCATTCCCAACAGAAAAGCTGAATGTTTACATAAATTCAAAAGGAGCAACCACATCCTGTTTATGCATGATAGAAATCTGACAAATATCAATGCCTATCTACAGTAGAGGTCACTGCTTTGGAAGAGTGAATTTATAGGCATCAGCTAAAGCTATCCATGCCTGTCATGGTCGAGCCTGGGATCCTTTTTACCAAAGGCAGGAGGCATGGGAGTTCAGAAGGGTAATTGATTTAAAAAATAAATCAGGAAATTCACACCAGGGTGAGGAAGAAAAACCTTCTACATTTCAGAATATAGGAGCTCCATTAATTTTACTGAAAATTGCAAGCACACTCATAACTTTTCAGCAGCTGTTGATTAATTGTCGAAGAGAAATAATGGGAGCCTGAGAGAATTTTGTTGATAGGAAGTTCACTTAGGTCAGCAAATTTATTTGGAACACAGCTGGCCCTGGTAACCCCCTACAAAACTGCAAGAACAGATCGTCCGATGAGCTCACTTTCTTGTGTTAAACCACTCAAATAGTGTCTCTTTCACTTTAGCAATGTAAGTAGCTGGTTTATACATCTGTTTAAAGATTGAGGTTTCTTTTTAAAGTAATTTCATCCAATGTTTACAGAGCCAAAAATGCAGGTGAAACTTAGGAATGTAGATGAAAATAGTAGATATATCAATTCCTGTCTATGACAGCCATAATACAAACATTTAGATGACCATATAGTTGTAATAGAGAGAATCCCAGAGTTATTTTTTATTGACGTGTAGTACTTGACACTCATATTGTGGTAAAATCCAGATTTTGAGCTTATGCAAGCCTTATAGGCTACTTGGAACAGGCTGAATTGGGTGTCCCTCCCTGCAGCTGCCTCTGACAGATATTGCCCATGTGAAAGGCAGGGATTCCTGGCTCACACTGAGTTGTAAATTTAGCAGGAGCCAGAAGCCAGAAACTGCATATTTCTCTCATGTTTTCTAGCACTTGACTGCCTTGAGGAGCAACCCCAGCTTCTTGGAGAGATGTTTGGTGCATCCAAGCATGATGTTCGATGCATCCAAGCATGATGTTCGAATCAGTATCATTGTCTCTTCCTCCATCATGTGGCTGGATTTGCCATGTGACACTAATGCAGGCACCCCCTAAAATATGGTGAGAGTGCACATCAGTGCACCCAATGCATGCTGATCAGAAAGATGTATATGTTTCACAAGTACTCCTTTAAAATCAAAACAAAGCTATCCTCTCATCATGTAATAGATGCTCATCCGATCAAAGTGAAAAGCACAAGATCTCTGATCACATCAGCCTGACACCTGCACATGCACACATATATGCATGTTGTTGTGTGATGTCATGTGATGTGTCATGGGACATTTACAATTAATTCATGTGATGAGGCATATTGCCCTTCTCAGAAACAGGTGTTACACTATAGGACATTGCAAAGCTTATCCTTAGTTTTTGTTTGCTCCTTGTGTTTATCTGAAAAGTGAAAAAATTGGGCCATGAATTGTCCTGACAGGTTAAGCCTGGTCCCTGGGCTGCAGGCTCAGCACCCCTGCTCCAGGAGTTCTGTAACTATTTCAATCAGCGCTCTGTCACCTGGGAAACTGGTGTGCAGGGAAAAACAGCAGAACATTGGGCTAGAATATAGAAGGACAATGTTCATTTTAACCTACCTACCATGTGCATGTTCTCTGAAACAACAGGGACTTACTGGCCCTCTCTCCTGTTTCATAGCAACACCTAATGGGCTCAGACTTGGGAACTGCTCACATACAGTGTTTAATAGTTGCAAGTTGAAGAAGCAGCCTGTTATTTCTAGATTTTTTTTCCTACTTCCTTTGTTCTTGGTGTAGCTTTGTAAAAATAGATGGCCAGCCCCTCAGGAGCCCCTCAGTGACCCCTAAGCCTTCCCTATACGCTATGCTGAACCTTTGCTAAATAGTGAAACAGCAATAAAAAACAGTGACAGATGAGCGTTGTACCTCAGGAGACAAGATGTGATACGATAACAACAGCATGAAGACTAAGACTATGAAGAAAAGCAGTAGTATGTTAGAACAGAGGAGGGCAGAAAAAAACAATGCAAACAGTTTCCAGAAGTGAAAAATGAAAGAACAAGGAAAAGAAGAAACAAATTACCATGATGTAAATTGGCATGAACTCTCCATATAGTTCTCTCCAACGAAAACACTTGGGAAATCAGTAGACAAAATGCCAGGAATTATCTACATACAGTACGGGAAATCTCAAGTCAGAACTTCATCAATGTTAGTGCCAGTAGCCCTTCATCACTGTTAATCAGAGCTATAGTCTTTCAATATATGGGGGTATCTAGAAATAGACAAGGATCTCTGGGACATGATTTTTCTTCCATTGAAAGGAAGGGCCACTTTCTTATTCACTTCAATGGACTCTGAACATAGTTAGGAAAATGAAAACTATAATTAAAAATATATGTGCATGGAGAAAGAAGTTGTTGATTAAAACTCTACTTCATTTTGCAGGATGAAGGGTGAAATGTTTGCTATATGCATGTTACAAACAAGACATCACTGATTTATAAAAGATCAGAATTTTTTCTTTGATATTTAATCAGGATGGCTATCTATACAATAGGTATAGATATCTTCCAAGTGTAACAGTCCACAACATACTGTCTTTTTTAGACTTTAGAGCTAACACCATCTTGCATTGAATGTACATGGTTTATCTCTCATTTAAAGCAATTAAAAAAAAAAAAAGAGTTGGGCAGGCAACACAAAACTGGATAAATTCCCCCCTGCCACATTATTAGATTGCAGAGCTGCCTTTTAACTTTTCAGATGAAAGCCTGAATTCTAGAGACTGATGGGTCCTTGTTAAAGTGCTGGTAAGGTATTCTCTTGCACACCAGCTCAATCTGTCTCCTACAGAACACAGTATAATAGGATGAAAATTGCCTCTTACCTGTTGGCCAGCTGAAAATTGCATCCTTAGCTGCTTTCTCATGGAAGCTTCAGCAGCTTCCTGTTATTTAGCAGCTAATTGAAATTCTTAGAGGAAATAAACCCCTCTTGAGCAGACTGCAGAATACCTAATAAGGTATTATACACCATCCCCTTTCAGCCTTCAATCATCAACTCTACTTCTCTGACATATATAGCAATCAGATTCTGGAGAATGAAGTAGTAGGACATGAGTGAGTATGCTGAAGAAGTCTTGGTAATTTGTGAAAGATGCTCAGCTTATTCCTGTGAGATGTTTATTCTGTACTGGACCTTTAGTGAGTAAACTTCTGATGAGGAAAAGGCATATAATTGTCATTCATCTGTTAAAAAATTGTGGAAAGTCTCTCTTCAAATATTTTAAGATAAAGTGTAAAAGACCTGGTTTATAGTTTTAGTCAAAAATGGCTTTCTCCTGCAACCAGAGGATGGAATAGGATATAGATGGCCTTGAGAAAATCTTCAGTGAAGCTCTTGGTTGAAATACTCAGATTTCCCTTTGCTTCCAAGTACAGATTTTACTTAGTGGAGAGGAGACACATTTATTTGCAAGGTACCAGAAGTCTGTGACTCTGGGAGTTTCTTTTGTACCCATGCATTCTGACCATTTTAGAGTTTCTGAAAACGTAAAGTGCCAAAGAGAGTGGGATGAAGAGGGTCTTGATATGTGGAAGTTACATGTTCAGGTGCAAAATAGAGAAACTTTATTTAAGCTGTCCTGTACTTCTTGCAGCTCCCTGTACTCACTTCAGGATGCCCTCTGAGCTGCATGATGTTGTGGCTGCTGTGAGGTTGTGTACCTCCTTCTCATCAATTCTTTTGTTAATCTAAACATGTGCTTAGATAGAACCAAGGTTTCACAATAAAAGGTGTTCTCAGAAGTAGCATACAAACTCTGCATCACGGTGGTGTATGAATTCATGTTACAGGGCACAAACTAGGAATTTGGTGGATTTTTGGTACTCCAGAATGGTCTCTCATCTTTCAGTATGACACCGTCTCAGCCTTTTTTCCTGACTGTACAATGTGGACAGAGTGGGAGAGGTAGAACAAGGGAAGGGGCAAGCCTACTATTTTAGTCATATTTTTGCAGGTCGTTCTCAGTTGTTCCCTAAAAATGTAAGCCTTTATGACTTGGCAGCTAGAACCAAATTCAACTCCCCAGTCGTCAAGGTATCATGGAATCTATAGTTGCAATTGCAATTGTATTTATATGATCCTGTTATCTTCAAAGAGAGTCAGGGAAGGCATGCAATTGTAAACTCCCATGAGAGCTATGCATATCAATAAGAGTTTTTGCAAAGTTTTGCATGTATCCTCCTCCATTCCTCTTCATAATGCTTTTTCTCATCTTCCATATAAATAGAGAGCTAACAACAACATTGAAAATAAGGATCTTTATTTATGCATAAAAATAGAATTGTTCCATGATGTTTCTCTTTGAATAGCAGTGTTATCTCATCGCATAATCTATTCTTTTTTCCTCACTGTTTGGGCCTGAGATTCCTTATCCTGTAGTGCACATGGTATACTTGGGTGGCCCCAAATAATTATAGTCCACTCTCATCAAGAGCTCTTTAGGTTCCTTCCTCTTTATTCTCCTGCTGTGCTGTTTGCTTACTCTGCAATACACACAGCTTGCGTGGGTGGCCAGAAAATAATTATAGTACACTCCCCATGATGAATCTTGAAGACCTTCACTCACAATTATGAATGAAGTGACGTAATAGACTTGTGAGGCACATAGACATTTTACCAATGGAATAGCATTTCTGAATCTGACTGACAACTGCTTCATATTGAGTTTTTGCTGTTAAATTATTTTTGATATAATGTATTGTCAAATGACTGAATGTTCAGGAAAATTGAAATGTGAACGTAGTGAAATTTGAACATGGGAAATATCATTATATTGCCAGGGAAGTAATGGTATTTCTGTGAATATGTATACATAAAAGAGAGAGTACATGTATTCTTTGGTGGTGAGAGTTGAATAAGAGCAATGTATGTTCTTCCTGGTATATTTCCAATTTATTTTTTTCCGAGATCCCAGGAATCCTGCTCCAAGTACTAAGCAGAGCTGATCATCACTTGCTTTTGAGCAGTCAGCACTGCTCTGGTGACTAACTTTGAGCCTGATTCAAGAGAGATACACTCTTCTTTTTACTTGCTTTTAATAAAAAGTTGAAAGTGCTACCTCCAAAGAACTACAGTGTATGCCTGTAGGCCCTGTGTGACCTGACAGGGATTTCTCTGTTTCTTACTTCACTGTCCTTAAAAAATTGCTGTTTTGGTGCTACTATGAAACAGTATTCCTGCCACAACTTAACATTGCTTTCACGATCAACATGTTTTCACTTTTTTATGTTTGTGTCAAAAAATACACACTAATTCTTTTCCCAAAAGATGGTATTATTCTATCCAGTAAATTGGTAAGAACATTCATAAAAGTAATGTTGTGGTGTAGAATCTTTGCCCATGTTAGATTTAAATGCCTAAAGGAAAGCACAATCTCCTTTTTCAACCTGTAATGTTGAGGCAAAACTTCTTGATGGTATTCTTCATTGTTTTCCAAATTCTCAATTTTTCCCTAAGGAAATATAGGAGACATAAACTTTTCCGAGCTCCATGTACTTCTGACAATTTGCATCAACATACTGCAACACCCATGTTAGCAACTCAGATATGCACTATTCCATAGGTGCCATGTGTCTCCCTCTACGCACAAGGCAGGATGACAAGAATTGGTTGCAGCTGACTGCTAATGGCCTTCATGTTAGCCAAATGGTGACCATCATTCACATGTACATCTAGAAGTATACACTGAAATAATGATTAACTGAATCTTATAAATAGGTTACATCAAAACCAATTTCTAGGGAGGAAAGGAAAACACTTTGCTCTCAGCAAATGGCCATTATTTTGTCAAATCAAAACATTTACCTCAAGTAATTTTGGCTATTCGATTGTTCAGAGGTCTCTCTCCTTTATTATTATTATTTTTTAAAAAGAAAAGTATACATTTTTTTCAAATTCCATTAAAGCCAAGTAAGAGCAAAATTATTTTCAGTCAAGTTTTTTTAAAAGTAGAAACAGCATGGGAAAAGTTAACATTTGCAAATGGAGACATTGAGTTTCCCAGTACTCCCTAAAACAGTATTTGTTTCTTGTGCTGTAATACCAATAACCTTCCATGCCCAGTCAATCTCTCTACTTCTGTGTTTTGTACTGTCTTTTTTAACCATGTACAGCATGGTCTTTTTCTGTTCTGTTTAGGAGTGTGTTGGAGAAGTCTTTTAACCCTAATTTTCCAGGGAACCATGAGTTATATGCCAAAAAGCAAGGTCTTCAAGGTTTGTTTGTTTGTTTGTTTTTTATCCCTGAGTGAATTAAGGAGGGTCTGTTTACCCTTTACATAATTAAGCCTGTGTAAGAGGGGCAAAAGGGAACCATCAGTTTCCTCATTCTTCCTCTTTCAGGCTGTAGCCACTGATTCATCACTGCAGGGGGCTGATGCAGCTCCTGTCTGGTAACACTTGTCATCACCAGGCCTGCTCTGACTTTGGTTTCTGAAGAAGGTCGGTCAGTGCAGAGGGTCAGAGCAAGTCATTTGAGAGCAGCACTGTCAGCAATGGGAAATACAGTCATAGGAGACTCCCACTAAACAGATCCCACTAGGAAAGGAGCTCTATTTGATAGTTCTTCTATTCATCTAATGGGTACTTTCTGATGTAAGCACATCAAAACATATCTCTAAATTAGTGTCATCCCTGTTCTGAGGAGAGCAAGGTGGTTCACAAATTGCTGTTGTTGCAATTGCAATCTTTCTCTCATAGGTTTATACCTACATCATTACCTCCCTTTTCCCCTTCTAGTTAAAACATGTGAGACATTTAAAAACAGTCTATTTATAAAATAAATAAATAAACAAAGTTGCTTTCAAAGTAATTTTCTTTTATTTAGTGTTTGATCCCTGATTTCATGCGCTTTTCCTCCATCTGGCAGTTGTCACTAAGGCAGATGGCCACCAGCTGGGAGGGCAATGTAAGTATCTCCCTCTAGATCTGCTGCCAGAGCTGCTCAGTAAATGCAATGTGAAGGAAAACTGTGTCAGTCTATTACCCATGCAATGAGCTCACCTGCTGACTTGTCACCACTTCAGGGCCTGACGATGAAATTCCACCCGCAAGCTGGAAGCCAGGAGAAGGTTTTATTTGATTTTTAACCAAAAAAAGTTTTTTAACCCTGGGGTGGGGGGGATCTTTTCCTTTAATTTTGTGTTTCCTTCCCTTTTGCTTCTTCTGGTGTCTTTAGCCCCTCTCGAGTCTTAGTACTCTGAACACCACATCTGCTGCTACTGGTTTTGTAAATAAACACGCGGGCAGATTTCCTACATCTTCATGCTAGCTCTAGTGAACGACCAATCTATAAGTAGGCCTGAATAAAAAGAGGCCTAAATTTTCAATGTCCTTAGCAAAGTTAATGAGAACTGAGTGAGTTTGCTACCTTGGTAAGCTCAATCGACTTTTTTAATTAGTAGACTAGTTCAGAAGCAAATGGTAGGTATATCACTTATAATGTGTAGTGAAAAAAAATAAATTAAGGAATCACTAGGGTAGCTGATTTGATCTGGCTAAGCAGAAGGGAATGAAAACAAGGAAGGCAGGAATATCACATGTCAAGATCCCCACTGAATTTTACATTTGGATTTACTACAGGAAAATTTGCAAATACTCAAAAGTTCTGAAATTTTCTAATAGTTGGGTGACTAATAATAGTAGGGAACGGGAACCAGCCATAACACCTGAGCTTGGTGTTCCTTGAATGAGGAAGGAGTACTTAAATATACAGTAAAAATAGCACGTTTCAAAGGAACCTGAAGAACTTAGGGCTCATACAGCTGCTAGGAATAGCATCTTAAAAATAACTTAAAAATAGAGTTAGTTATAAAAATTATTTCTGTTCAACAATTTTTCTTTCAATTTATTAACAATTTCCCCCACTTTGAAAATGTGTATATATTATATGTAAAAACAAAGTTGAGAGGCTTTGAAAAGATTCATTTTCATATCTAGCATATTTTTATTTTTAAATACAACTCACCTTGATTTGACTAAAAAAGTAAGTTCAGTCAACAAGAAGATAAGATTACAGTTATTTCATTTAGAAAACATTGATAGAAGGTAGTGAACATTTTTAGGGGCTTATTTAAAAATAAAATGAAAATGGTTTAATCAAAACCAAGCTCTCTTTCCAGAAAATATTTTGGTTTCTCTAAGTCAGCATTTTTCAACAATCAACTTCACTTAAAAGTATTGCTAGCATAGTGTGATGTGGCATATGAGTAAACTTTGTTCGGAGAACTGGTATAAACTAGACCCAAAATAAATTCTTTTGCCTACCTAAGAAAGGATGACCCCCTATAGAACTAGGAATATATATATTTTTTTGTGTAATCAAGACCTAACCCTGATAGGCAAACAGTTCTATGTATCAAATTCACTTGAGCACTTATGAAGAGTATCCTAGATATTCCAATTCTTATTCAATTTCAGTGAAAATTTTCCCCAGCCTATCATTATAGTGAAATAAGTAAATATGATTAAAAGTTACATACCACTCATTAGCCATTAAAATAAAAATCACTTAGTAAAGTGTCTTAGGCTATAAAGAAATGCCTAAGGCTTCAGGTAATATTGCATAAATATTATTTATACAAATGTGTTTGAATCTGTGAACCACAAAATATACAGTTTACAGCATTTTCTGTTTTCCAGTCTTGCAAATGCTTTATTTTGTGTTTACTCTGGTTCATATTAAAGCAAAAACTTCCATAGCCATTTTCAATTTTTCTCTATGACTTCATCTGTAAAAAATGTTTTTCCTTATATGGCTACCATTCCAATAGTAAATAAATTTGTTATAATTTTAAACAAAAATATGTTTTCTATTTTTTATTTTCAGCAGACTATGGAACAAACACTTGCCTCAGTTATGCCTATGCAATAACTGTTGAAGTTGATAATAAATGTGTAGCTCAAAACAGGATGGTCAGCTGGCTTGCATTGTAGAAGAGTTAAATTATAAATATTTTATTTATAAAATAATTACTGCTTTCAGGTTAAATTATTCTCTAACTAGAGCACATTGACTTAAAAATACAGCAGCAGAATCTGAATGGCTCCTAATCTGCTGCTCACTGTTTTAGTAACACATATAAGTTTCAGGATTTCTCACTATATCTGATATTTCCAGCATTCTACTGACCTTTTCTGGATTGCATTTTTTTGGTTAGATTTGATTTTAATTATTGTGAGGCAGACTTTTTTGACTTTTTTGGCAGTGGCTTTTTTGTTTGCTTACACCTCATAGCACCATTATTTTTTGGATCAGCACCGTTAGATTTAAACTTTCTGCAAGTGTATTTGTCCAGCTGCCTTTTCATATGTCAAAACAAAGCTGTGACCAAGAGATAACTTTTCTTATGCTTTTTTGTTCTTCAGAACAAAGCTCAATCATTCTTCCATTAAGAAACCTATGATTTTTCATTGTTGAATTACACCATTGATTAGAAGAGCCAGGTTAAATTTACGGTAGAGGAAGTAGCAATGTAATTTACGAAGGGAAGTGAATTAATTCCAGAGCTAAGCGGTCTACGTACTGTAACTGAGAATATTTGAAGATGGTGAAAGTATCAAAAGCCACTGCTATAATGACATTCTGCCTGTCGGCTGAGAGATGCTTATGTTGAGGTTTAATCACGAGTTGCCAAAATAAATATCAGGCTGTGTAGTTTGTGGGCTTTGGTATTTCTAGAACAAAGAAATCCCAAAATTTATGGATAGGTTATGTTACAAGCACTAGAAACAGATGGTTATTTAAATGACTAATTTGTGCATGTTCTTTGGAAATGATGGCATTTTTAAAAGCCTTATATAAACCCTTAAAAATGTTAATAGATGAAGATGACAGCAGGCTTTCAAAGTTTCTCAAGGTGATAGTCCTCTCTGACTGCATACCAACATAAAGGCTCTGAAAGCACAAAATAGCATCACAAATACCAGTGAATATAGATACATCATAGGAAAAGCAAAAGAGTGACTAGAATTTTTCTTTCAAATTTCAAATTCATGTTGTAAACTTAGGGAGGTCTACAGAATAGACAGAAAATGGATAAGGTTGGCCAACATCAACCTAACAGGTTATACGTAATCTTTCTTACCACTTAGGTCAGCAGTTCTTGATTCTTGGGCGGCTTGAGACTTATACTCCTTTTTTTTTTGCGTTTCAGGAGGTTAGTAGTGCAAAATAAATCAGTTGTATCCTGCTTAGTGCACTGCTTTACATCTTTAAATCTCTGTCATTTGTTAATCATTCTTTTCATTAAATCAGTGCATGATGCATTACTGAAATCTACACAATTAAGAAAGCACAAAAAATGCAAAATTCAAATATACCAGAAGAAAGTTATCTAAAGTGTTTCCTCACACATCATTATACACTCACATCGACTGGTCACATCTGTGTTAGGTATAGTTTGCAACTTGCAAAAGTTCATGAAAAACATTACTTTAAAAATTCACAGTAGCAAATGCATTGGTGTTCTTTCTCCCCTTGCTGTAGAGTGGGTTACAGGTTTTCATGTAACATCCCTCTACCAGCTGTGGGGAAAACAGTAAGGTGAGTCCTACTACCTGTATTTACCATTCTGGAGTAAGTCTCATTTTGGAATTACCAGAAAGATGCAAACTGTAAAAATTCTGTGAACTCTGAAGAGGGTAAAACAGCTTCTGCAGCAGCTATTGCTGACTGAACTTTAATTTTTGGAAATTTGGCAAGTTATACTTACCTAAGCTTTTGGCACTCTTAAGTGTGTTAAGATCTTTTATCATTTTAAACAAACAAACAAATACTGGTTTTGTTTTTTCCTACTATGGAGATCAGATTATGCTTTGCTTTGGGATGGAAGTTTTTGAAAACCAAGCTCACCATTTGGCCAGATCTATAGGACCCACAGCCCTTAGACCCTTGTAGGAGAATCTAGACACATAGGAAGCTGTGTGGAGGGCCTGCTTCCGACTGACGACATCTGGATATCACCACTGAGCCCATAAGGCAAAACTCTTGTCACTTGCAAGGACAGTACTCAGGGAATTCAAGAGAGGGGTTGGTGGCAAAACTAACAGTTAACTGTGACCACATAACCTGGTAATAAGTGATGGTAGAAGTCATATCATCAGGAAATGATCATATCAGAAAGTAGACTCTATCAAGATGAAAAATTGCTGCTGCCCACTCCTGCATTGTTGTTCTGCAGCCTGGTTTCTAGAAAGGTTTTGTAGGATGTGAAAGGGAAAAACAACTGTGAAATCAAATTGATTATTGTGGGTTGCAAATCATTGTCTTCAAAGATCCTTTCAGATGTTTCACAGAACTTCCTGTTCACTGCTTATCCTGGATGCAGCCTTGATTCAGGCACAGAAATACTTGAACTGAGAAGAAAACGTTCTCTCTATGCACTGCATTTATTTCCAGCTTGGGGTCAGAAATAGTTTTCAGACACTAAAATACTTCTAAAATCTTCACCGAGTTATTTGGACATATTCCAAGGTTATTTGTGTAAAACAGGAGAAAGAGCAGTGAATATCAAGATTTTAAGATGTATGTCCTTTAATACTCAGAACAAATTATAAATTATTTCCCTATCCTTTCTAACAGAGAGACTGAGATGAACAAAGTTGGGTATTTAGCAGAATGGGAAAGCAGGTAGCCTTGTGGTGCCACAAGACTCCAGAGATTTGTTCTCATTTCTTATCACAGATTTCCTGCAGGATTTTGGGGCTTTCATGTACCTATGGGCTCTGAAACCAATCCCACAGCCAGAGCTGTGAACTGATGAAGTACCATGGAACCTCAGCTGCATAGACAGCTCAAGAGGTAGGATTAACTGGAGGAGAGGTCTACAGCCTTCTTATCTTCCCTTATCTTATCTTAAATCAGTGGCTGTCACGATATCTTTTTTCTGACCTTTTTTTTTTTTTTGTCTGGTGGAACTTAGGTGGTCTTTGTGGTTGAAAAAGATACTGCTGTGGTGTATACGCACAGTTTTGATCAGAGTAATCTGCTGATCAAAACAGAAATCTTTTGTACCTTCAAAATGGAAGCTGCTGAATATGTGCAATTCTTCAGAGAAGTGATATAAAAATCCAGTGTAAGATACTAATTACAGAGGTGTTGCAACCTTTATATATGTTTTAATGTTATTAAATGTGTGTGTGAAATTAGTTTGCTCTTTATTTTTAAGATTTCTACTGATGTTCAAAAATGAACAAAACCTCCGATTTGTCATGTTAGCTGCTCATTTGATTTTATGTTTTTATTATTATTTGGTAGACTCATATTAATGACCATTATAACTGGGAATGCCTTCTTATTTTGGCAAATGGTAACGCTATGTTTCTGTGACCGAACAAGATTTTGTTGAACAGCTTTATTGCACTTTGATGTTTCTGTCCTCTTTCATTCTCCTTTCTTGGCGACAAAGTCGCAGAACATTTGCTTGCAGACTATAAGGACAGCCATGTATTTGGTTGATTTCCATATTCACTATGCAGGAGCACAGCTGTGTTGCATAAGCTAGGGACCTATCCTTGGACGGAGTGAGCAATTTCATAGTTTGTTGCACTGGTTTGTTTACCTTGCATTTCACTATGCAGACTTGATTTAGTAACTATTTGTTTTCAGACATATTGATGTGAATGTGCAATTATATAGAAAGGACTCAGTTCTTGGTTCACTGTGTATCTAAACTTCTCACTGAAAATGGATGCCCAGTATTGCACAACGTGCATACAAAACACATAGAAACGCAGTACTTTCCTCAATATTCATCCTCACGTCTGGTCAGGGAGCAGGGAGGGCCAGCTGCTCCCCTGGTCTGTGGAGCTGGCATCGCTGCAGGGAGGGTGCTGGAGCCAGCACCGCTGCGGCGTTGTGGGGCAGGGACTGATGGCCCCGGGCTGGGCTGAGATGGGGCTGGGGCTGGGCTAGAGGGTGGCCTGGGATGGGCAGGGACAAGCAGGGCTGGGGGGGCCCACAAGGCCATGACATGTCCTTAGTCAGAAAAAGTGAAATCTTCTCTCACCTTTCTCCTGAAAAAAGGGGAGCAAACACATTCTATGTACATTTGGGGAAGGATTTTGTTTTCCCCCCATTATTCTACAAATTTATAAGCAGCTTTTGCAGATACTGCATCTTGCTGTTCAGTGATCCATATGTAAGTTTTCCTGGTACTTGGATCATTGTGAAAATAAACCATTTGCCCTATGTTTGGCTAGGGGGACATTCCAGAGAGAGCTTTGGTTTACTCATGGGGAAAAAGAACTTTTCATTCTAAATTGAGTTCTTTTTTTGAAAATAGATTTCCTCAGGCAAATTAATGGAAATCGTTCTGAGGAAAAGTTCATTTTTTGCCCAGGTTGAAGCAGTCTCAGTTATGTCAGAATCCAAAAGCAACTGAAAAAACTTATTTAAAAGAATGAGTTGAGCTGCAAATTTAAGATCTAGGTGTTCCCTTAAATTTAGGGACATTTAGAAGTGAAAATGAAGGGATGTACAAGCATTGCACTCCACAAAAATACATTAACTAGTTCAAATGCACAATTCCTCAGTCCCGCTATTTGTTAAACTTCTCACATACCTCTAAAAAGCCAAACTTGGCTAATGGTTCATAAATACTATTATCCTCTTACTGAGACCGGTCAGGTCATTTCCAGTGTGATCGCTATGATATTGTTACTCTTACTTGCCTTAAGAAATACATATTCAAGCTTAGGAGACAAACAAAGTGTAGGGCTAAGGCTGGACTGGGAATACCAAGAGGTTGCCACAGAAAGGGAGACTTAGGCTGAAGAAAGATTTCTACCCTCAGTAATTTTCATCTGGGTCATGGCTGGGTGAACCATAGGGTTAGGCTTAGCATTAGGATTGGGAGAGTGACAAAGCATAGACTCAATTCAAGTGGAGCTTCAAAGGGGCTGCCAAGAGGTACACTGACCAAAGATTTCTCCCCTGAGAATTTTTTCATCTGGGCTGGGGGACCTTGACTTAAAGCTCAGCCCACATATAGGACTAGGTCTAGGGATTGGGTTGGGGAAGAGAAAAAGCCTGGAGCTACAGTTGGTAGGTGGTTGCAAAGGGGCTGTCAAAAGGTTAGTCTGTCAAAAGATTTCTCCCTGAAGAACTTTTTGATCTGGGACATAATTATGGGTCCTTGGCTAAAACTCAGAGCAAAGACAAGGGCTAGGCTTAGGAGAGGAATAAAACTTGGAGCTCCTGTTGATGCGAGGCTGCAGAGTCTGCCAAAGAAAGGAAAAGCTGAAAAAAAATTCTTTCCTGTTGACATTTTTATCAGAGGCATGGCAGAGTGTCCTGGATAGAGCTAGTCCACACCTGGAATTAGGTTTGAATTAGGGCTGGGAGAGAAAGAAAGCATAAAGCCCCAGTAGGGGTGGGACTTCTGGAGGCTGCCAAAGGAAGGGCTAATCAGCAATAAGATTTTTTTGCCTCGGAAACTTTTTTTCTGGGCCATGGCTGGGGGTCCTTGGCTAGGATTCAGCTAAGGCCAGGGGGTAAATTTAGAGTTAGGGTTAGGATTAGTATGGGAGAGAGAAAAACCCTGGAGGTCTGGTGGAACTGGCGATGCAAAGAGGCTGCCAAAAGAAGGGAAGGCTACTAAAAAATATTTGCCCCTGAGGACTTCTTGATCTGGGCCATGGCTGCAGCTCTATGACACAGCGATAAGGGTGTGAGTTAAGGTTAGGCCTGGGGGATAGACAAAGCCTGGATATCAAGTTGGAGTGGGTTGTCAAAGGAGAAGCAGAGAAAGTGGTGGGCTGCAGGATTTTACCCTAGACCACTTTGTAATATGGGCCATGACTGCAGGTCCTTAGTAAAGGTTGAGCCAAAACATAGGTTAAAGTTTAGGGTTAGATGAGAGACAAAGCACAGTGCTCTGGTTGTATTTGTGCCGTCAAGGAGCTGATAAAGGAAGCGGAAAGCAGAAAAAAGGTTTCTCCCTGGAGGACTGTTTAAACTCTGACATGTCAGGGGGATCTTGGCTAGGGCTCAGCCTGAGGCCAAGGTTAAGGTTGGGGTTAGGGTTATGGTTGACTGAGGGACAAAGCCTAGAGCTTCAGGCAGTGCAGGTGTCAAAGGAATCATGAGGCTGCAGAAAGAGATTTCCCCTGAGAACTTTTTGATCTGGGCCATCATGTGCATCCTTGGCCAGGGCTTTGCACAAGGCAAGGGTAAGGTTTACAGTTATGGTTGAGAGAGTCAGTGGGGGGGGGGGGCTGCAAAGGGGCAGGGAAAGGAGGGAGTCAGGCTGTAGAAAGATGTGTCCCCTGGGAACTTTTTGATGTGGGCTATGGCTGGGGGTCCTTGGGTAAGGTGCACCTGAGGCCAAAGTTTATGGTTAGGGCTGTGGTGGGCATGGGAGAGACACAATCAGCAGAGCTGAAATTGGTGTGCGGCTGCAAAGGGTCTGCCAAAGAAAGGAGTAGCCTGCAGAAAGATTTCTCTCCTAGGAACTTTTTGGTGAAAACATGGGGGTTAAGTTTAGTGTTTGGTCTAGGTTTTGGGAAGAAGGGTTATAAACCTATTTAACGTGGATAATAATTAATTAAATCATGTGTGTTAGTATCACTTATTCTGGAAAGGTTTTCTAAAATATAATCTTGCTTTCCAACAACTCTTAAGTGTGAGAGTTATCTGAGTTTATCTGATTAATACAGGACATGTTTTCTGTAATCTATTCTTGAAGTCATAAATAAATAAGGTTGTTGATAACTGATGCAAAAGTAGAAGCTTGATAATTAAGTATTTAATGCAGTATCAGTAGGACCAATTTCTTTTCATAAGTCTTTGAAAACCTTTTTTGAAGTCTCTTGTAACCCTGTTGAAGATGTGAGAGATCTTGTCACAATAAGGCTCTCAATATGCCTATGAACACCTGTCTTAAAAACAAGGCTTTTTAACTGCAATATTGAGGTATATAATGGTGTCCTTACGCAGGATCATATTTTCATAAAGAAAAAAGCATAAAGAAAGTTAGCAGATTTAGATAATTCACTCTAATAGCCTCAAAGTACCTTCTCCGTTGTATAGTATCTGTGCTACAGTGAAAGAAAAGATATTACTTTTGATTTATAAGATTAATTAGGTATCAATAAACAGGAAGAGCTGCCCTCTGCTCATCATGCTACGTGTAGGCCAACTAACAATGTTTTCTGTTTTTATTTAGTAAGTGTTCCTATCTGAATCCTCAAAGGTGTACATTATTATAAAGACACATGGAAGTCAGAGAACAATAAAAGCAAATATAGACACTTAAATACACAAGTGAAATATCATCCATTTTTATTGTAATTGTGTTGGCTAATCAGAAGATACAATAGTCTATATTACAAAGGAAATAATAGGATTATACAAACAATTCAGGATATTGTCAACGTCAGCTAAAACAACCCTTAGCTATAGATAATGTTTTCATTAACAGAACATTTTCCTGTCTTTGTGCTGCTTCGGCTCAACTGGATGGCCTAGGTCAACATCTTCTTAACTACTTCCACCTGTGTCAAATCCAAAGTTATTTTCTTTAACAAGGGGGCTCATTATAGGAGTAAAAATAGAAGAGGATCAGGCACAGCTAAGAGTGTTAGCTGTACCTAGCAGAATGTCCAAATTAAGAGCTTTTACAGCACTTAGATTATATGTAATACGAATGCTTGCTGTGCCATAACACCTTGATAAAAGGAATCATACTGGTACATTATCATGACTCAGTCTGACATTGGTAGGCTCTAGTCATAACGTTGTGCTAATGCTTAGCAGGGGTACCCAGGCTGAATTCTCATTGATAGGAAGGAAAAAGGGCAAAATGGCAGGGTATTCACTGCAAGGGATTTGTGTTGTTGCAGTGTACCCCTCTGGTGTCATCTGATATCATTTGACTCTGAACATTAGAGCTGGTCATCAAGACTTCAGAAAATTTTCATTTCCTTTTAAAATCCGCTTTTGAAAAAAAAGTCACTGTCCTTTTGATTTTTCTTTCCTAACTCTCCTAATGACACACAGTATGTTGCAAAGCTCTTGCTCCCTCCCAGAGGCAGGGGAGATGACATGAGTATTTAGTGGTTGGACAGCTTTAGCTTTCAATATCCCTAGGTTGCAAATTATGGTTAACACTGCAGTGCAGTGCTTCATTCCCCATAAGGTGGAAAGGTTGTTTTTCATGTGTGCAATTCCAACATATGTCAGGAGTGCCTAAAATAAATGAATGATACCTTAAAAACAGTATAAATATACTAAAGTATTTCTGTTGTGAATTCACTGGTGTTAATGGGAAATTTTATGCAACACATGTCACAGAGCATTTCAGTCAAATGCAGGCATTGAAACCGGTACAGCAAGACATTGAAACTAGATTTGTGAATTTGAATGAACACACAGTTTTATAGAAAGCCCTTGTTAATAAGCACATTGCATCGTTAATTATTTACCGCTACTGGGTATACAAACTCTTCCCTGATTGAGACACTATTGGAGTCAGAAAAGGCAAACCTACTTACTGATTTCAGGATTAAAAAAAAAGTCCAATCTATTCCTCCTGTTTTACAATGTGCAGATTAGTCTAATCCCAGACTGTACAATGATCTGGGCAAAGTATTTTTTGATCTGTTATGTGCAGTGTAATGCATGCACTGTTTTTAAATAGGCTTCTAACACTCCACCAACAAACTTTAGACTTTTTTTTTTTTTCTTTTTAATGATTTTTTCCCCCTCCCCTTTTGCTTCGGAAAATACTGATTAGGATGCTACGAAAATACATTGAACCTCATCCAGACAAAATAGCAGAACTTCTGGACCCCAAGCAGATCTTTGTGGCTATATGAAAACCAGCAGAAATATACATAAAACTCTTTATTCTTTTCTTTTTAAGTCCAGCACTATTTAGTTTTAGGAGTCATAGTGGAGTGCAAGGTGAATGTAAATGTATTATTTTGCAGTGAAGCAACCCTTCATGGCCAGCACCTAGCTGTGGGAAGCTTCTTACCACTGTTGGTGGCTTCAGTCATTACTAAGATGTGGACTGTTCTGTATGTGTGAAATAGGCTGCTGGCACTCTGCCAGCAAGTGCTAGACCTGTTCTTGCTTGTATCTCTGGATTGACTTCAAAGTGTATACCCTGCAAAACAGAGCACTTCATGAATTTACGTAATTTTTTTCCTTCATGCCACGCAATTATCACTCCTACACACTTCTTGTAGCTGTGCTTTGGGAATCACAAATATTTTTGCAGTGTTTCACAGAACTACGCATATATAATTGTATAATAAGCGAGTGAGAGAGCAAGGGAGCGAGCCTTACCTAAAAAAAACAAAAAACAAAAAACCAAAAAACCAAAAAACCTTCTGTTTAATTTGAATTATTCACTCATGGATGGAGTGTAGGAGTGTAAATAAATGCATTGCTAGGATTAATAATCAGATATTTATAAAAGGAGACATTAAATTTTCCTGGTTACTTAGGATAGTTATTTGAGTAACACAGCTATTGGGCTGCAGTTTTTTTTTCCAAGAGTGGTATATGTACAGCAAGAGTTTTGTCAATTTGAAGACAACCTATTTATCATAGCAAAAAGAATGTTGCATTGATGCAGTTGTTTCTGTGACACATTTAGAAAATATCAAGGCTGTAACTCTATCGACAGACTGCATGAATTAAAGCAGCTTCCAAGAGTTCTATTCTTTCAGTTATTCAGAGGTTTTCTAATGAAAAGGAGACAGGATCATATGGAAAGGTGAAGGTTTGTGGTGAAATCACTCATGTCTCTGTTTGCCTGCCAGTAAATGGGATGGTATTTAGAAAATCCTCTGGTAGCTTGAGGTAACCAATGAAATTTGAGCACATCATTGTTACCGCATTCTCAGAGGTCAAAGGCAGCTTTGAACATGCAAGTGATGTAGGATCAGACCTTTAATCTTTGAAATCTGTACCTGTGAAATCAAGAAATTCCTTCATTTTGGATTAATTTTAAAGCAAGTTCTTCCATCCCTCACACTAAAAAGGATGGGTTTTATCACATGCTTCAGTGAGATATATGAAATCTTCCATATTTATTTTAAGCCTCACTTATTTAAATTGCTCCAGTTAGCCCTCTGAATAGAAATCCCACTTTTAGCTAAAAATCTTTAAGTAAATTTTAGGAAAGCAAGGGAGGCTGTAAGAAAGGGAAGGAGGGAAGTCTTTTGTACATACATGAAGAATTGGTTGATTAAATTTCTTTTTCCTTTCACTTTTTATTCTGCCTTTCAAAAACAGTATTTGTTGTTTTTCCATAGATAGGATATGCATTTACAATAACAGTGTGTACCCATGGACAGATTTTATAGTTTTCTGGGAGAAATGGATCATCAAAAATAAGGGAACGGGACAGATGGGAATTTTTAAGGAACACCAGTTTAAAAAAAGTAACTGTGTGCTGCCAAGCTGCTTCTAAGGAAATGCATAAGAGACCACTCTAGTGAGGCCTGAGGGCTAGAGCTACTGCTGTTGCAATCAGAACAATATTGAAGCTTCATACATAAAGCTTGTTATTATTGGCTTTGCTAAAGCAACATCAATGGAGCAGGGTAGTTGGGTATTTAAGGATACTGCACACCACACACAAAAAAAGTCCAAATTAAGGCACATTATTATAAGGATGGCAAAACACTGTAACATCTTGTCTCCAAAACTGGATGCTTAGGGGAGATTACTAGAACAGAGCAAGCACACAGTGATAAATTCTTTTTAATAGTGTCCCAGCCTCTAACACTTTGCAGCACAAGGACTTCTTGAGACAGAGGATTAGTAGTTACTAACTTTTTCGCTGATTTGTCTTGCATGAACTTCTGCAGTGCCCCCTGGAAGACACAAACTTAAAGCCTCCACAGGTCTTGTGTCAAGGAGTCCCTTAGTCAAAGTTTAAGGGCATCTATCCAGAAGAATTAGCCCTCACAGCTTCTCTCCATCTGCTACATAAGCAGAGTTCTCAAATGTCTTTGTCCTTTGTGGATCTCAGATCCATGGTGCTAAATGGAGACATCTAACCAAGGGTCTAGTCCTCCTAAAGCAAGTACCTGATTCTCTTGTGTGGTTATAAGTGACAGATAGGGTCCTTAGAAGGCCTAAGAATCTCATATATGTATCTAAATATAAGCAGATAAGGTCTTAATTCACTAGCATGGATTCAAAATCACTTACATTCTGAGTGACTGGTAAAGCAATCTCTCAAGTTCCCTATAAAGACAATGGAGAGAAGGTATCCGGGTAAGCTGGCTGCCTAAATTAAGATAGTTGGTCTCACCCCTCATGTCTTGCAGGGTCACACAGTGTCTATGAAAGAGAAAGAATGAGTTGAACTGTGTTCAGGGCTGAACTAAGGCTCTTACCAGGAAACCATCCTTAAATGTTGCGTAACTATTATTTTTTATTTTAGTCTTAAAAATAGAAATGAGAGATATGTACTCCCTTTATTGTAAGCTAATGGACACAAGAAGGAGTAAAAATACACACTTATGATGTGAAATGTTGCTACAGATCATCTGGTGAAGGAGGATCTATAACAGGTTACTGCTTTGACATTGTCTGGCTAATCAGTTCTAATAACTATTTTTTAGTAGTTATTGAAGAATGAAATGTTAAGAATAGAGATTTCATGCATATACCTTTAGAAATGCTTTTACCTTGGCACTTGGTGTTCTCTTTTTCTTCCATAAAATTTTTTACACCACTGATATTAATGTGAGATCATGAGCAAGTGTAAACTTCAAAGACTGTTTTCAAAACATTAATTCAAGACACTTTAGGGCATTTGGGGGTTTGAAAGAGGTATTTGTTACAATTTTTATTTTAATACCTATACTTTTTGCTCTCCATGTGAACACAATTAAAATATGGCTCAAGGGATTTTCTTTAGACATTCCAAAAATTTCACCTTTAGTCAGAGGCCAAGTGTAACAAATCATGGCTATTTACACCTGGCTCACAGGGTCATCAGCAGGGATCAACTGGAGCTAAAATGCAGCCTATATTGCTGGAACTAAAGGAACACTTAGATTTAAACATTCAAGACCAAAAAGAAATCATAGGCTTGACTACATTTGTATGTTTTGGTTCATTACAAAAAGAGTATTCAGAGCTTGAGTGCCTCTATATCAGACACTTGAGACTAACCTTTCTGATGCAAGATGTATAATGAGTTATACAAATGATGGACTGGTACTTGCGATTATGTTTTCCTAATGGCATGCACCGATGAGATTAGCACCTATTACTAAAACTGATTGCACACTTCATGACCAAGTATGCAATTTTTTGCTCTGAAATAAAATGGCAGCTGATATGAACATTTTCAGAGGAAGCTATGTGTTTTGAAAAGATTAGATTGCTTTCTGTAGGTGACATAAATACTTATATATTCCAGAATAATGCAGAGGGGAGGGTACTTGCCTGGAAAGTTGAAGATACTTTTTCATAGCTTTGGTGGCCAATTCAAACCACAGTGCTCACCAAGTGAGCACTCTGCTTGACCATCAGACAGATAATTAGTAATTCTACATGGTGAAATAGCTCCACCAAAAAGAATCAAGAGATGTCCCTTCAGCAGCCAAGAGATGAGAGACCTCATCCAAGTTACAAAGGATCCTTGTTCAGCTCTCTGGTCCAAATTAGGTAGAAGAAGGAGAGGGACCTGTTGCCCAGATACCAGCCAAATGCCCTTTGCCATGGGTCATCCCTAAGTGAACAAGAGCAGTATGCCCTCAATGGCTTTACATTTCATCCTGTCAAGGTTTTAACTCAATGCAGACTCTGTGCGTGTGTGTGTGGCGAGGGGGGACAAAACAAAACCCTTAAAATACTAGTTTTTCCATCCCATGAAAACTAATTCTCTACTTTAGCATACACATACGTTTATAGCTCCAGTGGTAAGTATTGGGGGATGCCAGTCCCCATTTAAGTCTCAATCCAGAATTTGAAGAAGGTGTATGGTGGGGATGTATTCAGGAAAGTGCAGCAGAACTGTGGCTGGGGTCAGACATCAGAACTGAAGAGGTTAGGCGTGAGGACTGAAGTGTTAAACATCCAGACTGGTAATAAGCTGTTTAGTTCCTGGTAGTGATTACAAGCCAAAATTAAAGATATCTCTATAAGTTATGTAGTTCGCTGTCACACACTAATATTTGTTAGCAGATTGTAAACAAACACAGCTAAATTTAAAGGAAAGTCTAAAGATAGTAAATACTAGTAATGAGTTCTGAGCCACTGTTATCCCCTGAAGTTATGCTGCTATATTAAGACAAGAAGAAAATGGAAGTAGAGGAATGAAGATGATAGGAAAAGAGATTGAAAGATGGGGATTAGGAAGGATACAGTTTGCGCTCTATAAATTGGAATTTGATATTTCTAAATTGTGCTGCAGAAATATTGGGTATAGTTTTGAAGCTGAATCTGAATGAAGTTTCTTAACTTACTTCTGGAAACCAAGATCCTGCTATAACATGTTATGATTATCTCCAATTCACTCGGTTAGTCTGTAGTTGGGTTTTGGAGACAAATGCACTTGTTAAAAGAAAAACTTTCATCTCCTGGTCATATTGACTTTAAGAGTGGGATATTATAATTACCTTATAATAAAAATGACTCTCAGAAGGACTCGTTATCATTGTGCCACTCATTACGAGAGTAAATCACCCAGTGACCAGTTTTAGTGATGACCTCATTGACCACCCACAGATAGGTTTGGGGACAAAAAGAAGAGGAACATTGTCTCTTTCAGCTCATTGTGGAAGTGAACCGTTGCTAAAAGAGTTTTAAAGACAGAATACTGTCAGTAGTCAGTAATCCAGCTAACTGTTCTTTCAAAAGAAAAAAAAATAAATACAAGTTTTAAAAGTACCAGGTATTAGTATTACAAGCCAAGTTTTAGTGTTACTATTTATCCAGGAGTAGATTCTACAACATTGAAGTTAATGCAATTCCATTCATTGCAATAAATTTGAGCTAGATCAAGCTCTCACATGTTTTCAGATACCCAAGGAATAAGTCTGTTCTTCAGAACATCAGATATCATAGCTTTTCAATAGAGGTTTTGACTGCTATCCTCCACTATTTATTGTGGTTTAAAAAAAAAAAAATCCACAACTTATAGCACAGAATTTTGAAAGGTTCAGAGTTCATCTGAAGGTAAGGCTATTACACAGTCCTCCACCCTGTCAGTCTTCAAGCTGCACGTTCCAGGGATTTCCTGTATCCTCATTAAATAAATGAATACTTTATATTCTGAGAGCAGTTGCAATTAAAGCATCATAGGAATATATGAATTGCTAACATAAGTACAGCTTCTAAAGAGTAAAGCACTACATAAACAGAAATCTTACCCATCCTAGTTTTAGTACATTCAAACAACAGCACCATTAAAGAAAGCACTATTGCAGCAGATAGCCTAGCAGACACAGAAAAACATCAGCAAGGATGATTAGGACAAGCAAAAAAGAATTATGTTTGCACTCAGGAGGAACTCTGTTATTATGCAGTTGCCTACAGCTTTAAAAAGAATGGTACTTACCTTTAGCCTGTTCCTTGAAAACTACACACATAAGCAGAAAGCTGGCATTTAAGATAATATGTTATATTTTAGCCTGTTGTTTTTGATAAGATGATGGAAGGCACCTGTGCAGGTCCCCTTCAGCACAGCCAGCTGGAGAGCTCAGTAGGATACAATGGAAAAAAAATCAATTTGCATGCACATGCGGGAATAGTCAAATAATGCAGAGAACCTATGAGTGACCTGTGAGTGTGAATGTGTGCAGTATTACAGGGAGACAGCACAAGAACAGAGAGTCATTCGCTTTTGCTTAGCTGTCCTTAAAAGAGACACTTTAGCTTCAAACTTTTTTTATACTTAAAACAAAAACAGATAATGGGTCATTAGACATATAAATGAAACATTAACAGGTTTCATATGAAATATATTTAGGTTTGAATTACAACAGTCTAATTTCAGCTGCAAAAATGCTAACAGGTGTTAAATGTTCTCAACTCCTTTTGCTTCACAAGAAATGAAAGGTATTCAGGAATTTGAAGACTGAACCCCATGTTTTTCCATTGTATCAGACTCAGCAGTGATGCAAAATTGAATAAGTTGCCAAAAAATACAGATTAATCATTAATTAAGCATTCTTAATATTTTTTAGCCTGCCTGAGGCCAATATCTTGTCAATTTAGGTAACTGTGTATCTTAAATGTTAAAGGCCTATTCCTAAGAAAGCTGTGCAATTGTATGAAGTGTATTGTGAGGAAAATTAGTACAAAAATCCAATTTAAAATGAGCTCGGCAATCTCATTAATTTATGCATTGTAGTGTGGTCTGCATGAAAGGTAACTTAATCTGTATTTTGGAAATGAATAATGGGTCCGTATTTCTCTGCTCTGTTTATTACTGTAATGACCCTAAATAGTTTCAATGGCCTGGCTTTTATGCTTTAGCTAGCCTCAGGTGAAAGTATGTGCAAACAGAAAGATAATTTAAATTATTTTCAAATGTTACTCTATATGGAGCTGTTTCAGGCTGCATGCAGCTACCGTGTCTGATTATAGAATTTATTAAAAGGGCAAAGTAGATTATTGTCCTATAAAGTGTAAGAAGTGTTTTGCTTCCAAACAGTTGCAGTATATGTGTGCATATCTATATATATACATGCACACACACACCTAGAAATTTATATGTGTTTGTATATATGTACATATGATATATATTCCTGTCTCAGGTAAAGATTTAGCTTGACAATTCAATGTGTTAAATATTAGGACAGTATATTTTTATATATGCCTATATATAGTACAGATGGAATTGACAGCACAATAAGAACAAATAAAACAAAATTGAAATAATTCTATAAATACATATTTATAATGCACATGTAAGTAGAGATGCAGTTCTCGACAATGTAGGTCTATACAACACAGTTATATAGAAAGTTTCCTCAAAAAAACAGAAGAGAGATAGAAGTGGAGAGGTACAAATGGGTAACTTCAAAGAAGCTGTTCATATTATTAAAAAAGTTAAGGCGATTATATTAAAAAAATGGAAGCTCCCTCTGTTCTTTTTGAACTGTGGCATATGTTTGAACTGTTTGGCAGAGACCATGTTTTGTCTTGGTTGCCATGTAAATTAGTTTCACTTAGCTCAAAATATCTCTGATACAAGATGTTCTAATTTTGTTGTTTATAATAAACTTACAGGGAAGGACACAATTTAAACCTATGAAGATACTGCTAAGGAAAGGCAAGGCACTACACGGTATTCTTCAGCGGAGAGCTATTGAGGGTATCAAGGTAAAGAAAACATAGAGCCAAATAACATGAGTTGTTTTCAAATGGAGATTTCAAAATAGCAATCAGATCAGAGGGTGAAGCATAGTATCCAATGAGACCATCAGAGTTGCTATTTTTGTAGTAAAGGAAGCAGCTGTTTATTTGCCTACAAAGCATCTGTTATGCCACTGTTAGTTACCATATACGGTAATCATATGCATGCCCTAAAGGAAAGTATTCTCCTCTACCTGGAAAAGCATAACTCCCATTAAAACTAATGCAGATTTTTCGCATGCCTAGGGACAGGTGAAAGTTAGCAGGGACCAAAATCAAGTGGCTTTTGCCTGAGGGCTTTTATTACTTAGAAATGTGTTGGAAAGTAGTATAATTGCAGTCAGAGGTAAAAATAAGTTCTCCACATACATGTTACCAGTAACAATCTTGTAGTTAACACATCTGTGAGAAGTTACCAAGTGCTGGGACTGATCCCAAAGATGAAGTGTTATTTCTGCTGACTCACCTCCATAGTCAGATCAGGAAGGTCTTGGTAAGCTTGCTGACTTAAAGCTTATCCTGCTTTGAGATCTTGGATTGTTTCTTAACAATTAAAAATAGTTTTACTTACTGCTCAAACTCCCTGACAACGCCTTTCAAAGATGACTAATGCTATTTTACGAGGGTTAAAAAAGGAAATTAAATGTGGTAAGTAACTAAAATCTTTTGATGATTCTGATAATATCAAACATCAGTATTAAAGATGATAACAGGATTAAAAAGTTGTAGGAAGAAAAGCCATGGAAAAATTGCAGTTTGCATGACTGCAAATGTCTTTAATGTAAAATGTTGCTTAAAGCATCTTTTTAATGCTGAAGCAAGTGGGTCCAAAGACGAGAGGAGTCCAGAAGAGATCTCTAGAAAGACTCTTAACTCTAGAAGAAAGGCATATTTTCTCTTTAAGAGTAAATGGGAAAAGTCTGGAGAAAGACAGAATTCTAGACACACTAAGAATGTTTTGTTTTAAGACACTGAAGAGAGCTCTGCCTTGTTTATATCATCTCACACATCCTAAAATGAAGCATGTTTTTCTTTTTTTTTATAACTGGAAAAGTTCTTCTGATGGTGTTTTCTCCCTAAGTCATTTTTGAATGTCCAAGGAATTTGGAAGATATTGCAGAAGTTAAATGTATTTCCTCCAGGTTACATTTTAGGTAGGGAATACAGGATAAGGACTGAGGTATGTTCTGTTGTTCAGACATAAGCTGTATGGAAGAGTATGTAAAGTAAGGAAATGAAAACAATTAAAATATAATGCATACAAATAACAAACAGGATACAAACATCTGTGATTCAGACCAGTGTAATTTGTGAAATGAAGCCTGAAACAGTGTGATATGTCTAAAATGAATGGATATAATTTTGAATACACTGATTAGCTATTGGGGAAGCAGCGTGAATGAAATAAGATAGGATGCTTCTGTGAAGTTAGGAAACAAAGCTCTACTTTGCCACACTGCATTCCCAAATTTTTCTTCTTATCTTGGATAGCCCAATACTCTTTGACCTCTTGGCAATACTGTCTAGTCACACTACCAGTAACCTTATTATTCTGTCTCAACCATTCTCATTCAACTCAATCTCCTTCTTGCAGGTGAACTGATTTTATAACAGAAATCAGTGTTCAGTCATCATGTTGCGTTTGTCACAAATTTTCAGGGCATTCAGGTAAATCCCTTTCTTCAAATGCATAATGCAGTAAGGGAGTGATAGGCTTTTACAAACCACCAGAGTATTGATTCAAATCAGGCAGCTGAGGGTGATTAATGTTAACTGAGTATGAAGGTAGATAAGAAAAAATAGCAGTTTCTACAGTAAGTTTATTTCTTGATATGATGAACTCACTTTTCAGCTCACCCACACAGGACTTAGAACCTTTAAGTTGAAAGTTGCTATATTGCTACTGGGTGGGAAATGTGAAGTGTGTTGACATCAAGAATGTGTTTATTTTGGCTCTAAGAATTCTCTGATATTCTGGAGGTAAGGGCATGTAGAAAAACTCCACTAAGTTAATACAAAGGAATGAAAAACTGATCTACCTAAAAGTGCTGGCATAGAAATTTATTGGCAAAAATTGATGGAATGCCATTGTTCCCTTTGGTGCTATTTTCTCCAGAAGTAGTTGACTAGGCTCCTGTTCAGAAGTTAGGTTTTAATTAGTTCAAACTTGCCTGACGTTATGAATGCCTCTTGAGAACTGCCTGCTTGAATGTATGTATTTATTATTTCATTTTGCAACTATGTACTGTGTGCAAGGTACTTGTTTGTTTAAGGAAACTTTGTGAATGTAAGTCTAGGCCAATTCTGAAGAAGTCTCAGGTATAAGAAATGTTAAGATTTCTTTTTGCTACAAGAAAACCATGTTGATGAAAATAAAAATGGCATTGGAAGTCTTAGAATATAACTGCTGAGAACAAGACGGGCTTCTGCTCCTGCTCTTTTTTTCTTTTTCTTTTTCTTTTTCAAAAAAGCTCTGCCTTTGAAGAGGCAGCAGTAGGATTATTTCCTTAATAAAAGAGCAACTAGTATTAAGCATCTTCCCCAAGCCGTGAACTTATGGGTTGAGTTTTATAGGTTGAGGTATTTTGTCATAGTAGGATTTTCACGGATATAGTTTCCATCTAGAATGGCAGGGTTTTTGTTAAGGTCTTCTTGTTATCTTCTCGGGGGGGGGGGGGAGGGGGAAGAGGGCACTGGGGTTCTTTTTCATGATTATGAGTAGTCACTGTCCTTAACTAAAACTAACGGAGGTCACTGAGATCATTTAAATATATTGCCACTTGGCATATTCTTAGCAAGTTGTTTTTCACTGCCTTCCAACCGATCAAAAATCGAAAGGTCAAATCTAGTTTTCAGGTGCAGCACATGGATGTGTGACTCTCTCAGGGACACTGGATCCCTAGGGCAGAGAGTAGGTTAGATTTGTGCATATGGTCTATGTAGCTATTCTATTTCTGAAGGATATTGTAAAACTGGAATTTAATGTCTATTGTTCATCTCATGTTTTTCCCTAGGCTTTTGAGGCTTAACAGCACAAATTAAATTTCAAACCAGCCAGGCCAAGATGTCAACATGTAGTTTGGATTTAAATATCAAGCTTTGTTTTCAAGAACAGCTAAATATGAACTAGAGTCCACTAGCATTTCTATATTTGCACCAGTGAAACAGTGCCCACCCACAGAGCGAAAACATAGTGATATATACATATTTTTAAGATGTTCACTATAACAAAAAGAAAATTATTCAGACCACCTGACTGCAAATGCTGCATGAGCTGGTAAAGATTGGAAAAAAGGATGAATAATAATTTATTTTGCAATATTGATACTTCCAAAATGCATGTAGTATTTGAGAATTGCACTTCTAGTGAAAGGCAGTGAAGGAACCCCACAGGCTTTACTTGACAGAAATAGGGAAGAAATGCAAAATAAATACAAAATAAGTTTTTTTTAGAACTAGGAACTAGATTCAGGAGAGAGATTTGCATGAATGAGTGTCTCTTCTTACTTTCAGTATTTACATACTTCTGACTGTCACCCTCATTCCTAAATTTCCAGTTCTGTGGACCAAAGTTACTGGAGAAAGTCAGGCACATAACCACAGAATTATCAGTACTGCTGGAAAGTTCAGTGTCTGTTGAAATTCTCTAAATGATGATTCTTCTACATAAATTACCTAAGGAGCCTGGTTTGGAAGGTGGACTCGGAACACATTTTAACTTTTACAAAACCTGATCTGCAATATTACTACTTTTTAACCTTAAAGTGATATTTATCTGATCATTTATTAAATTTGGGAGACTTATAGACAAGATCTTTCCGTTCCTGTGCCTAGACTTGAAACACCATTTTTCATTTGTAGACAGAGTGTCCTAACTATGCATCTTTAAGGTATTCCTTGCTTACATAATTTTTACTCACTTGTTTATGTTGCTCTCTAGTCAGGAAACCACTCTCTGCAAATCCCCATCTCTGAGGTCCAAATGTCCTTGTGAGTCCCATCATGGACCCTAGCCACTCAGCTCAGGATTGCAAGTCTATTTAGGTGGCAGAGTACTTAAAATGTAAATGTTTCAAAGATCAGTGTTGTGATGCCACGGTGATCACTATAAATCTGCCTCTGAGTACAGGAGCATGTTCAGTACTTATCAAGTTCAGGCTATTCATTCTAAACTTGGTTCTCTTAGGTAAATACCTTATAAATAATTGTAGTGGGTACTTCATCCCAGAAGAGAACTCAGAATTTTGAACTGTCAGTAGTAGGTTCTCAGAATTAAAATCTTTGGCCAAAGGTTTGCTTGTGTTATTCTGTCAAATCAAAAGCAGAATTTTGAAGACTTTTCTCTGGCATCATATATTTTTTACAGCAAGACATAAGAATTTCATTATTTTTGAGAAGATGCTTTTTGCCAGCTGTCTACATTAGGAATTTTTACTGAAGTCAAAAACTATTTCTCATCCAAAGGTCTTTCCTGTATAAGACTTGGAAAGTAAAAAATACACTTAAACAAACAATAGTTCTAAGTCTCCACATCCAGGGCCAGCCACTGGCATGTAAAAATTACACAGTGTTCAGATGTGGTGTCATAAAATTTCTGAGAAAGATAAGCTAGCCAGAAACCTGAAACTGGTTTTGGATCCTGAACACTACCTCCTCAGTACTTCATATGTTCATTTTCTTTAATGAGAATGGAAGGAATAGAGTATAATTATTAATAAGTAGCAAATTTGTGCATATTTTATGGTAACTGTCTATATGGAGGAAAGATTTTTAGCTGTTTTAATGAGGTTTTACCATCACAGTTATGTACACCTCCACTGCTAAGTCTAGGTATTTAAGAGATGTTGTCTGAGGCCAACAGCAGCTGCCACAGTGACAGCGATATACATACATACTATATATATGTGTATGTGTGTATACGCATATATACAAATATATGTATATATGTGTATATATAATGTATGTACATATATGCATATGTGTAAATATATGTATACATATATAAAATTCTGAAAGCTACAATTGCTTCATTAAAGTTATTGAAGACATAAAATAAGTTTTAATTGTATGGCTGATTTCCCACAGCAATTTAATGGGGTAAGTATTTGGCAGAAGTCAAAAGCTGTAAAATTCATGTTGTTTGTTTATGATGTAGGCAGTGAGCTAAATCCTTCAGCTATTGTTCAGGCAAAAATCCCATTGAAGTGCATTGAAGTGAACTTCAGTTTCCCCTGAGGACTAAGGTTTGCAGCATTTTTCTCAAATGAAATAGGAGTGCTGAACCTTAGGGAAGCTGTCATGATCAGAAAGCCTAAAGGCAGGGACACTTACTCTAAATAACTGGAAACCCTTTTTTTTTCTTTTTTTTCTTCTTTCCATTATAACAGATGTAGATCTCATGGACATTCATTTTGATTAATAATATAGAAACAGTCAGTAGATTTCCATAGATGCTTCAGTTTTAGATGTTTGCTGTTGAAAATATCAAACATCTGCCTGAAGTGAATAATTAAATAGCTGACAGCATTTTATCTGTTCCTATTTTAGGCTTCCAAAGCCAGAGACACTTGAACACCCATGTAGGATCCTAGATGCTTATGGAGACTTGGAAGCTGAAAAGACGCAAGCTGTATAAGATCAATTGCTCCTGGCACTTAAAGGGCTAGTAAAAACAGGTTATAATGTTTACATGACTTTTTACGGGTCAGAGTTTATTATAGCTCCATTCTACGACCTACAACAGAGGAGCATTTTACAGGGTTTTTGGTGTGTTTGACAGTTATGTTTCAGGGAGTTTGCCAAGGCAGGCTATTTCAGCTGAGCCCCTACCATTCATAGATTTTCAAGATTCCCTTTGCAACTAAAGATACTTCAGAACTGGACAATATGTAGCCAAATTGGATTGGACATAATTCATAACAATAAATAAACCCTGTGACTTCTAATCATAAGAATGTTTATATATGTCATAACACATTACATGCTGCGCTCTGAATAATGTACTGAAGCACATCATGAGGGTTACAAAGTTAAGCTATCAAAAATCAAGGAATGCTAGAAATAAGCTTGTTTGCTTAATTCCTTCCCTTCCAAAAGTGTTCTTGCACCATTCCTGGCACAGGATTGCATCACTCACTTTTATGGGTATTCTCCAACAATTTACTTTCTTTTCCTAGTTCAGCTGTTGACCCATGTCTCATCTGTTGTACACTACTCAAGGTGGTCTTAACACAGATTTATCAATTTGCTCACAGACTTTCCTATGGTACTCACAGCTATAACATCTGTGTACATCACAGTAGCCCACAAATAGTAATGATGGAGACATATTTTCATGAATAAACTGGTACAAGGCAGAGAGAAGAAAATGCTATGATGAGGGTGAGGAATTGCAACTTCTATGAATAGAAGCTTGAAATAGTTATTTCATTTATGCAATGGCAGCGTACATAGTGGTTAAATAATAAACCTTCAGTATCTCAGCAGTCTAGGATTGCCTGGTATTAACTGTGGGAAAAGGAAGAGGAAGGGAAATATTTCAACGAGAAGAAGTAGGAAACATGTCTTTGACAGTTTTAATTTGTTATAAAACTAATGTTAGATTTTTTTCCCTAAATATGACTTTCAGATACAGTACTGTGGGGATGGCTGATAGAATACTGGTGAGAGCTAAAATCAAAATTCATAGTGGTAGGCCTGGAATATGAAGCAGAATCATGATCTCCATTTTGTTCTGCCTAATCTCTTCGTTCTCTTAGCTGTCTTCTTCCAAGATTGCATGCTTCTCCAGGCTGGAATTATACTTTCTTGCCTGGCTCATACAAAGAGTTTGAAAATGGAATTTTTTAAAGTGATAAATTTCATTGGTTCATTGAAACTGAAGATCAGCAATTTGAAAATTTCCTTATTTGTGCAGTTCAGACCTCAGGCTCTAGTTATAAAATGCTGAATGTGACTTGGGCAGGTGGAACATCATAGCCAGTGGAAAAACAGAGGATGAATTTTTGTTATATGATAATTCAGTAACAGATGGAAAAGCTTAACAGTTATGGTTAACTGAAAACAACTGTAATTTATAACAATCCTCATATATTTATATACAAAACTTCAGTACTTTGGCACCCATTTTTTATCAACTTTCAAATAAAAGAGTTTTATCATCTGAAAATATTGCTTGACAAAAGAAACACCAGACAAAGCAGAATTATAGCTTATTTAAACACCTTAGTTTTAATCCAAAATATGTTGTTTCCCCACCATCAGTGTTAACACTTTCTTCTTTGTGGTATTTCAAGTGTTGTTATGGAAGTTCTGATAGCACAAATTGTTTGTAACTAAAAAGCTGACTTTCATTGAAAACAAACTGCCACGCCATACTGTACAGTAGCATTTTATTGAGTTTGAAGTATCTGGCTTGTTAACTCTGTTTAAGCAGCTGCTATCTCACTTCAGTCTGATCACAGGACTGTTTGAAATAAAAATAAAACCTGCTTAGTTTACAGTCCTCTTTTAACCGCTAAGGATCAAGAATTGTTTGTTCTTTAAGCTTTTACAGGCTTTTGTTACATTTTATTCTTGCTGTGATAGATGCTGGTAATTTTCTACTAGTTTTTTGTCAGTCGTTTTCTACCAGCCACACCATATGGAGTTTATCAGAAGAGGCTGATCTTTTCTAATCCACTGCCATGTACTGTGTGCACTTTGGAAGAGGTATGCTTTCATATCATAGAATCTTACAATATTCTGTTTAATAAATAGTTTCCTTTTAGTGACTTTTTTTACTTCAAAGGAAAGTAAACGTTCTTTGCACATGTTTAGACAATAACATTTTCTGTAATTGATGATACCAGGAATAGTGGCATCACCTCAAATGGTGATTTTTAACTGGCCCAGAAATCTTTCCAGTCTGCTGTGACATTTTCTCAGACATGATGTCATCTACTAACATTTCTTGGCCGAATAAAGTAAATGTGAACCATAATGATCTTATGCTGAAGATTAATTAGATTCTAATTTTTAATTTTAGAGGTTTTTTTCCTTGTCTTGAGTGACATCTCAGATCAAACCTCAGTTTATTTTGAAATAGCTACCTATGAGAATACATCAGTAAATTTATTATTTTAATAAGGATGTAATACAAGAAAAGCTGATAAGTTTATTAATTACATGTGCCTTTTTAAAAAAAAAATACTTCTTGCTTTATTCAAAAGGTAGAAACAAGCTTAATAATAATTGGTAGGCAAAACTGCATAGCACAAGGGTTTAAGTAAACAATGGCATTTTTACTCTGAAAACACACCTTGCAGGTGTTGAAAAACTCAATGTTCTCCCTTTTTCAAGACCAAGGCTTAATAAGTGCTTTCAATATGAATCAATAAAAAATGAATCATTTATTATATGTTTGCATAAAAACAATTTTATTCATGTGGTCTACAGCTATCTTTTTTTTTTCCTGTTGGTTTCTTATGGCTATTCTTATTTACTGGGAAAAATATTAATAGAAACACCCAAATGTGAATGTCTAATAATAAACATACTCCAAAAGCAAAATTTGAACTCCTAAATCACACTTGCATTTCTCATTTTAGCATGAATATTAAGTATAGTTTCTTCAGACAACCAGCATATCCTGTCAAATTTAGTTATAGAAAAAAAATAACTGAATGCATGTTAGAATATGAGTAGAAGCTATTGGCTATTAACAGTTTGTTATGAAAATACAATCTACGGACTCTCAAGACCTAGACAAATGAATATGTAATGAGCAAACAGAATTTAGTACACTGTGGAAACTAGCATAATATAAATAATATTTTAGCAGAATAAAATTGCCTACTAATTCATTATGTACTTATTATATAGTAATTAGTAAGAGTTCAATTGTATCTCTAAGCATAGGGCTGTGTCAAGGGATTATACAGAGCCAATCTTTCTAGAAGGAAAAAGAGGAGGCATTTTGCCATCTCTTGTGTAATCGTGAAGAAATTTCAACACAGCCTGGTGGAAATCCTATGGAATCAGTTGACCCGATTGTTGTTATACTATACTGAATAATAGAAAAAAATATATAGTTTCCTGTCCTTGAGATGTTTTTGCAGTTTGATCATATTGTTCTGAAACTTTATCTGTATCTGACTTCAGTCTAGGATGAGCACTCATTTTGCATTTGAAAATAAACTGCAAGCTTCGCCCTAGAATTTTAATTCCAGGAGTTTCCTATTGCAACTCACTCAGTTTGTAACATCTGGATCATTTCAGACCTCATATTTTAAACTGAGACTATTTCTATTGGAGGCAAGCTATTGTGAATTAGTATGATGGAACCAGGATAGAAGTTCTGGGCACTGTGCTGGTGTGAGGTCTTGAAAACTCTTCAGACCTGGAGCTAGGTCTGAAAAAGAGTACATGGATGAATGAATGCCATTGAATGTCTTCTTTGATATCTAGTGTTAACCCCTAGGGTTTAAAGTTCCTCCTCACCTGTTATTCAACTCTGAGGATTTCAGGTATTAGAGATTTAGCACCAGAGTTCCTTTGGTACCTAAATACCTGTTTTGCTCATGCTTAGATCCACTAACACTTTGATAATATTTGGCGGTAAAGAAATAGACTTTGGCCTATTTCATTAGGTAAATGAATGCTTAGTTTACAAATGTTAGCTTTTCCTGTGTGCCTTGGCATTCCCAGAGGTTATCTGTCTGCTTGGGGCTCACCCAATAGCTGAGTAGATAAAATGATATTCAAAATATCAGGTCTCCAAGGAGAATATAGAATTTCTCCTTTCTTGAGGTGCTTCACTTTGATGTAATTTACTCCTCACTGGGCCAGAAAACTGGAAAATATGGTTCTTTAGTTGAGTGTTTGGGATATTTATATGCCAAGGTACAGGGAAATTCAAATCTTGGATACCAGTCCCTTCTCTGATTAGTACTTAAAAAGAAATAAGCATTGACATTTCTTCCTCAAGTAGTCATATTGGCAGTGAGTATGATATGATGACTCAGACTTTTTGGAGAGCTAGCCCCCACTGCTATCTATGTATGTTGATTTTGTAGTTCAGCTCACCTTTGAACTTACAAGAACTCATCTTAATAGGGGAAATGATTCCCTTCACAGTAATAGTCCTGCTGGCTGATTCTCTGCGGTGAGGACAGAATAACATTCTTATGGAACTTAAAGAAGGAAAAAGCGTGATCAGTAATGCTATTCCTTTGTTTCTAGTTTTTTTTTTTTTTTTAATTTTGCATATTCCCTAAGTAGGTGATAAAATCTGGTTCTGTAAAATAAAGATAAGACTCCCACTAGACTGATTTTCCTAGGTAGAAACACTGTGCAGGTTGTGTAACTGTGTGGGAGAAGCGTTACTTTTTATCACGTCTCCTTATTCTCCCTTAAACTGTAATACACCTGTTTAGTTGTTGAAATGCTTCTTCTGTTCAATTTTCCTTTTGGGATTTTCTAACCTATGAAGTCATCTATTCAGCTGATGTAGATGTAATATCCCAGGAGGAGAAAAAAAAAAGGGGGGGGGGGCTATGATTTAGAATTGTAAGAGCAAAAGACAAATCATTTTTATAGCTCAGTGTAATTACCTTCCCCTTTCTTCTGCACAATTCAGAGTCCTCCTTGGTTTTAGAATAGAAGACAGCAGGATTTTTCCTTCTGAGAAAGGCTGAGCTATAATCATCACATTGGACAGAAGGAGTGATTTGAGGATTAGCAACATTAGATGAAGGTTTCCCTAGAAAACACAAGGCATCAGCGGAGAGAATTCCAGTGACATGAATGTACTTCTAGACAACATTGAAAATTTAAATTTCAAGCCTAGAGAGTTTGGCGAATTATATCCCTAAGGAGGGTCGTAAATGCCAGCTGACACATTGGATGCTGTTGGCTTTAATTAAGGTATACTATTCATGGCTGAGGATTATATATGCAGCAATAAATGGCTTTTGAAAGTAATTAAATGCCACAGTGAAGCTAGGTATTTGATAACAAAAAAACTATTTAGAGTAAGTAGCATAAGATGCATTTAAAAAGTGAATAATTGTTCAAGGGAGACAAGCAGGTAGAAGTGGAGCAGTGGACTGTATAAATAAGAAAGAATGAGTCAGTCAGAGCAGTCAGATCTTTGTCATTACAGCACTACAGAAATCTAAGGAAAACACACACGTACACACACGCATGCACGCACACGTGTGTGTGTGTGTGTGTGTATATATATATGCATATACATATATATGTGCATTAGTCATTCACCAGTGTGAAGCATGACTGCTGAATGCACAGTGATGAGACCACACTGAAAGTTCAGGTTCAGATTCTGAAGACTGAGGAAAGAGGACATCACTATCAGGTAGAGGTCAGGACACCTATTTTATTCTGTCTACCCAGGTAAGTACCGGTCATGCCCTGCTATTGACTAGAGTGGGCTGAAACAATTGTATTCATGAATTCCTGTTCTGAAAGAAATCAGTTCCTGAGTGTGAAGGTTTTGCCCTGAAAACAGACGATTTCTTCCATATGGTGGAAAACTTTCTTTATCTCTGTCATTTCCATAAACTTGCCACATAGATTACTGGCTTTCAGGAAGTTTTGTGTATCTTTAAGGAAGACCCTACTGAGGATACATTCCCTTTATACATGTAAATGGCATTGAAATGTCCCCATCTCAGGTGGAAGTAGTTTGTCAGCTTTATACTCTCACTCTTTTCATGAACAACTTAATTAAGTAGCTCATAAGCATCCAGAAAAGTTGGTCTTGTCTGCAGTTAAATTTCCAGTTTATTGAAGAAAACCTTTATGTCCCTTCTGAGTGCGTTTCTTGCATTTTGAATCTGAGATATTCAGTTCTTCACATGTGATTGTCTTACTCCTCTCCATACTAATGATCCTTTTCTAATTTTCCAGGATTACCATTTATGTAATTTTGCTGTCAGTGTCTCTAAGGAAAATAGTAGATCAGATTAAGAGTATGTTACACGTCACTTTCTTCTCCTAGAGAGAAGGTACGTATTACTGCTTTTGGAGAGTGATTTGAATTAGCAACAGCATCACTGAAAAGTTTTTGTTTTTTCAGCAAAAAGCTGCCAAGAAAGAATACATTTTGGTAACAGATTCTATTTTTAAAATGTTTGTAAGATTGCCCAAATTCATTATTAGCTGAATGCTGTTAAAAGTTTTGGCATTTCTACCACTGCCATCCTCACCTGGTCAAAAGCAATGCCTTCTGCTAAACAGATTTCTTAATAAAGAAATTAAAAATGTTAAGTTCCTCAGGGGAAAGGAAAAAAAAAAAAAAGCTGCTTTTAGACACAGTGCAATACCTTTCCCAGAAATGGAAAACGTGATGGAAATTGTCCCAGTACCATCAGAAATAGCTATTAAGTCTGCCCAGGACTCATTTAAGTTACAAACCACACAAAGATTACAAAACAGCTTTGAATAATCTCCTGAAAGGTTTCTTTCTTTCTTTTTTTTTTTTTACTTAGTTTATGAACTAGGCAAAAGATTATGAAGAACAAATGTATGGGAGAAAAAGTAAAGTAGAGGAAACAAAAGGTAAATAGTTACATGGTCTCCATCTGAGGCTAAAGTCTATAAATCTCAATCTAAATTTGGATAGATCAGATTTCTTATTAGATAGTTATAATCAAATTCCGATGGAATAAATCAAATTAATAGATTTACATGTATCTATAATAGAGCATCAATAAATTCTTATAAGTCTTATAAGCAGACTACATTATTTAAAAAAATAAATAAATACATTACTAAAATATATAAAAAAGTACAGTTCCCCCAATTCACTCCCCCTTCAGCTTATACAACTGTGACAGTAGTATAGTATTCAGTTATAAATAGGACAGGATAAAGTATGTATTTTAAGGCTGTAGTCTATTTTGTTGGGTTTCACTTTGTATTGGGTAAATAATATAATTTTGAAAGACAGAAGTGAACTATCTCATGCTGCTCCCAGAGTATTTTATCATGGAGTGCAGTTTTCTCAGATAGAGTATGAATTGTTAAAGAAAGGTTGTAAGGCACTTATGCAGTTACAGCATCAGCTCACAGGACTGCAAAACTGTACAAAAATTGTTTCTTAGGATGTGACACAAAGTCAAAGTCTTACTATAAACAAAAATTGTTTTTGTATGTTCTTTACACATTTCTTCCTTTAATTTGGATATTCCCTCATATATACTTGTGATGCCATTCATTTAGTTTGACTGCTAATTTTCCTACATGACTTCATGAGTCTATATAACCTTATTCTGGAATCAGATTTATGTGCATTTTGTTAAATAGCTCCAAAAATTAAAGATTTGCATAAATAGTTTTAGATGAAAAATGTACTTTTCTTTGCCCTTCAGTTATTACACAAATGAAAATGAGAATTAATGAATAAAAAGCAATTTGTGGAAAGAAATAGGAATACAGAATCAAAGATAAGTAAGGGTTAGTCACAGACTTTCCTGGACAATCAAAGAACTTCTGTTCATTTATAATCTACAGGTTTGGAGACTCCTGCCCCCAGAAAGCTTCAGAAAGCTACTTTTTCTCTAAGAGATACTATCCAACTTTCTAAAATCTTTCCTTCACAAGGAAACTATCCCCTATCCCACTTCCTATAATATGTATTGACTGCCAAAATCCTCTCTTCTCAAAAACACTTTTGTCCTTTTAATCTCCTTATGGCAAAAGAAGCAACTCTTTGAAAAACTTTATCTGTAAATGTGGATTTTAGGCCAAAACTGGTGTTTCCTTAAATTGAGAAATTTCAAAGTTCATGTTCTACTTTCTGTCTAAACCTACCTTTTTTTTTCATTTTTCTGTTCATTCACTTATGCAGTCATTCTGGACAAGGATAGGTTATTTCATGATATCAAAACAATGCAATATACTACTATTACAGTTTAATTGTTCTTCACTGTTTGATAGTAGTTGAAAGGATTTTAATTCATTTCAAATGGAAATTCAATCATACAAAGCCTGGAATTTTGTTTTCAGTGTCCGTACTCTTTTTTCCACATCTTTGCAGGTCTAATCTAAATAATTTACGCATGATTCTAATGCCGAAAGAAGCAAATGGACATACTGACAAATGTGATAGAGAACCATCTTTATTTAGGTATTGGTTCCTGCTTTTCCAGCATATTTCAGAAAGATAAAAATGTGATTCTCTACTCTCTGAAATCACTTGTACTGCCTCCTTCATTACCTTCTTTGCCCGGTCTGTGACGGCTTTTATTACCCAAGAAGCTGCTAGAAAAGAGATGTTTTCTCTCCCTGTTTTGAAGGGATCTAAAAACCCATGGGTCATTTGTGATTTTGGTTCTTTAAATAAAATATTTTGTTTTCTTCATTTCATGAGAATTTTTGTATTCCAGGTTTTCACTTAAAACAAATTTAAGGTTAAAATTATAGGTCTTAAAAAATATATAGATAGATAAATAGATAGATAGATGTTATCAACACCTCTTACAAACAATACCAGTCCTTTGATGCATGTGGGTTATGCACTCTGTTTCTGAAGAACTGAAAATAGTTATGTGATTGAGTTTTGTTTTAAAATACTTTGTTTACAAGGCACATACTCTTTTAAATATATATTGCCATACATAAAAGTTTAGTTACAAAGGAGTTATAACTTGCCATTTTAAGCCGAAAAGATATTCTTAACAAAACTAGAATGTAAACTCTTAGAGAGTTAAAAATATTTATTTGCCAACTGAACCATTAGTTATGTATGTGGATGTTATAGCAGATGAAAAGAATACATTCTGCAAAACTTTTTGTCAGATTGTGATGCCTAGAATCAGTTTGCAGAGACTATCAGATTATATTAGAGGTTTCTACTGCTTTTCCCAGATGCTGTGATAGTACTTCAGTGAACTACTCGGCACCTTCTCTTCAATATTTTGGAGGATACAAAATGTATTGCACATCCCACTGCGGGCCACTCTTTTTTCCAGATCAGAATTGAACGAGCTGGAGATGAATGCTAACTTTCTTTCGAACTTTAATTTCCTGTTAATGATAAACATAAAGAAATTAACCATTGCTTTAACCAAGTTTGTCCTCTTCTGTTTTTTGTGTGTAGATGTGATAGTGTTGTACATGGATCTTGAAATACACAATAAATTTAAAAGCATAAGTTATCTGAGAGAGAAGTCTTTTTCCCAACTCACTGATGAGGAAATGGGTGTTGGAAGTAAAAAAAAATCATCCTAGAAATCAATGGTAGGTTCAAGAAGAAAATTCCCTAGTTCCCATTTATGTGATTCATTAGTCCTAGTTTTCATAGCAGTTTGAGATGGACATTCTCTGAACATTGAGATGTTATTTATGGAAAGAGATGGGAGAAGAATGAGTGGATTGGTGTTCATAAATGGATGAAAGCTAGTGAAGTCTGTCATGTAAGATGAGATTAATATGTTACCTTATGAAACCTTAGTTCTAGGGGAATTTGCGATAGGGAATATACTTCCACGCTGAACAGCTGGACAAGGCATTACAAAAACTCCAGAATGACAGATCAGTAGAAAACATTTAGACATATAAATGGTTCAGGGTGGGAGAAGGTAAAATAGGGAATTAAAAGAAAAGTGGTACATAGAAACAGTAAATGTATCCTCTAATAAGACAGTAATAAGAGCCACATATTTGAGACCAACGTAATGAAAGTTTAGTTCTAAGGGTAAAACTCAGTTAAAATGTAACCTTTATTTTTGGATGACATGTTAGACTGACAGAGAAGCCTCAGCATGGTGGCCGATTTCCAGCTTTCATACTAACACTTTAAATAGTTGCATCAATGCCATCATTTTTCTAACTGAATGCTTTTCCAAAGAGTAATGGCATAATATATTACTGATCAAAAGCATGTCTAAATTGTTAGCCTGATAATCAGTTTCTTAGGTAATATTTTATTGCCCCTGTTGCATTGAAATCCAGTATACAAGATTGAGACAATTCCTAGCTGGTCTTCAAATATGAATTTATTCATGCTACTGTACTAAGATTTTTTCTCTGTGATGTTTGTTTGACTGCAATTTTTTGGCATATAGTGTGGAAATTTACTTTACCCTAACTTTTTTACCATTGTTGTCACGATCTATCAAAGTCTGCTGTAAAGTGACAGTCACCCAATATGTAACAACATTTAACCAACTTGGAAGACATTACACAGGAAACTGGGAATGTACCTCATCTCCAAAAGATGTTAGATGGCTTTTGCAATACATTCTCTTTTTCTGAAGTGTAAGTTAATTACTCAGTTCTTTACATTTGCTGTCCATGAACGTCTGTCATTTTTTCCATTAATCATTCAGTTAGGTAAGTCTACTGCCTACCATAAATAAATAAATAAATAAATAAGCTAGCAAACGCAATAGGAAAAAGAGATATTTCTTTGGGACTTATCCTTAGTTGGCAGCTGTTTTTCTTTTCTTTTCTGTATGGTTTTTTTTTTTTAAAGGGAGACAAGGTAAAGTAGGGTTAGTGTAGCTATGTGGTAAAGGTAAGCATTTTTCTGTGACAGAGGACAGAGGCCACTTGATAAGAAGACAAATAAAGCATCTTGTCTTTGATAAATGATCTGAACAGGTAACTTCATATAGAATTGGGAAGAAAAGATGATGACGGGTATGATAAATCAGTGATGATGGATCAAATAATAGAGGGATATTGAGAACAATGGGTTAAGATACCACAGGATAACTGTTAGTTTTAAATGTATGAAATATTAGCTGATAAAACTCCAGAAGTTGTATAGATTAAAGGTGTGGTAGTAAATGGTGAAGTGCAAATCAGGATTTAAAGTCACAGAAAAGATGAGGAGGCGGTTCATGAATACTTACTTTCTCAATATCAGGACTTGCTGGAAAGGTCACAGAATTGCTGGGCTATTCTCTATAAGAACAGAAGAGCTTGACTGTGAGGAAAAGGTAGATGGTGAGAACAGATACTTGAGAAATAGAACTGAAGAGAATATTTGAGTCAGTATAGATAAGAAAGAGAATTGAACAGAAATGAAATACAGGATAAAATGCATCATCAATTTACTGGGATAGAATGTGCCAATTAAATATACAGCCTTTTCTGATAATCGGTTTCTAGAAAAAATTAATGCAGTATCTGGACACTTTTTGGTGCTACTTAAGGAGATAATAGGTAAAATGAAGAAAAGAACAATCTAAGAATATGTCTGTGGAAGGAAGATAATAACTGGTACTGAAAATGCTAGAGAGAACTAGCCAAGGATTGGTCTTGGGAACCATCTTACTTAATATTTTCATTTCATTAATGACCTTGGAACAACTTATAAAAATGTGTGGATGACGCATGATTGCCGAGGTATTGCCCATATGTCAAAATATCAATATACCTAATGCATGGGATGGTGTTGAGAGACTAAGATTTAGAAGTGAAATGAGTTGGAATGTCACAAAGTAGATCATGAACTTAGGAGTTAATTGTAAGAGTATTGTCTATACACTAGGATAAGTTGGAAAAAAAAAAGAGAAAGAAAAGCAAGACCTTCATTTATTTGTTCATCACAGAATACCTGTGAGTAATGATTGTTAAAGCATGAAAAGAGTGTGTTAAGAAACATGTTTGTGTGATAGATAAGGAATTTTTAATGTCGCTCTGCAAAGCTGTTTTTTTCTGCTCCATACAGCAGAATTCAGAAAGGAAAAAAAAAATAGAGAAGAGATTCTAAAAGGTTCAGGAAAGGGAAGATCATATGCAGTACAAGAGGAGGTCAAAGAGTGCCTTGTCTGAGATAGGTAGGCAATGTCTTGAATGCCTATAAGAACACTCATATTTTCATACATGAGTTCAGATAGAAATTTGAAGATGGAAAAATACAGTTAGCACAAGAATATGAAGTAAATGTGTGCATTTAGGATTGCTATTAGAAGAAGTTTTAACTATTAGTAAGCTGGTGGAACAGCAACCCAGTAGGAATCTTGGAGACAGGAAAATACAGTTAAACAGTTATAACTGAGGATTAGACAGCAGGGTTGTTTTTTATATCAGGGGTACAGTCAGAAGATTCAGGAAGAATTTTTGGCCCTGTTTCTACACTTTTTAATGGGGAATCCATAACATTGCTGCAGAAATGAATTTTAGAATTTAATCTTAAAATAAATGTGAGACCAATTACGTTGCTTCACTGCATTCTCACGCATTGTTTGTAATAGATATTGATGCAAATGTTCACATTAATGATGTGAAGTATAAAAAGAGAGGCAGGAGAGAGCATATCAGTAACTCAACAGCTCAATAAGATGTTGCAACATGTAGAATATTCTTTCTGAATTTCCTCCCTAGCTTTTGCAATTTGACTTCTGTTCTTATTCTTATTCTTCTGTTCTTATTTCCCAACATCCAATCATTTCTCCCTTTGAGGAGTTTACTTGTTTTAAGTGGAGGGCTACTGCACCATGAATGTAGCAATGCAGTAAGCAGGAGTGTTGACCTGAGCACCAAAACTGGAGGCAGGGTTTCTAGAAAATTGCTAGACTTTTCTGAATACAACCCACATAATTATTGTGGCCCAGAGAAACATAGTTGCTTATCTATCAGATTGTTTGACTCAGATAGGGAAATGTGTGACTCAGGATCATGACTATATACACCCTGCTGTCTAAACAGCTGAACAATGAACAATTACTGCAGACTTCACATTCCATGGTGGTTTAAAAATTCACATATCTTACTTTCATTCTCAAATGACTCACTGCATATTACAAAGTTACTTAATACATCAAATATGTTCACGATTATACTAAAAAAGAGGACTGCATTCTAATATGCTTTTAAGGAGAAATCCCCACTGAAATCAAAGAAGAAACCTATTTCAAAGTCCATGCCATAATATGACACAGGTATCTGAATATCAAATCCCAGTGTTTTGGGATCTAGTCCTGCTCTTCTCACTTAAACAAAGCTTTCTCTGAAGTCAGTCACTTGAATGGTGATCAGTCTCCATGTTTGCAGGTTCCATAAACTGCTCTATAAATGTAATAGTTTTGATTTTTGTTAGGTTTTTTTTTTTTTTAACAAAGCTCTTTTACCTTTTCCCTCATACGGCATATTCCTTGTCAAGTGGAGGAGTGTATGAAACAGTATTATATCATTGTATAATAAAGTCAAAAATATTTTTCCTTTTCAGTAAAAAATTACACGTGCCAGCTATGAACATTGCTAGACCAATTTATGGTTAAAAATAAAATGTATTCTTCTAACCCTAGGGTTTTCTCTTTTTCCACCTATTTGATTTAATCTCATCTAAAGCTTCATGTACAGCTGAATCAATCATAGTTAAGATTATTTTCTTAGTGTAAAATGCACTTGTTATTGCTTTAACATTTGCATTTTTACAACTCTGAGGTTTTTTTCATAGTACTAATAAAACAAAAATGTCAATGGTACCTGATATTTCCCCAATTTACTATTACCTTCCCTTAATACACACGGTATATAAGAGCTACCATTATAATTCAAGTGATATACAAAACCAGGATACAGGTTCCTGTGATAAATATTTGATGGAATACATAGTTGAAAATAAGTTTGTTTGCAAAACTGTATGTCCGCTATCCTTGGAAATTGACTTGATTATTTAGATATATACATATAGAGTTATATTCCCAACTTTAGGTGTTTATTCTGTTACCTTAAATGAATTCAGGTTAGTAATATTTACCAACACTTTTGTTTCTTCTTCTTTTTAAAGAGTAAACTAATACCTTCCCTCCTTAAACATACCATTTAACAGTGGAAAAAAGCACAAAGCACCAAAACTCTTCAAGCCTTAGTAACTTCTGAGATAGCAATAAAACTTGTACAGGGTTAGGGAAGGGGAAATGAATACAAGAAGTAAAGAAACAAGTGTTTTCCTACAGGACAATCCAGTCTCCAGATATTCATCTAAGAATTGTCATTTTAAATAGGACTACTTGAATAATGGAAGTCCTTTCAAAAGAGCTTGTTTGTTCATTCTGTTAAAAAAAGGAAAAATGCCAAATATTCTGAGACGTGTTAATTTTGCCTTTCCTATCTAAATGATCATTTTAACAAATAGATAGTTTGGAAGATTTCTGGAAACACCTGTCTGGAGATGTAAATCAACATACCGATTTACACCTGAAAATGAACTGGAGCAAAGCTTCATGTTCTGTCCATGTGAACCATCTCTAAATAAATGAGAAGGTTCCCTCAGGTTTCAAATTACTGGTAAGACTGAAAAGCTATTGGTTATATATATTAAAAAAAAAAAAAGTGTCAAAACCCTTTGGCATTTGACAACTTTTATCTGGCATAGATAACCTGCAAAGAATCCAATAAAATCACAGATATGACTCTAATTTTCTTAAGGGCAAGCATACTTGGCTAAGTTTTCCTCTTTTCTTTATTTCTCCTGAAGTATCTAAAGCATCAAAGTTACATTTAAACTGGGACTTCTCTCATTAGCTAGCATTCAGATCAGTTTGGATCAAACCTTTGAGAAAGCAAATGAGATCCTCCTCAGGACCAGACCTCTCCATATTACGAACAGTGCAAAGTGTTCAAAGTGTGTTGGATATCATCCGCCATATATGCCATCAGGCTCACTTATACAAGGGCTGTCTGAAGAATTGACAGCAATTGGTAGCAATGCTGAAAGGGGACACAAATTATGTCAGAAGCCTCTGTTTCATTATGTTATGGCCTGCACTTCTTTCCAAAATAGAAAAACAGAACCTCCCACGACCAGCCCATACAACATCATCAAGATTTGCAGACAGGCTTGACCTGAATTTTTCAGTTGTCATGAGATCCATTCATTATAATGGCATGTCCAGACCCATGCAATTTTGTAAATCCTAATATATGGGCTCTCTAACCTTTGATATTAAACAGCTGACCAGTTAGTACAAGATCCTGATTATGGCATATAAATTAAGCTCAGACTTCTGGCTGAAAGTGTTAAAAGATATGTGGAAATATTGTGTTATGGTGCTACTGAAAGCAAGGAAAAATAATATAGGAATGAAGTCTGCCATTTGAATTGGCACAATTACATGCAAAAAGACTATCAAAGCATTTAGACTCTGACAACTACTCAGCATATAATTCATAATGTTGTGGTATTTCCCTGGCTTAATATTTAAACACATACTTAAGATCATAGTTAAATGAAATAACTGAGTGTTGCCTGCTTTTTGGCCAAATATAGGCCCTAGAGCCTACACTAGCATGATATCCAGGCTTGATGTGGAATTGAGTGAAACTTTGACTCTTTAGATTTGAATGAGCTTCAAATATCAGCATCAAATATGAACTAATATCCATGAGATAACACACCCACTGAGAGCAAAAATGCAGAAAAGAATGGTCTCGGAAACCCTTGCAAAGCAAACTGCAGCACATTACAGAGTTTTATCTAATATAAAGATGCATAGTCTGGGCTGTAATGATTCCTTAGAAATACAATTTCTATAATTCATATAATACTATATGTTATATTATATAATTTCTATTTTTTATAAAATTATAAAAATAATTATCCTAGCGATGCCAGGGAGATCAAAATCAGGCAGTGCGTGCCTACAGGGATCAAGACAGCTGGAAGGATTCGAGCAAGTTCTGGCACTGATGAGAACAAGTCCAGGCTAGGCCTACAGAAAAGAAATTGAATTACTGAAACTGAATTGCGAAGCCGTTTTAGATAGATGTGAACTATCAGTGACTTTAAGACAAAGATTTTCTTCAGGGAAGAAGGAGAAAATCAGAGAGGTAAAATATTGTGATAAATGATATCATAATAAAGGAATATAAAACAAGAGATGGTAGGTAAGAGCTTCTGTGTTTTCACAAGATCATTTCAATTGAGTTAAAACAGGAAGCTTCAAACCTGATAAAAAGGAAGATTTTCTTTTTTTATTTGTTTGGTATTTAGACTGTGGAATGCATTTCTACTGACTGAGAGAACACAAGTTTTGCAGGATTTGGAGCAGTACATTGGATAAAAAGGCTATACTGAGTAACTTTTTAGATGTTTACTGTAAGTGGCAGTATTGCTGTCTTTTGCAGTACAGAAATTCTTGAGTTCTTCTACTTTGATTTTTCGTTCTCCTTTCTTGCTCACATGACCCCTGTGTGATATGTTTTGACAAAGGCTGACTTGTGACTCTCCTATTCTCATTCCAGGCGGAACAAAAAACCAGGATACCTGTAGAAAATTAATTAATTGTGCTCAAAATCCCCACTAACGTATTATTTCCTGTCAGAAAAAGTGCTAGATGGATCAAACATGTTGATTGAGATCTCTAACTTCAGAACTTTCTCTGACTTTCCTGGAGCTATGATGGGTTTGGATTTTCTTCTCCCTAAAAAGGTAAGTGAATATTTTTTTTCATGAATGCTGACGGAACTAAGAAGAGAATGGAATATACACATGGAAAGTCAAACAAATAGTTGTGTGTGAGTATATATTTTTGCAAAGCTACCTTACTTGGGAGTTCGATATGGTCTTTTTGGCGCAGTCCTGAGGAAGTTATAACATATAAATTGAAACACTGATGGTACAGACCTCTAAAGAGCTAATCCTTTTCTTTTCTAGACCTAGAAAAGGAAAAAAGGGTATATGTTTTCATGTAATAGTATGAAGGAATTCTTGCATCAGCACCTAAATTGAGATTATCAGAGAGGCATAAGAGATTTAGATACTATAATGCTAGAAACTTAATAAGTGTTCAGCTGTGTAGAATGAATCCTATCAAATACTGCTGTTATTTGTCCATATCTGAGGTTCATTTGAAAGTTCTTCTGGAAATGTCTTCCCTTGATGACCCTAGCACATGAACAAATATTTTCTCTGTAAACATAGTAATTGGAATTTCTAAATTGAGGGAAGATATAAGTAATTATTGCTTACTGCTTCAAGAAGAAAATGCATGTATGCTTATTTCTTATTTAAGTATATTTTACAGGCTCCAGCTGCTCTATAGAATCACCTGAGTTATAGTTACAAATGATAGTGACACAAAATATTAACCAACCTAAACAGTCAATAAATCAAAGCAGCAAACTAATCCTCCTCAGAATGTATACTCAGACTGCCTGAAAGACCTTTCCAAATATATACATTTTTTGTGCCCAGGAAGTCAAGATATTTACAATCCATGAGTATGACATTAGCTATTTTTATATCTACTGAATGGATTTAGGTAGAAACCTATTTTATGTAAAGGGGAAGGAAATAAGTCTCATATGATCTGTTTTAGGAACATAAATGGTCCTAATTATGCAAAATTTATTATAGCCCTACTGACTTAGATGGCAGTGCAGCTGATCTTTAAAATTGATGAAAATTTGACTTGTATTATTTAAGAAACATATTAGAGATAATCAAATTCAGAAATACAATAATAGTTTCCATGTGTTTTTCTGCTGAAATTGTACTTCCCAAACTGTATGTCTCATCTATTTTATATTTTTATGTATTTTAAAACCTATTCCCCCAAAGTGACAGAATCATCAAGCTAAACATTTGTACATGACATGTCACAACAAGGAACTGACAGCTCAGAACACATGCTTTCTGTACTTAAGGCAACATTTCCATGCATGTCAAACATTCTTTAAAATAATTGCAATATTTAGAGTGCTTCATTGTTCAGTTAGCATGAACTAGCTAGGTTGGTTCATCATGAGATTTGACTTTTGGGTAGATGTCTCAAAGATTAAACACAGTTAAGTTCTTTGAAAACAACTGTATAGAGAAAGGAAGTGGGACAAGGTGGCTGTGATCATCTTTTATAAGATATTCATAAAGAAAAGCCATGTAACAAGTTCCACAACCAAGGCAAACTTTTAGGTGGTGCTTTCATCATATTAAACAGCAGATCATTGGTTACAAGACAGGGAACATAGGAAAACAAGTTCATTGTGTTTTTTATATTTTAAAATTTATGAATCCAACTTTGCCAACTGCTAAGCTTGCATTGGATACTCATAAAAGCCTGAAATGTGCCTTGAGTGTGTGCCATGCCATATGCAGGGTGGGATGACTAACTGCACATTATATATTAACTGGTATTTCTATTCCTCATGCCCCATAGCTCTATCACCCACAGATATCTTTGGCTGTTCTCAGAGTTTTTTGCCAAGATCGTGTTGCTGGTCATTCATATTAAGAACTCTTAGATCTTGCTCATTGTAATCTTTCCATCTTCCCTAGCTGGTCACAAAGCTGAACCTCATGAAAATAGCCTTCCGAGAGATTTTTATGCAGCCTTTCTTCCATCATCTAACCACATACCTTACCCATTGAAATCACGGGGATTTTCTTATATTTATGATATTGTGTTAGTATTATATTTGGCTGAATGTCAAACTGAAAGTACTTGATTCAGCATGCATTTTTTTCTCTTCCTATCTCTTCTGTTTGAAGAGTAAGCTGATATAACAGTTGGAATTTTATAGGCCATAATGAGGAAAGAGATGCCACAATTATGCCTATATTCTATATTGTCACTCTTTTTAAAGACTGGCCATAATATTACTTCCTTCTATTACTTTGGCATTTTTTCAAACCTCTTAACCAACAGGATAATTTGGTAACATCTTTGATTTAGCTTATCCCCACCTGTTTTTAATAGTTTGTAGGGAACATTGCCAGCCCCTTCTGCTCTGCTTTTCCTGAATGTTCTTATTGCTCTTTGATCTTTCTTTTTTTTTTAATTTGAGTCCTTTCACAAGTGAGTCAGCTCTCTGAAAACTGGTTGTTTGTTGATTACTTTTACTATGATCCCATTTAAAAAAATGTGTCGGGTATCTATATTCCCAAGTCTCGACTTTCAAAATTTCTTAGAGAGAGTACAGATATAAAACTGAACAGACCTAAGGAGTGGAAACAACTGACAAACCCTGGAATTAAAGGGACTGTTATGGCAGTAAAATGGCAATAGCTTCCTGGACATTCCCAGTTTTTCATGACCTTTAGAAATTTTGTTGCCTCTTAGTTCTAGTTCTAATTCTAGTTCTAGTTCTAGTTCTAGTTCTAGTTCTTTGAGTTCTACAGATGCCTGTGTCACACGGCCCACGAGAAGCCTGTTACCTTCTGTTCCTTCATCTCTGTCAAGATCCCTTGAAAATCTGAAAATGCTGTTTCTCATGTAGCATAAAAAGGTTCAAATATAATTGATTTTGAAGTGATTTTTCTTTTTCTTTTTGTCACTCTGGGGATAGGAGGGAGATAAACAGTAGCTTCCTCTTCATAGATGCCACCCTACCCTGCCATAAAAAAAACTGTCAAAATGCAGTGCTAGTGACACTATTGAAACAAGCAGTGGAATATGTGAGGAAAGAACAAATTACTTCCTACTAGTAGATGTGTTTTCCAGAACAAGAATATAATATCTTTTGACTAAACTCAAATATGAAAATACACAGACTATATCAAAGTCAGATCGAAAACAGCAAAGACAGAAAAGTGAATCAGTAAGAGCTATCACTTCAAAAGATAACTATCTTTTCTTGTTTCCTAAGGCCAGAATTCCAGTCTACTGCAGCAACACACATCTGGCTAACTTCCTAGCAGAGAATTCCAAGGTAACCAATATTTATTATGTTTCTTGACATTTCAAGGGTATGCTTAAAAGAGGGAATATGAGAACATTTCTGCATCCTGGTTTGGGGTGCTCTGGCCAAGTTCTGACTGCATGCTGGGGTGGGGTTTGGGTGCTTGGTATCTCCCCTCTTTCTCCCTTTGCCTTGGTTTCCATTGGAAGACAACCCAAGTGTGCGGACATGCAAGTTACCACTGTGCGCTCCACCACCTACCAGTCTTGGTGGGAATTTTCAAGAGACCACGGAGTATAGCTGCCACAGAGTTTTGCAACAGCCAGCATCTCGTTATAAATGGTATATTCTATACATATTACTTTACTTTCTGCATTTCCTTTTCGAAATAGGTCAACTGCAATTAATAGCAATAATCACCCCCCTGGAAATAACAGGTATTTCTGGGAAATTTTAGAGTTTTGGAAGTACAGGTTGAGACTATTTGAAAGGAGCCAAAGAAGTTGGTCTGTGGCTGAAATGAAATAAAATGTGATCATGTTAGAAGCCCTGAAAGTCCTACTCCTAAAATTTATTTCTTGATGTGAAGAAACAAAAATTCTATGTTTTTTCCTGGTTTTGAACAGGATCAGTGAAATTTTATATGAAGTCTTTTGAATAGTCCACTTCCTGCTATATCAAGATTTTTCATAGAAATTAGTGCTTATATGAAGGGTTCTTTTTAACATGCATGCATCAATTTGTATGTACAAAAATAGTAGCTGTGTAAAAAATGACATATATAAGCAAACAAAAATTTAAGAATGCAGTGTCTGAGCTTGTGCTTGCATTCCAGGTATTTTTGGCTAAGTTGCTGAGTATTGGAATGGTGTGTAAATAAGTCTTTTTAGAGTATGCAGAAGAACTGGAAATGGTTTTCCAAAAAAAAAAAAAAAAGACAGATGTCCTAATTTGTATTTCTTTTTTCCATAATTCATTAAGCATTGAAACAGTGCTATTATTCAAAATGTTAACATAACTTGGATATTTATTTTCAAAAATCTATAGTTTATAGATTCGTCCAGAACGTTCAGATTTTAAATGTACATGGCTATTCACAGTCAAATTTATTAAAGGGTGGAGGAATTTTACCTGAATAAAGAATCATGAAAGATAAAGAACAGGAATTCCAATCACAAAGTCAAATCAGACTATGTAATTATTATTGTTTGTACATGTTGGCTGACATTGCATATGGTTAAATAATTGATTTTTTCAGAGAAAAATCCTATGATCTTTTAGGTGGAAAAAGAGATAATGCACATGGTATTAAATTTGGAATGGGTTTGATAGTCATTACTAATGAAGTTCTGAAATAAATTAAATCAACAAGAAAAGGAGGGAGCTTACATGAATTAGTTTTCTTTTGAATTCATTTGATTGACTCAAATACTGTCACAGCAAAACCATTATTCCATCACACAAAATGATATTTTGTCTCCCTCTGATTTCACTTGTGAGGAAGTGAACAACGGTAGGAACTAGATTGGTTGTCTATACATATGACTGTCACACAATCAGCTGTTGTAACCACACTTTAGGTTTTTAATTATTTTTGTATGATTTAATCTTCCACTGCCACAATGTAAAAATATGGAGATATAAGAGCTTTTGTTATAAATGGCAGAACTCCACATTGTTAAATGATCACTTTTTCTTTCCCTCCTTCAGAATGTCAAAAAAAGCTAAAGCATAAATGAAACCTTCAGCTCAGTTGTGCTTGTTTATAAATCACCGTTTACAAACTCATTTAACAAGTATGGTTTAGTTGTATCTGCTGAAAGTTCCCCACCCTAGCCCAAAGGCATTACTGTCAGCTTAAAACTCTGTCATTATATTAGCTACATGGATATAGTCACAACTTGTTGTCCCAGACCTTACTAATCCTCAAACTATTTGAATTTAAAAGCTGCTTTTTGACATGGAATCCACTGCAAATCTGTACTCCATGAATTTACACTGACACTTCAGGGCGACCTTTTGATTTTTTTTTTAAGGAAGTCCCTGGGTTCTTGCTTAATCTCATTACCTGTTATGCAGGCATTCTTTTTTTCTTCTATTAAATATATAGCTTACTAAAAATTATTGTGTCATTGTTCTGCCAAAGCTATCATCCAAAAGGGATTCTCCTAGTGAACCAATATCAAAATATAGACAAGATTACCATAATTTTAGAGCTGGCATCTTGAAAGCCTCAGGGGTCTTTTGTATTAAGTCTCTTTGTTTTGCAAAGCTACCAGCATGAAGTTATGCATGACATAAACAATTTGTATCCCATGAAAAATGGAAAATCGTGTGATTTTTTTTATGAGTAAACTTGTTGCATTGCAGCAGATACTGGCTTCTTTTTTTCATAGTGCACATTTTCCAATACTATGTTACAACAGAAAAAGAAGACAACTCAGAACCACTTAAGAAATAAAACTGATCTTGACTTGACTATAAAAAAAACATGCTTCAGAAACATCCCTTTATGTGCCCTTCCCCTTTTTTCTCCAGCAATGCGTATATGTATGCACATAACTTTAAATGCATCATTAATCACAGTTTCTTCAGTGAGCCTACCTTGTGTTTAACATTATTTTAAATATTTTTTGCTGGATTGGGAACGATAATGCAATATTTCCTTTAATAAAGCAGATACTTGCTTTTGCAAATGAAGTGCACAAAGGACCAGAAGGTTTTTTATTTCCTATTTCCTGGTCTATAGTTGATGAAGAAATTTTGGCATACAGTGTTATATATGATGATGAAACACAGGTGCCTTTTTAAATAATAATAAAAAAATGGTGCAACAACATGAGTGTTTCCTTCATGAAAAAAACAAGAGATGCTAAAAAAAAATAATAAAAATCTGTGATTAAAGCTGATCTAGGAAGAACACCATAAAAAAAAAAGTTAAAAATGGGACAACAGAAATGTCAGAAACCAGTTATAGAAGGTACTAACCCTGATGCATAAAACAAAATGACAACTTGGGTGGCCAACCTGCAGATGCCATTCAAGTAATCCAAGCGTAGCTTTGATGTTGGGAATATGTCATGTAACTCACAGAAGGATCTGGTAGGCATCAAGGTTGGTGGAAGATCCCAAACTCATATCACACTGGAATGCTCTAATTCTGTAGCTGCTTGCTGCTTCCTACATGCAAAACACTGCCAGAGTTCAGATTGATGCCCCGCACAGTGTACCTATCAGTCATATGGAGACTTCAATTGGAGCTCAGATGATCAGGCCCCTCTACCACAAGAGAAATGACAGAGTATGAAAACTGAGTGGCAAAGCGATGCCAAATCAGCTACTTCTCAAACAATACCCAGTCGCCTGTCCCTGTTATATTTGTTTTATTCCAGCTATCACTCATAACCAGCAAATGACATTACATCTGCTCTTGCAATAGAGAAAAATGGATTACCACACAAGAATGTGTGCAGCTATCTAATAGGGACAATGTGATTATTTGTAATGATTCACGTGCTATCCTTCAGCAGCTGCCTTGCAGAAAGCAAAAATAAAATAGCAGTTGCTGTTCATAAGCGAAGCATAGAGAATAAGGAGGTACATTTTTCAGCATTAGATTTTATAAGAACTCACTAAATTGCGAGAAGACTGAATTAGTTATAGTTCTTGACTTTTTCGGAAGATGTGTGAGACTGACAGCAAATGAAGAAGAGAAATCATTAATTTTATAGCCAACAACCATTACGATTCTCTTCTAAAGAAGGAAGAAACCAAATAAATATAGACTGCCTTTGTTTGCTGGAAAAAATAATTACTCCTCCTCCAGCTATACAAATATTGTGCAGTAACTGAGCCAGCAAGAGCATGTTCTAAGCAATCCAAACAATTCCTTCTCACCCACAAAGAGATTTTGAGTGTTACACAGGCTGCAGTATCCACTGGACTGAAAAGTGAGAGTCCTAAAACTGTCCCAGTTTTCTGTGCATGGTACAGAAGTTCGTGTGCAACCACTTACCAGGCTGAGTATTCTAGGGATAAAGACATTTTAAATGCAGGTACGCAGGTACTGGCTTTGGTTGTCATGGTATTCTCAGTCACTGACCAAAATCCTTGCTCTGTCTCATTCATCCAAAAGCAAATTTAACTTTGTAAAGGTTTCATGTTCTCTATAATACAAAAATATTTTGGTATTTATTAAGTATTTACAAAATTAGATATGTGTTTTCATCCACTTCTTACGACAAATAGATGGTAAAGAGATTAAAACCCTATCTTATTTTATGTTTATTTTTGATCACTCTGTGAGCTGAATGTGCTTATATTTTGTCTCCAAGAAAATGCATTCAGATAGTTTTGAGTTATTCATTATGGATCTGAAAATTCATATGTCTGACTTTGGTGAAAAGGCTGTCTAGCTTTTCTGTCACATATCAAAAGCAGCTAGCTATTAAAATTTCAAACTTCTGTATACCTAATCCTTCTTCAGAAGTGGTTTGAGATTAACAAATAAATAAGCCCGATTTAAAATGATCTGAGAATAAGTCATTAACTTCCTGGACCTGAAGCATGGTGAAATCCAGCTTTTTAAAAGATGATCTTTTAATAAATATAATTATTTTCTTAGCAATAAAATTACTGTTTTTTTTTTCTTTAGAGAATTACTTGGAAGCAATATTGGAAATTAAAGTTCCCAGAAAGGTGTTTCTAAAATAAATTCCCCATTACAGCATGGATAATTGGGACATATGTAATAAAATTGATCATCTTTTGGTGGAAGCCAGCATGTTTTAGTTCTTGAAATGCAAGCCTGGGGATGAAGAGCCTTGAAGTAATAGCCTGGCTTTTCTGAAGGTGATGGCAATATTCTTTTTGAGTTCAGTAAGGGTGCTAGCTTTACCTAATGCTGAAATCTTTCAGTAGTTTGTTAGACCCTTACACTGTAATTATCTTCCCTGTCTGTGAGGCAGAGAGAGAAGTATATATTTTTGCAGCAAGACATAGGATTCTTAGATGAAAAGCATTATACAAGTGTACAGTATCATTTAATAACAGTTTCATTGCAAACTGATTCAGTATACCTATCCAATAGTCTGTCATTGATTTCATAGAGAATTTTTTCAACAAATCCCAAAGACACCATGCCTGGAAAATTGCACAAACCCTGGAGAACTAACTTACTGATGCAAAACACTGCAAAGGAGAAGCAGAGAAACCCTTCTTAATCTGCTCTAGCTGTGTATATTTCAGCAAACATGCTAAACAGAAGTAGCAGTGTGTCACTGACTCAGTAGCGAAGAGCACCATCCCACGCCATTAGTATTCCGCGAGGATGCATAGCGTGCTATTTCTGGAGAGGCACGCTTCATACAATATCCAGCATGCAGGCTGAGAAAAGGCCATGTGGGTCATGCAGCCCGATTTGCTACGCAATGGCCAGTTTGTTTTGCTGGTTAGTCTGTGATTTGAATATTATATTCCTTTAAGGCGAAAGGAAATGGAGAACTGTCTGGAGGGAGGTGGGATTGCTGCAGCTCGTAGAAGTAACTGAGTGTGCTGGAAGAAGGGGCTGCTCCTACGCTGCAGGATGGGACAGGCAGGCCAAGAGACGGAGCAGCCTCCGACAGCAGAGAGCATCTCCAAAGGGATGGAAAGCAAAACTGAGGAACCAGAGGGGACTGAGCAGTTTTCTACAAATCAGGAAGCCATTGAGCTGACTGAAAGTAAGCCTGGAAGAAAGGATATGCTTTGAAAGGGCACAGTGGGCAGAAGATTGGTTTATAAATCCTTTTTATTTACATTCCATTTTACCTAGAAATTTTTAATTTTCTGTTTTGAAGAAAGTTAATTCTTCTAGTTTACATTCTAATAGCACTTGGCTTTTTTGAGTCTAAGAAACTTTCGGTGTTTCTTCCTGGGGGAGTTCAGAATTAAGGAAAAGAACTAGGCAGATCACTTCAAGCTATGACTAATTCTGTGTTTCTTAATATTCCACACTGCCCAAGATGATTGCTCATTTTTCCTACGACTTTTTTTTGCACTTTAATTAATATTGTTCAATGAAAGTGAATTAATACAGCAGGCCTTAAAAAAAAAAAGGTGCTTTCAGTTCCTTAATCAACAATTAGAAAATCAGATTTGAAAGGCTGGCATGAACTATAAAAATAATTGTACTGTTTTTATTCTTTTTAACTGACTCTGATTTTCATAGGAATGGCTTGGTCAGAATCTTAATCTATTCTGCCATTCTTATCCACAGTAAATTTAATGCTACCCATTGAATAAGGGTGGGTAAAATTTGGCCTTTGGTGGTCATTTCCAGAACTTGCTTGCCTTTATTGATACAAACACTGTGAAATTTCTGTTCTAAATTAAACTTATTCTCCTTAGGTTCAGACCCTTGTTCTTCATTTATAACGTTGTAATATGGTGCATGATTCATTTATTTTATCTTCTATCCCTTATTTGGCATGTGACAATATTCCCTCTTTTTTAATCTATTCAATTAATTTACATATTTTTACATAAATACAAATTTATAGATGACCACAAATGCTGTTTTTAGGCATTCAAACTAGATATGGAACTCAGTAGACCTTTAATCTTTACGAATTTTTCAAGGCAAAAGGAAGGTTTTGCATCTGAGTTCTTATCAGGTTACATCTACTTCTTTTTCTAGTTTACCTGGAGATACAGATTTCAATCCCACATAGTAGAGTTCTCAGGAGATCAACTTCAGGGGTTTCTGTTCTGTCAAGCTCTAATCTGAACCATAACCATAAGCTTAAATCAAAGTTTAATTCCAGTCTACATTTCACTATCTGAGATGCATAGAGCTTCTGTCATTATGAAACTGAAGTTAGACACCGAGGTGAATTTCAGCCTACCAGTTCTCCTTATCCTTAAGCCAACAAGTTAAGATAAATGGTCAGATAAGGCATATGAATTTGCCTTCTGTCACGTATGAGAAAAAAATATGTGACCCAGACTTACTGTGCTACATATGAGGGAAGAAATCCCTAAAAAATATGTAGCACTCATTTCTGTTAAGCATTGGCAGACTCAACAGACTAGATTCCCAGAAACGTTTTCATTATAGAATTTTGTTATTTAAGAAGAGAATTTTGTTACTCCAGCTATAGCTCATAACAAGGCTTTCCAGTCCCTGTTAAGTCATTCATGACACATTTTTTTTCAGTAGCTTATTTCTTATGTCTTTCTTCAAAGATGAAAACTGACTACATCAGCTTGTGCTGATCAACAGGGTATCCTGGCCTTTAGTGTGAAAGGTCACTGACTCCTGAACAGCTTTCACCTGGCAGTATTAAACTACATTATCCTGATAATGCAGTACTTCATATTATTGCTGTCTGGGGAGATGGTAACAAGTGACCGAGGCTCTACAGTAAAAGCTGATGTAAGACTTTTCCTTTGAATATTTGAAGAGATAGGCAGTTTTCTAAAGCGCCACTTTAATATTTATCTTTTCTTTCTATTGGGAAATAAATTAACATTTTGCTAGGCAATTTAGCTGCCATGCTGCATATGGAAGCAAGTATTTGTTGTTGTTGTTGTTGTTGTATATCCAATAACTGGAATTTGTGACAGCACCAGTTTATTCCTGTTTCTTACAGCTTCCAGTGCTGTTTTTTTCTTGTTACGTTTCTTTAAGCCAATAACAAATCCCCTGCCATTTTAAGGCTTTACCTACAGCGAGGTAAGTATGGATGAAGCATGACATGTGATGAAACTAGCAAATATACTTGAGTTTATTTAGGTATTTCAGTAAGAGTTTGAGCAGAACTGGAATTGCAGAAGGTATCTACATACCCACGGTGTATTCACCTCAGCAAGACCCAGACACTGTTATTATCATTTGTAGGAAAATATTTCAGCCTGCTCTTTTGAAAAACTTCATGTTTCACAGAATCACAGAATGGTTGAGGTTGGAAGGGACCTCTGGAGATCATCTAGTCCAATCCCCCTGCTCAAGCAGGGTCACCTAGAGTACGTTGTACAGGATCACATCCAGGTGGGTTTTGAATATCTCCAGAGAAGGAGACTCCACAACCTCTCTGGGCAACCTGTGCCAGTGCTCTGTCACCCTCACAGTGAAGAATTTTTTCCTCATGTTCAGATGGAACTTCCTGTATTTCAGTACATCCTGGGCAAACACAATACAGAATATTTCAAAAATAGAAGACAAAATCCCCAAATATTAATTCCACATCATTACTAGGAATGGCGTGCCATTTTTTCCCCATGGTTTTAATTATATTGTTATCCACCTTGCCTTTACATCATTGAGATGGTGACAGCATTCAGGCAGAATTGCTTTGTAAATGGTGATGAGGAGATGTTTAGATCTTAAAACAATGCAGACATGCCTGGTGAAGTGAGGCAAAGGTGCAGTCAGAAATGGTGGGTGAATGACTGTGAACTGAGGAACCTGCAGGCCTTTTGGCGGGTTTCTACACAGCTGGACAAATGGTGAAACTATGCCTTATGTGAGTAGATACATTTGTGAAATCTTTCATTTTTCTTTTTCAAATGTTGGCAAATCATGTCATGTAGTAGTGATGTCCTGTCACTTGATATATACTCGATAGGTATTTAAGGCCTGAAAATGTATATTAAATATGAAAACATTAAAGCCAACTACAGCATGGAACCGTGTTTAAAAAAAAAAAAAGTTTAAAAATGTGGTTACAGGCAGAGCTAGTTTTAAGGGTGAAATAATGGAGCAAGTAGCAAGTATTCAGGATTCTAGACTAGCTTGGGGGACCCACCACTAAGTTAGGTAGCAATATGACTACTGTCTGGGTAACAGGAATGAGAGGCTTGTGATTCAATGTGTGCTTAGGGCCCCACAGATCTAACACCATAACATCCTTTGTTTCTGGCTGAAGAGTAAGGAGAACATTAGTAAGGGGAAAAGGTCTTCCTTATAACGGGCGGGACAGACCGTCATACAAAGCTCTTGACTTCTGAGAGCTCAGGGTATGGGGTTTGGGGCACTGTGGGGTTATGTGCCAGGTGCATGTTGGTTATGTGATGGAAAGGAGTGTGGGATGCAAGGTCACTGCTGCTGGTAGATATGCTTTTTGGTGTGGTCTCCACCGCCTGTGTCACTCCAGGTGACGTGTAGCGCACTAGCATCTTCTGTATACCCACAACAAGTTGAATGCATGGTTATGAGTGGAAAAGAGATGGCCCTGCAAAGCTGCAAAAGCATAGTACAACCCTGGTGGAAAGGGACCATAGGAGAGGGGTGGAAGGAGCAGGTACTGCATTGTATAGGACTTCAGATGCCTGTTTGAAAAAAAGGACTTTATTTTCAGCCCAGTGACATGTCTATACAAAAACACTAGGAATCGTTCACAAGGTTGGATCTAGGCACAGGAAAAGTAGGCAACTGTCCTAGAAGATGCGGGATGGGAGGAAATGGCATAATGACCACAGGCCTAATATCTACTCAGAGCCCTGGAAAACTAGCTTGGCAGAAGTGGCCATTAGTGTTTCTGCCTCAGAAAGAACTGGCAAGAGTAAGGCAGAAACTGTTGTTGGAAGGCAAGAGTGAACGGGATAGCTAGCCGCTGCACACTGGATTTACTGTACCAAACCTACCTGACAGTCCTGTGCCCTCTGAGAGTGACATAATCAGCTTGATTTGGTAGGGGTCTGCCCCGGGTCTACGCCTATTCCTCCTCCTCCTCTCTCCTAGCTTCAGCACCATCCTCATTAATTGCTTAAATCTTTCCTATAAAGAACATGCAAACAGTACATTTTATATAGTGAGGAGGTACCCACAGTCAATTAAAATAGACTTGACATATATTAAAGTCTTACTGATATACCTTAGCCAGGTATCATGGCTAAACATTTTAAAAAGGAAAACTAATGGTAAGTAGCTGCAACAAGTAACCAGTGAAAAGCAACACAGAAAGATTACCCCAAAGGCCTAAATAGGAACCACTTTTCAGGGTGAGCGGCTGTTTTCACTTGTCAGAGATCCGGCCCTGATGCATCTGCTCCCTCTGTGAGCCAAGGTCACCACAGAGGCTCGGGGCTCAGAGGCAGGGCAGTGCCCAGGCACCTCAATTCAGTACACAGGCAGAGGAAATGCACGGTACGTGCCCCTGCGCTTACAGGCGTATTCATAAACACTTGCTAAGCAGTCATGCCAGCTGTCTTTCCTCCCAAGCATTTCGGACTTGCTAGTAAAGTGATTATTGTCATCTACACTATTGCAGTGTTCAGTGACTGATATTTAACTTCTTCCATTTTGCTTTGTACCATGCATACCTCTGCTATCCATTTTGAGAATGCTGTGACAATAATGAATAGTTTTGAAACAGATTTTTTTTTTCTTGGCTAAGTAAAGAAATAAGTATATAGAGTAAGCAGGCCACCATAATCTTTGTGAAAGGAAAGGTAGTTCAGGTGTTTAAAGAAGACGTGTCTCCTCAGTTGCAGTGAAAAGTTAAGTCTGCCATTTAAAAGAGTTGGGGCTTCACACTTTGGGTATATGTAGAAATTGTCATGTGTGGTATCATTTCAAAATGTGCACTCATTAAAACTTTCCTGGATAGGGATTAAGGGAGTGTAATTTGTCAGTGAACCAGAAATCAGTGTAGGGGTTGTGGTTCAAGCTGATAAGGCCTTGGAGGAAATTCCCTCCTACTGTTAGAAAAACTGGAAAGCAGAAACCTGAAGTACGACTGCTTGAGCTGATAACAGAAAAATAAAATTATCTTAAAGTAAGGATTTTTTTTTCCACTCTTTCTATTAGATTTATCAAGAGGAAAATATTGATACAATTTACCATTAAGCTGAAAGTTAAGTATATGCAAAACTTTTTTTTTTTTCTTCATGTCGACTGTATTAATTGACTTCTTAGATTATAAAGTACGACGTGACTAAATTCATAAGTTGTGTAAGCTGAGGTAGCATAAATAAGTTTTCAGTTTGCTTGTCACCCCTTTTAGGCTTCTACTTAAAATGATTGCAAATTGCTCAACTGATGTTAATATGACCCTTCATCTGAAATGGAATTATTAAACACTTTGGCTTTATCAGCTGTGCTGTAGTTTGTGGTGTTTGGAAGATGTGGTGAAAGAGTTCTAATCAAAATGAGTAGCAACATTCCCTTCAATTTCTGGAGTCTAATTATCCAGTTTTCATTTCTTTCGTACTTGTGCATGCCTCCTCAAGGATTGAGGTGAAGGTTATTTTTGACTGTAAAGCTTATGTTACAGTGTGTGTATGCTTATATAAGTTAAATGAAGGTCAGCAGGAGCTGAGTCTCCAGTTTACTGTTACAAAAAATTCTGACTTTCTTTTCTGTTTGCTTGCATAATAATTTGATAAAATTTGCTTTTTAAACTTACTTACACATTCTGGTTGATGCTTTTAAATTGTCACTTGGAACATTGCTGCGTCATGAAATACTTCTTCATTTGTGTATCCATGATAGGTTTGGAGGCTGGGCAGCAGTAAGTGTTTGTACTTGTTCGCTCCCTAAGTGAATTGCCTTGGACAATGGGTTTGCTCAGCCTGGGAGAAAAAATTTCTTCCTCTTTACTGAAATGAGAGAGAAGTGCCCAGTATAAGACAAGGATCTTGCCAGAGATGACAAAGGATCACTGCAGTGAGGGCAGAGGTGTAGGGAGAGGAAATAGGAGACAAAGACACTGAGAAGATGACAGTGTGGTTTAATAGCAGAAGTAATAAAAAACAGAAAGGACCAAACATGAATATTCTCCCTACTTGAAGACAGGAAGATCTAGTGAGCTTCTGAATGACAGATAAGCTAGAACTCAAAACAGATTCAAATATATTTGATTTTCATACTTAATTGCATTTCATCTCCTTTGTATTCTATGCAAATGGCAGTGATGTGTTCAGTTCTCTTCTAGTCATGTGCTTTCAAAAGAATTTAACTGAGAACCAGAAGACTCGCACCTTCAGTGAGATGTTAGAAAGGCCATATATTTAAGCTGCGGGAGGAGACAGGTGGAGACTGTGACTGAAGAGTCAGACCTTAACGGAAACAAATGCCTGGAGCATGGGTATGAGTTTTCAAGACAAAATGTAGCCAAAGAGTTTCAATCTTAGGTATGTGCCCAGAAATCTGAAATTCTGTTCAGAGTATGGATATTCCTAGAAGCCAGAGACTTTGGCAGCAGTTTATTCAATGACCAAGATTTGGCCAGATTCTGTGATGGACTGTTGTGCTGTACCTGCGATTAATCAGAATTCATGGCACTTCTGAGACACTCTTTCCATTAGGAAGCAATATTGATAATGGAGTCATATATTTTGATTCAGCCTGTTTGTTTAGAAATAAAGTACATAAAGACGGGTTTGATTAATGCAGAGAACCTCAAACAACAAGAGAGAGTGATTTGTTCACAGCTCTTCTGGACAACCCTTGATACACAAGCTTCTTTTGAATTTTCCTCAGAGCCATTCTCAGCTCTTCCTTAATCAGTGCTTGGAGCCTCCATGATGACTTTTATATCACTGCCTGTGGTGTTTGCCTCTGTTTCTCTCTCTCATGCACAGTAAAACAATACTTAGTGAAGTTTCTCTGTCAACAGCTCCAGTGTGGCCTTGTACAGGACTTTCTGGTTTGGATGGCGACTGGTGCCTTTGTTTTGGCTTGGAAATCTTTTGAGGAACAGCATTTTCCTGTTTATTACAACTGTTTCATTCAGAGGCAATAGTTTTGTCCACTAGCTTAGTGGCACTTTGACTAATTTATACCAGCCTTTTTGGCTACAAAATATAGTAAAAAATTGCCCCCAAATGCTCTGTTCCCCCCAGTGTTTTTTTATAAATATTTTTCATATGCAAAATGACATGGTTTTGTTTCCATCAGAAAGATTTGACTTAAGTGCATTCTTTGGTTAGTCTTAATATAGCCTCTTTGTAAGGTCATATGCTACCTTGGTATGTTCTCCTCCTTATATTCGTAATACAGATTGGAATGTAAACTTTCTTCCTCAGTCATATAAGCTGCATTGCCTTTTAAATGAATTTGCCTTAAAAAAGACACAAATATAGTCATGATGTGGTCCTAACTACCATGAAGGCAGTATTCTATATGCATTTAAATTAAAACATAAAAATAAAAATTGCAGATTAAATATTGTAAGATCCATTTGGCAGGGGAAATATTTATCATTTGAAAATGCCTTTTTGCCTCTAGAAACTCTTGCCAATAAAAGAAAGAGTCCGAAAAACAAAATAGCCTTAACTTTTGATTAATATTTCTCAGTGTGTTGAATTTTTCTAATCTGCTGTGTCTGTGGATTGTTGCCAAGAGAGTCCTACTCTCTCTCACTTTGCAGATCTTTCCTTTGCTCCAGATCTAGGAACTGTGGCTGCAGTGGGAGCTTGTTCAATGAGCTGGGCCAATGGAAAACTAGTCCTTGAAAAAGAAAAGAGCTGAAAAAGTTTCCTTTGGGTCAGTTTAACAAAGTGGATAGACTGGGTAGATGTGAGACCTGACTCAAAGGTACCTCCATGAAAGAAAGCTCAAGTGCAGTGCGGGACTGAGCTAGGCCACCTCTCAGTGACAGCCTACAGTTGTACATGGAGCAGGTATCTCACCTAGCACAAATTCGGAAAGCTATCTGACACTTTAGTCAGCAATTTTTCATCTACGTAGCTGATTTTTGTTGTGATTCCTGTACATGCTTCTATTATTGCTACTGAACTGTGAAATGGAGGTTTTGGAAAATATTTGTGTTACAGTAGCAGTTTGTAAATACAAAGTTTGCTACTATACGTTTAGAGGTGAACTTTGTACTAGTATACTTTTTTTTTTTCAGTCATGGTGTCACTCATATTTGTCTTTTGAAAGTCTAGGACTCAAGGAATATACATTGCAGGATTTTTTTGTTTGTTCTGTTTGTTTGTTTGCTTGCTTTTTAAAGGCTCTGGGATTACAAAGTAGCGTTCCAACAGTTTCGGCACAACCTGTCAGGGCGGTTTAGGGGACTAGAAGGAGAACAAGGCTGTTAATAAAAATGTGGAAATATAGAAACATTTTCCTGTAATTTGGGAGAAATGCTCAAACACAACACTTTTTCCCCATTTTGTTCCGTTGCTCATTTAATACTCTCGTTACATACGTTGTAGTCTCTTACGTTCAGGTCAGCTGGACAAGGGTAGTTTGCTAATGTAAATATGCTGGGCGAGCACTGTGATGTTATGCAAAGGGATCCATTTTCTTCAGGGCAGGTCCAGACTGTTTGACAGGAAAGGCACGATGGTGAAGCTGGTGAGGTGGACTCTGTAGTTTCACATGTTGAAACTGTGCAATGAATGTAATAATACCCATAGTAGGACAAAGAGGAAAGATGGATCTTTGACCCTAATATCTGCATCACCAATGTTAGGGAATGCCTCTCTTGGCCTCCTTAAAATAATAGCCTGGAGTCCAGCTGTAATTTTGAGCATGTGAATATGAAAAAGGGTCTTACATTGTTTTCCAGATGGTTTGCATTGTTCATTTTAGGGTTATTAAACACCGTTACTACTCATGTAGAGATCAGTTTATTAAGCAGATATATTTGCACTGCTATTATATTTTCTGTTTTCCCTGCTGAAACACAAATAGCAATAAGCTCACTCAAGGAAGTTTCTGTACAAATATATAGGCCTGATTCCGGTCCCATTGACTCCCATAATATCAAACACTGCTCATTTTAAGTGCTAGCATTCTTGAGAGCCAGATGAAGAATTTTTATACAGATTAAACAGTTTCAGAAAAGCTAGGGAGGGATGTGGGATGTGTGGAGAAAAGAGTCATTTCCATTCATAGCAAGCCTCCCACTTGCTACTGAAAAGCTCTCCATGTTGGGCTTGGGTAGTGGAGTGGAAAGAGCCCAGAAGATATTTTTTCTATTTGTTTCAGTAGAAATGCGTGACTCAGTTAATGCTAATGTACACTGATTCTCTTGGGGCAGAGTATAGCCAGACACTTCAGTATGTGCAGTTTTTAGGACGGCACTCAGAGAAGGAGCATGGCAACACTGATATAAGTATAGCTGATACAAGTTATCACAGTGCCATTTCCATTAGTGAAACTACCATACTGATTTATACTAATGGGGTGCTAACAGTGCACCCACAAGAAAGCTGTGTCTAATTTAGAAAACATTGGTTCACTCTTTATAGTATTTTTAAACAAACTTATAGACTTTTACAGAAGAGAGAGCACTATTACATTCTGAATGTTTTGGACCACATTCTGTGTAAATCTATTTATTTATTGACCTTAATTTCCTTACAAGATTCCCATAAAAAAAAGCATGCTAAGAAAAATGCCCGAAGTGTAAAGATGTAGCATCATTTCAGGGGAGCAAGATTTTTCATATGCTCCTTGTGAAAGAAAATTCATAACACAAAGAAACAAAGAGTCAAAAATCATTTCTGTTTTTTTATAGAGCAAATTAATGTGTAGTGTAGAAAATCATAAAGTTGTCCATCTGGCTGTGCTTCACTTTAAAGGTACATAGGGGGAGTCTAGAGCTGCAGTAGCCTCAATGGAAAAAAACCATAATCTAGTAAACTATGTTAAAATCATGAATTTGGCTTACCATCCAGTTGCCCCAATGCTTTCTATAATAATTGCTTCTTCACTTTAGCAATATTCTAGCTATTAATATAAACATGGGACTGCGTTTCATGAGAATATCTAGTATAGGGAAAGATTGTGATAGAACAAACAAAATGCATGTCAAGAAAACTGCAATTTTAGCCTGCTGTAAAAACTGTGAGTAGGCCAGCTGATAAGACTTTAGCACAGTTTGCTTTTTTTGTTTGATCTTTTATTGAATCTAAGAATTGTTAGGGCAATGGATGGCATCTCAGGTTTAAGTCCTCACCTTTTCATTTTTTTTTAACTGATTAACAATCAAAATTGTTTCAATTGTTTCCAGCTAAGAATGTCAGTCATTTGACTACAATATATCATTCATTGTTTTCAGTGGACCTTAATGCAAGGTCATATTGACCTTGGGTAAATTTCACTTTAAGAACTAACTGTGATTAACAATCTGGTTGTTAACAATTAACAATTCTGCACCAACTTGTCTTTTTGGCATCGTATGAAAAGCATTTTGAAAGTATAAGTGAAAACCATCAGTTTCAACAGAAATAATGACCCCATTTGCCATGGAAACTAAAGGACTTTATGAAAATGCACTGAGCTGTATTCCACAGTGAGGTAAAATTATTCTAAAAATAGGACTGGTACCTGGTGTTAGCTGGCCAAGTTGCATAGATTTTACTTTCTGAGCTTTTTCAAGCAAAATATAAACTCTTCTGAATATTTTTGAGGGGCTTAGGAAGTCAACAGCCAAATTTCTTTTTTCAATAATGCTTTTCTTTCAGAGATAGACATAAAAAATCAAAACAACCAATAACTTCTTATAACAGCAGATGGCCAGGATAAGTAAACAGCTGAAATTTAAAATGACATTTAAAATAAATCTGTAAGAAATTTAGGATAAATATATGTCCCTACAACACTCCCCTCCCCCTCCCCCTTTCCCTTTCCCTTCCCCTTACTCCCCACCTTAATGGGTGGATTCAAGCCATCTACTATCTCTGTTCTTTGTGGGAGTTCCTCCTAAACTGCACCAGAATATTCTTCTTGAATGCTGCAGCCTCATTAGGCAGCTGCTGATTCCCCCCTTTGACTCCATCTGATGAGACAGGGAGCAATCTACCTGCGGAGTGCAGAATTTCCTTTTGTATACAGAAAGGGGGAAATCAAAGAAACTCAAAAAGGCCCTTAATACTGTGGTAAAATAAAGATATGTAGTCTAGGCTGCAGGAAGTACTCAGGATTATATAAACTAGTAAGAACTGGAAAGACCATATTAAAAAACAAACAAAAAAAGAAAGATAGTAGAAAATACTGAAAAGCTAATGAGAGAAAAAATTATAAGTTTCATATGGTGAACTATTCATATTTATTATATTGAATATATTCATACTCGATATGGTGAATGTAGTAAGAAAAATAACTGACCGACCGACCAACCAACCAACCAACCAACCAAAGTAATAACACAAAACAAGGACTAAATTGTGGTTGTATTGTTTGCCTTGTACGTAAAGCAACATGTTCCTATGGTGTCCCAGGGTGAGAGAGTGAGGCACTATATACATATGTGTATGTATGTATATGTATGTATGTATGTAGTGCCAGCCAGCCATCTTGCACAGCTGGTATGGCTGGTACTTTGCCTCAAGAAAACATATTTGCAGAAAAAGTCTGAACTCGATCCACAAAAGTGCTGTCTTAGATATCTAAAATTTTGCTGTAATGAAGACCTTCATAGATGTTCATCTATAGCTGAACAACCTCAGTGACCGAGCTTCTGCCACTGAATTCCCTCAGGAATGTAATTTTCTATCCATTGGCATGCACAAAGCCATTGAAACTGCTGAACTACTGCATGCTTCAATGCTAGTGACGCTCTCAAGGTAGGTTTTGCCATTTAGCATGGCAGATGCATGTATTTCTAACCAATACTTCAGCATATTCCTCTGGGAGTTGTTTCAGATCCTTCTGCCAAATTTTGAACTGGCACTTAAACCCTAAACTCCCTTGGTGGCGTGAGCACTGTGAGGCATTCTGAGATAAGAGTTTCTTCATCTCTTATGTTGAAACGGACACCAGATGCAAAGCAGAAAGTAGTTTTGAGGATGGCAGGACAGGCTGAATAAAGCACCTATATTGTGCGCTCTTTATGAACTTAGAAGCATGGCAGTTATCATGAACATATCCAAATTTATGTATTAGGATATATTTGAAAATCTGTAAGTGATTACAACATATACAACATATATACATACAATATATACTAAGCTCATCATTTTGGACAGAGGTAGTCATCCAGCAAGAGATTAGGCATAGTTATGGGGTAATAGTTCAAGACACCCAACTGCAGGCAAAGTCATCAAGGGCATTGATTTTGTACACGTAACTCTAGTTGCTAAGGCACAGTGTAAGTAGGAGTTAGGAGTCATTGAAGGTGCATTTGAACTGGTAAGAAATAGGAAGACGGTTTAGATGAAAGTGAGGAAGGGAGAGAGGGGAAGTTGTTACTTTGAGCCTAGTGCTGATAAGATTAGTTTATCAACTTGTCAAAGCCTATCATTTGAGAAACTGAATGAAATGAAGTTACTCAGGAAGTTACTAGGAAGTTACTGGGAAGTTACTGTGACAGCAAGGTCATTCAATTTCTGCCTGGTAGTCTTAGGTTCAGAAAAAGAGGAGAGTGTGCAGCTGGGACACTTTGGGGTAAACAAGGCAATGAGAAAGACAGCTAGGCCAGTGATTGGTAAAGTGCAAATTACACAGTTACACCAGGACTGGGCTTATGTCTTGTTTATCAGATTATATCTTTCCCTTAAGTCAGTTGTGTGTTGTGAGGTTCTACATACTGCAATCAAACAGAAATTTGGATTCCCTCCCATTCTGTACATGAACTTAAAGGGTTTTTAAAAGAATCAAAAATTTAAAAGGATCTTTGTAATTAGAGGCCAGAGAGCAGGGGAGTTGTCTAATGATGCATCCTGCAAAAGAGTTCCCTCCAGGAGGGATAAACTAGTAGGATGAGTAAATGACTGAGAGGTAGCAGATGACACCGGGAACAGCCCACAGCATCACATCTTTGTAGAAAAAAAATAGATGTACATTGGGCTCAACAGACTGATTGACTCTACAGCACTTCCTTAGAGTATACTAAAAGAACAGCTAATTCTTGTGCAAGAGAACAGAACAAGAAAGAACCACCACAGGAACTCTATTTGCTGGTGCTGTTTAGGGCAGATGTCCCCACTCCCCCATTCCCTTTCCTCAGGAAAGAATTATTTCAAATCCTTATTCCACATCACACTGAACAAGATATCACCAAAGGTTTCTTGATCTAGTCATGAGTAATAGGCCCAGCCTTATTCTCAGAATTTCCTACCAGAAAGTGAAGTGGTTCACTGCAAACTTCTTTTCCATAAATCCTGCTCTCATCACCTCACTTTGCATTTTATAAGAAACCCAGAAACCAAATTCATGAGAAAGGATTTTATTTGGCTGCAGGGCCTCTATAAATTAAGTACTGCCTGGATAGTGTGGCAGTGCTTCAGTATCTCTGTGGATTTTGGTGACCCCACAAAGATATTATTTCTATGTATGTGCAAGACAGGCTGTCACTTTAAAAACTTCCCATTGTGGTGATAGTAAAAAAAAATATTAAAAAATATCCTTGCAGTTACATTCCAGTGCATATTTATTCATCATAAACTGATTAAGGAATTTGTCAAAATGTGCTTCATCTAAGCTTTAGGCTGTGTATTTTAGCAGTTAAAACCTATAAACCTGCAGTAAGTAGTAAATCTCAGGAAGGTGGACAGCATTAGCCCTAAAGGCCACCTAGAGGATGAAAAGATATGGAGTGATAGCTAAAGAATTTTCACTGTCAAAAAGGTACATCATCAGGAAATTATGGTGCTTTTTCCTCTGGAAAATGTAAAAATTTCAGAATGAGTCTAAAAATTAATATGAATATTTTCCATATTTAACATCTTCTGTATGTCTGCATTAGCAATGACACCTGCTTTTATAGATATGTTACTCCATGGAAGACATGCTTAAGAGGATATTTTACATGAGCAGAATTTGAGGCTGGTCTGGAATAACTGAATAATATTAATGTTCTTTCAACAGATCAGTAATTTAATTTGTTACATTCATTTAATGTAACTATTCAAATGGGAGTTGGGTATAATTATCTTTTAGTCCCCGACTTTGCACCTCTGGGGCCACAAATCAATGCTTGGTGAGGATGACAACAATTATTCTAATCAAAGGAATGTAATACATGCTAAGTTAGTTGGTTTCATTTCTTAGAGGGCTAAAGTCTTCACAGAACTACACTGAGGTTTGGCACAGTTTGTGAGTTGGCAGGCTTTGCTCTGAAGAGACACAATCCGAAATGAGTGTCAGCAGAGAAATACGGTCTCACCCCACCGGAAAGCTGAAGTGTGGTGATACGAACAATTAATGAGATGATTGTGCCTTGTGACTGCCTCTTCCATACAAACTGCAAACCTGGTCTCGGCTCCTGATCAGTACTACTTTGAGCTCAACTTCCTCCTTGAAAAAGTAATCAGCATAAAACTGACATAAAACTACAGTGAGAGGAGTAAATCACTGCTCTGCTTTATCATCTGGTTTCTGTTATTGCACTGGATTTCTTTCTTAATTTTGATTTGACGGTGAGGTATATTTTAACAGATACAAATATTTGGCTTTGAAAAATATAAGCAAATATATATAAACAATTATACCTTTGTAGAAGATCATCCATAACGTTTAACTTTTTTGTTTTTTCCTGTTATCTATGGCAATTAAAAAAAAAAATTGAAATCACAGAAAGTTAAGAAGATTCAGTGCAAAAACAAGCAAAGAGAGATATAGTATTTATTTCTGTACACTACCAGAAGCCACAATAAACCCTCACATGGTTGTGTGCCAGTAAAATCACAGGATGTTTTCATTAAAGGGAATATTTATGTGGGACAGAAATGTTTAATTTGAATGTATTATATATTCCTTCTGGTTGGGTTTACCACTGAGATGTGCTTGCTTTAGATGATACCTTTTTAATCCTGGAAAAAATGTAGTCTAGAAGACAAATTTACAAAATGAGGAGGGAAGTGGAATTCTGAGACACATACAGTAATTCAGATTAGGACACTTTCCTTCCCTTCTTGCCATTTTAATGACACTTTTTTTCTTCAGAAGAAGATTTCACTGAGCTTCCTTGATATAAGGAAACAGGTTCAGATAAGGGCTTAGCATGCAATCAAGGAAGTCACTGAGGTACCTATTATACTTGACATTTCAGAAGAGGAAGACATTTGTCCCTTTTGAGATGAATACAGAATGATGATACAAATATACATGCAACAAGAAGGAATTCCTGTCTCTAGGATTTTGCTCTTTGCTGTTTAAACTAGTTAAGTAGATTTGGGAAGACCCTGGCAGTTTGCTGTCCTGAAGGTTTGTGAGAACACTTTTTCTCTTTTGCTGGGTTTTGAAGAGGACTGAATTTAGAGGTGTCCTGAAGTGCAAATACACGTGTTTTCACTTATTGTGGGGTTTAAAGTTGCTGATATCCCATTCCAAAGAATGATAAAGTATTTCCTGTACCCTATACCTTTTAATTCCTTTTTCATTCAGTAATTTGAACTCCGTTTCTGGTGGCCAAAGCCTTTAGGACTCCTGCTAGTAAATGAGTAACTTGTCTGACAATTTTTTAGGATTGTTCAGACGTAAAAAATGCCTGAGAGGCTTTCTTTCAGGTAATAAGAATGCTATATGCTGTAGTTCATGTACAACATCTCTTTGTCTCTGACAGGTGCTGTTTTGTTTAACTAAATTTTAAATGTCTCATCTTTTCTGAGGTAAACATTAAACTTCATAATCTCTGAATATCTTTAAGATCTAGGCCTGAGGGAGACTAATAGGAGAAGTGCTTAGTGTCTGGATCCCAGCTGGATACCAGATGAAGACTGCTCAAATGCTGCAAGGTGGGAATAGCTCTGAGGCTATTTGGAGATCCTTTTCCAGGCCACTTCTGAAACTTTAAGACACGCACACACACACAGAGGTACTGATGTGCCTACAGATTTAAATGGAAGCAAGCGGCAAAATCACAGATTTTGTTTGTGTTGTGTTTGCACTAAATAGAGAGCTGTAAATGCCACCCAGATGTGGTCCTCAGTTGTCAAGTCTATCTCCTATTCAAATTTTATCTTCTCTTGTTAATTCATCTGCATTATAGATAGTGGAGAGCAGATCTGGGCTACTGAGTTCTTAACAATAATAGAGAAAAAAAGATTGTTAATGGCTAGATTGGCTATTTTGGCTAGATTATTAGCTATTCCCAAATATGTTCTGAATAATGTTACTGAACCATTTTCTAATACTGGGTAGTCTTGTCTTTTAAGGCAGTCTGCTGCAAAAAAAAAAAAAGGGGGGGGGGCAAAAAGCAACCTACCTTATCAGAGAATATGTGATTTTTTTTTTAATGTACCTGTACACACTGAATAAAACACCACTGTGAAAAAATAAATGTGAAATACTGTACAGACTTAATTAAGCACCACAGGACCAATGCCACAAGGTAATTACCCAGCAAATCAAAGAATTTTTTTTGAATTTGCTGTGTTGTTATCACAATGTGATTAAAACTGAGTGTATATGCATGCATTGGTGAAGGTTTCACTGTATGCCTGAAATTGTGCATAGTGTGCCTTTCAGAGTCTTTCCAAGAAATTTCAACTTAATTCTCTCAGCGTGTTTGTTAAATTTACATTATAATCCACTGCAATGCCAATATGTTTTGGAATCAAGGAAAAAAAAATGCACTTCACAAATGATAAGTGTTGCAGGTAACAGAAAATTAATTTTATTTTTCTAGCCAGAAAACATGTAGGAGAAACAGTTAAATCTTAAAAAGAAGGGAAAAAAGTAACTCCATAGCAGCAGCTGCAAAAACACAATTGCCGTGGAAAGGAGACCAAATGTAAGGGGACAAGATATGTCCCTGTGTTTCTTGCATGGAATCTTCCTTATGAGGTAGTATTCTAAATGTCTTGGACTTGTATCTAAATCCCTTTGATACTAAACCAAGTTGATCAGAAAGATGAAAAACAACAAAATGATCTGGTTATCAGTGCAGCTTTCTTTCAAATGTAGTGTTTAGCTGTCTTTACAATTCTCCCTTCCATGAACATATTCATTTCTGTTGAAGTTTAGAGACTGTAAATTGCTTTGTTTCATCCTTCATCTCCTAGCAAACTGTAGGCAGTTTAAATTAAGGGTCAGACTTAGTTAAAACTATATAACGTGATTTGGGGAACTTTTTCCCAGCATGTTTTGAGCATATTTTAAACTATTTTCAAAGACAGTAGATATTTGAAAAAATAGTAACTTCAGCATAAATCATTGTTCATCAGATAATACCCTACAGGTGACTATTACCCTCTTATTCTTTTATCTTCATGGCTCCTGCATTTGAAAGGTTTCTCCTCATAGAGTACAGATGAAAACAAAAACAAGATTTATCTCACACAACATTACAGTTCACGGTGTCTCTTTAGGACATTTTCTCCTGTACATGTCCTATATATTCTACTGGCTATAAGGGAGCCTAGAGTGACTAGTTCTCATACAGGCCTTCATAATTGTCAGATAAATGCCCTTCTTTACCCTTCTTTGGTGACATTGGCTGTGACTGACTTGCAAGACAAGTGTGCTTTATATATACTATATACACTCATACAAGCCTGTCAAAACTCTTCCATAACCGGCCATATTAGAGGATCCATTGAAGCCAACCATGGTTCCTGTTTTGGGTTCTCCCCGCCCCAGGGACACTAGCAGTGGGCATAGAAGAAAGGAGTGAACTTTGGTCAGCTGAGTCTCATCTGAACTTTCAGTCAAAATGAACCGAGAGAAGCACCCTGACCTGTCAGCTTTGTAATACCATATTTTAGATGTACCCTTTAGTGGTCAAATATCCTTCAGCAATGGAAATAATTAAGCGGACAAAGAAAACTAACTCGGGTTTTCTGCATGGGTAATAGCTATTCATACTACTTATTTAGCACACTGAACTGCATGCATCTGAGGAAAACAATCTAAAATAGTTAATTAGCCAAAAAGCAGAGAGTCAAATTTGTAAGGAAAATAATATAGAATAAAAGAGATTTTGACCAAATATTTGAGAATCAATTTGCATCAACTTCTTAAAATTATTTTTAAATAATTATTTTAACATTATTTTCAAATTATTTTCAAAGATGTAGCTGATGTTGTAAGGATTCAGTTTAGGGTTGAAGAGTTTATGTTTACACACTTTTCCCTGGAGATACACTGAATATTGATATAGATGGTAACATGAACCTGCCCCTGTAATGAGTCTATTGTGGAGATTTATTTCCCAAATATATTAAGACTAGGATAACCCTCCCTCTCCCCAAAATAAACCAGTTATTTCTACAGGAAGCTTATTGCTGATGTAGTGATAAGAAAAAGAAATAGAAATACTCCTCTTCCTTCTGCACAGCTCCCCTAATTTACCCACACAGTCTTAGAATTGGCCACGCCATTTATATCACTAAAACCCGAGCTTATTAAAAACATGTAAAAACTGTAACATAACAAAAAGCCTAAGCTAGAAAAAAGTACTAATAAGATATACTTTTATAGTTATACTAACAAATCCTTTCATTGTAGGTGCAGATTATTTTGACAGAAAAATGGTTTTGTTGTATTAGTATTCATTAGTCACTGTAAAAAATTAGCTACACGAGAAAAAAAAAATTTTATGCTGGTGTTACTGTTTCTATACGAGACCTTTTGCCAGCACACAAATGCTCTGACTTAACAGTGGCAAGGTATATCATACAAAGAGAATGAGAGTTCTTGTATTAAGAAGAACTAGCAATTACTGCTGAGGTTCCCTGGAGAATGTTAAAATGTCCATAGACATTTGAACAGAAAGTAAAATTTGTTTAAGGCCTTTTGTTGTTTCTGCTGAGGAAATGAATATTGTGTTTTCAATTGCCATATTTCCCCATGTTTAACATACATGATAGCTGACACCAAAGCATTGGTAAATGAAAATAAGTTAATGAAACCCCAGGGATAATGTACATAAAATAGGAGCAAGGGAGGCACTAGCGGTGCGGCAGTAGCCTAATACAGTTCTGATATGGGAAGGGCTTCTGGGAAAAAGAGGGGACTCGGAATTAACTTTCTTTCTTATTAAGTAAACACCTTCATAACCCCTACTCTTGCTGAATTATAATGACTTCTTTGTATTCTTCTTCTTTGTCTTTTACAGATGATCTGCAGGGCTTGCATGTGAAAATCTGATCTCTGGTAGTGCACATCAGAGAGCTGAGATAAATATCATTTGTTGCTCTGTTCTAGTTAAGAGGATTGAATATCTGATGTTACATTTAACAGCGCTGTTTTTCTTTTTTTCATTTTCATTATGTCAGTTATCTGTTTTTAGGTACTTTCAATCCTCACAAAGAATAAGGTACCACTTTTAAAAAATTACACTGAGATCTGACATGTAAAATAGCCCTAGTGAAACTACGTGAAATCTTTTGCAAAATAATATCTTTTCCTTTGGAAAAAAACCCAAATTTTTGAAATTGATTTTTTCACAAATTTTATTTAATAGGCTTTAAATTGAGAAATATTGGAATGAAATGTCAAAATCATTTTCTTGTTTCATTTTAGCACTCTTTTTTGTTTTCTTTATATTTTTCATTTTAAGTTTTGCTTTCTTATTCAGAGGAAGCATTTTAATATTATTGAAAGCAATTGTTAGTGTTTTCAAATAGATATTTGGGGGATTTGAACTTTTTTTGTTCCTTCAGGAAAAATATCAAAATTTTAAATACTTTGGGGAATATTTGCAAAATATTTGTGATTTGGGAAATAAGAAATTTCAGGGTTACTTTTGGAATGGACATTTTTTTCATGGAAGATGAGCCATTTGGACACTTGAGTTGCTCACCATGGACAAGATACTAACAGTATAGCACAAATTAGTTTTATTAAATATATGTGTATAGAAGTCAAGACTATCAGAGAGTCTAAAGTAACTTTACACTCCCGCTTCCCATTAGCATCTTTTGGAAAAATTCTTTATTCTTATTTCCATGTTGAGCAATGCGGTCATAGTGATAAGGCTGTTTACTCTCCATTTACACCTTTGTGAATCTGGCTCCAAAATATACTGGAGGTAAGGTGAAATGTTTGATAGATGGCAGTCTGGAAATTGTTCTGTGTCTCAGTCAGCAGAAATAACTTTGGATCTTTTGGATTGTGTCACAGTTTCAGAGAGCAGCTGGAAAAGCTAGCAGGTGTGCAGTGAAAGAGAGACCCACAGAGCTTGCTTTAAAAGTGAGGTGCTGGCCCTTTAAGCAGAAGGTGAAGCTGGAGAGCAAAAAGCAAATGGAAAGATTTATGCACAAAATAAAACTCTGCTCATTTCTAACAACCAATTTAAATGAGAAAAGGTGGCCTCAAAGACTTTGTTCATTCTTATTTACAGAGAAAATGTATGTGTCATATTGCATCATATTATATCAGGTGTCTAGTTTTGCCTGGGTGCTCATTTACAAAGCAGTTAATCTGCGGTGGAAAGCAGTCTCTATATTCTGTGGAAAAAGAGGATACTTAACATGTGCACAGTGATTATGACCACTGTACACAGGTTCAGCATCACTGCCTAATCATTGAGTGCTAAAATTAAGAGTCAGTTATGCTAGGATATTCTTAATTAGAGGAACTATTGCATGAGCGTACAATATGCTAGCTGTAGTATACTTATTTTATGTAGTATAGGTGTAGCTGTAGCATACTTACTTCATTTTTATTTTATTCTGTCCAAGAAAAATAATTAAAAAGTATTTAATATTAGAAAGCTAAAGAGATAATAAAAAAAAAAAGAAAGAAAATGTGTTCAGAAGACAAGAAAGGACACAAGAATTTAGGTAAGATAATGTCTTCTGACTTATATATCCCTTATATTTCTCTTTTCATTCATGAAGTTCTCCTTTTATTCTGAAGCTCTCCTTTTATTTTGTTTTCTTCTTTACCTTTACTGATTACTGTTTTAACTGTAAGGTTTGTTTTGTACAACATATGCATTTCTCTGCTGCAGCACAGTATTTTAATACATTTTTCCTTTTCGTTAAAATTAGATAATACTTCAAAAATGAAAGGAGGGGAAAATGCCTTTCTTGCATATTGGGTTTCCAATCTCTTCAGGTTACAAAAATGGCCTGAGTGCAACTTGCCCAGGTATTACTGAGGCGGCAGCCTTGGAATGCTGACAAGCTGCCCATTAGTATTATATCTGTTCTGCTTTTGATGTGCATTTGAAATGATTGGCAGGAGAATTTAGCAGTGTGAAACTATACCTCTCTGTCTTGCATGATGGGATGTTCCTTTTTGGTGCCACACTTCTGAGGAAAATACTGGTCTTTATCTTTACCTACTTTCTAACAAAATGCACTGTGCAATGTGTGCATGCATGTGTGCACCAAAGTTTGGGTTACAGAGAAAATGTGTTGTTGATTACTTCTTTTAGCTTTAGAAATCTGTTCTGAACTGAAGCCAAACAAAACAAAACAAAACAAAACCCCACCTATCATCCCAGATATTACCGAACACACAGAAACAATATGCAGTGAGATAAATTTAAGAAATCCATGAGTTTTCCAGTCAGGTATGTCTTGTGGAAAAACAAACAAACAAACAAAAAAACCACACACACACACAAACCCCAACTTTTTATTTTCTTAATTAAGTTTTTTAATCTACTTTCTCTGACTGACTCTAACCTGGATAATTCCCAAGCCTGAAATTCTGCTTGTCCTTAGACTCCTCTCATTCATCCCACTGTCTAGTATTACTATATCATATCTCTTCAGAAAAATTCACAGATGTTATATTTGCAGTCATATTTTCCGTACACAAGTGTTTACTTGATTTTCTCACAACTCCTCCCTTTATATCTTGTCTAACATCCAGTAATCCCAAGATAAATGCTGACACAGAATATGTTATCTTTTTGTAGGAAGAATCTTATTATTATTTTTCTACTTAGTTTGATTTATGGCAACTGGAAGTTTAATATATTTATGTTGTTGTCTTTTTCTTCTTCTTTTTTTTGTATAAAATATGTTTTTCCTTGTCTGCACCTTCAGAAATGTAGACAAATGATGACTTTTTATATTTATTTTTGTCTAATCTTTCATTAGATAAAAATATAGTGTACTAAAGGAATTCTTCACAATTTCTTCCCCAAATTCCCATCAAAGATGTTATTAGTTCCATAGAATGAGGATAGGTCATATCCTCTAAATTTGTACTGATTCTTACAACAGTTCAGATCCCGGCCAGAGGATGCTTTTCCTTTTCCCTTTCTTTGATTGTAGAGGCCCACTGCAATGTGTCAACAAAGGCACTGAAAGACTCAATTTATCAGACTAAGCAGAGAAGTTAAATTAATGTTTTTTTGGCAAGTAGGCCACCAAGGATGCTCTTTGTGCCTTTACACCAATGGCCAATAATTGGTTAAAAAATAAAAGACCAAAAAACAGATTTTGTGCTATTTCCCTATGGAACACAGTTTTAGTATGTTGGTGAGCTCTGATTCCCTTCATGTTTTCCATAGTGATCTCATATTTGATTTAGCAATAAAGACAAGGGGAAGATAAAAAAATCACAGCTTTTGTTTATTTATGGTTCTGTTTATTGCTGAGCAATTGGTTGATGGAAGTAGGAGGAGATTAGGGGTGTGAATCTTCAGCTAGTTCAGACCTGCTGAAAGAGCTGATAATTTATATTTGCAGGTAGATTGCCATAGGACCCCAAAACAATTTTCTTTTTTTTGGTATTGAAATGATAATGACAGCTTTATTAATCTTTTATTTCTCATCCTTGAAATTTTTTAAATGTCAGGTATTGAAAGAAATAGGTTGTGATGAAGTAATTTCAATCCTTTGGAAGTAATTTTGTGAACAAATGCGTTATCTTCAGGACCATAGGTCTGGCTGCAATCTAAGTCTTACTAATGACAGGCAAAAATATGTTAACAGCTTCCGGAAATGACAGTAAGAATCATGGAAGGAATTTAAACCTAATCCCAATCAAAACTGAGCTGCAAGGTTTTATTCTCACCTTCTGCCATGGGCAAGGAGAACAGAGGAGGTGAAATGGTTTTGTTTCTGAGCTACATGAAAGACAAAATTAGTACTCCTCCCCTATTAGTGGAATCCCAGGGAAGATGAAAGCTTATTCCAATTATTTTTCTTTCCTGTCACTTCTCCAGCCTTTGCCCCTTTAGCAGAGGAAAAACAAAATAAAACAAACAAAAAAATAGGCAGAAGAGAATGGAAATGGAGGAAGCAAGAAAAACAGAATCAGCAGAGATTTGCTACAGCTGTTCCTTTAAAATCTTTCTCCTAGTGCAATAATGTATTTCTTTATCTGTTAAACTTGATATCTATTATCCTTAAAGTCATTAAATAAATAAAGGCCTGATTCTACTTATAAAATCGTCAGGATTAGTTCTGATGTAAAATATTATCGTATACAGATGGTGAGAGCATGAAATCACTTTGTCTATCAGGTTCTATCAGGTTTCCTTTACTGTCTACTTCTGGCTTTTTTTTCCTGTAGCTGATTTTAAATTAAGTTACATTAAAAAGTTCTCCAGTAGTTTGCCAGATGTTAAAAATAAATATAAGAATATGTAAATCTGAAGCTCTTATCTTCTAAAAAAAGTACATCAGTTCTTCTTCTTCTCCAATCATGGCCCTCAGAAACAAATTTTTTGAAAAGGAATTGTCAGTTGTTGTTATGCTCTATTATTGTGTGCACAATCCCAGATAGATCTCATGGTCTTCTATACTTCTAAACACATTCAGATCTAAATATCAAATACTTTTTTTTGTTATTGATTTTATCTTATAACTTCATTCTCTCTAAATTAGCTACTGTTGCATTGATACAGTGCATAGATATACATTTTCACATTACTATCTCTTCTTTGTCATCTAGTTCTTTTTCTTTTTTGTCTTTCACACAGTTAGGCTTCTTATTAGATCTTATATTTCTTATTATATCTTATTATTATTTTATTTATCACCAGCATTATTTATTTGGCTTCCTTCGTTAGCTAGGTGCTCACAGGCAAGGTAGAAGACAAGATTCCTTGTAAAAAAACAGTTTAAATTAAAAAATGAGCTAAATATTTACTGAAACAGTGGGAATACTGTGAAGATGCAAGAAGTTTGTCTACAGTGCCAGGCCATACTTTTTCTTTAATAGTCTTCAGTAATTTTATCTAAGTTAAAGACTCAAAGTTAATGATGAAAAGCTAACAAAATGGTCATTTTTTCAGAAAGTCAAATATTATATTTATTTATTTTAATTTTAATTTTGGAGTCTTTATATTAATATGTCTATGTGGGATCTTACTGAACTCAACAACAAGAAATTATACTTTTGACCCAAGGGGTGTGCAGTCTAACACAGATATGAGTACTGATGTTCAGCTTGGGAATGTTTAAATGGGATGAATTTTGACAGTATTCCAAAATTTTGAAGAATCTGGTCATCCACAGTTGTTAGTCACTTCTGAATACATAGCTATGTTGTCTCATAGAAGGATTCAGAGAAAGAGAGGAAAATTTCTTGACATGAATGAATAGTGACCTTGCTGCGTCTTTTATCTTTTTAACTCAAAAAGAGAAAATTTGGGGAAAAAAAAGTTGCTGGTTCCTTGCATTAGTCCCAACAGAACAGCAACAAGGAAGAATCTGGAATCTTATAAGAAATTTCTATGCTGTTGCTATCATTCATTTTCAACACCTGCCTTCCACAGTTTCTTTTATAAGATTCCCTTTTTTCTCTTCTTTCCCAAGTTCTCTTTGCATCACAGACCGGCTGGTAATGCAAAACATAGGATGTGAGTCTTAAGATAGACATGCACATATTATTAACAATCATTTGTATAGTTTCTTTCGTACATATGAAAACATATTGCTGGAACACAGAGCTGCATCTATTTAACACAACAATGTATATATTTATTTTGTATAGAAAATGGCTGTATTTCTGTGGTTAGTGATTGCCATTTTAGCAGTGTAAGGTGTGAGCAGGTATATTCTGTTCCTTTAAATGCACATGGAGTAAATTCACTGTTTTCAACATAATTATTGCACTGACAGACACAACTATAGTCCTGATCTCACCTGACAACTAAAATGGTTCATGTTGCCGTCAGCAAAATTAAAGCTCACACACAAATAAAAATAAATCCTAAAAAAATCTTCTCTGAACATGCCTGGGCCATGAAACAAGCTTCTGAGCTATCAGCTCTTGTCTTAGAGGTGTTTCCTTCAAGGTTAGGCTTTAGGCATGTTAACAGTATTTGGAAATCATGCCTGTTTTTGTCTGTTTTATATGCTTTCTGCAAATACAATAAAAGGTTCTCAAGCTGTTCATCCAGTATTCTATGAATGTGCACAAAATTGAAAAAAAAAACTATGAGAACATGAACCTTGACATAAATTTGAAGTAAAAAATATAGCAGGCAACTTCCACCTTCATGGAAACCAGTTGAAGAAATATTTGTTCAATTCCATTTAAATATGCCCTCTAGCAACTGAGTACCTCACAAAAGAATTGCTAGAATATAAAGATTCAACACAAAGAGCTAGTGTGCTGGGACTGTAATATTTGTAAGTGTTTACAAAACAAAATAGTTTTTTATCAATTAATTATTCATACTACAAAGAATGTATGTGAACATTTTGAAGAGGAACCAGAATGGCTGTGGGTATGGAAGGGTAGATGCTAGAATATGGTAAAATGGCATGAGTAAGGCATTAAAGAAATACAACATTTGCACCCTACCTTCAAGGAGATATCTTTGTAAAAATAATAGCAGCCATGTAGTAACAGCCTCTGGCTACTACATATGTAACATCTAATAAAGAACTTGGGTCAGGGACTGAAGTATTTTGCAGTGTCTACCTAGTGAGTATTTGGAACAAAAGTCGAATTCTGTATTAGACGTCTTGGTTCCTTACAGAGAGAACAGCTCAGAATGGGATCTAAACCAGTTGGCTTCCTGAGCTAGGAGTCCCTGAAAACAGCACAGGGTAAGCTTTAGCTAACTGAAGCTGCACGTCTGATATATGTGGTTGTTCGTACTCCCTCTGTAGTTAAATAGACAGAAACCTCCTTCAGAACGTAATTCAACCCATTATAGGACGAGTGTGAAAGATGTGTGTAAAGCTTTTTAGAGCTAGTTACAGGAGCTGCAGAGAAGAGGATACAACTCCTCCGGAAGGGAAGAAGGATAAAAGTTCAGTGCCCAAGAGTTCAATTTTCTAGGTTTGTTTTCCTTCTCAAGCCAAAATAATTCAAATTCACATCTTTAACCTCTCAGGAGGGTTTCCTAACAACCAGAGGGAAAGCAACTCAAAGAAAAGTTTGACCTTCCACCCCTCTATGGTGAAGCTCTTTAATGGGAAATAATAATTCAGGTATGGGTCTGACTGATGGGGTCATCCATGTAATGAAATGAGACTATAAGTCCCACAGAAGCTATGCAGATTTAAGACATATCTGTGTTTTTATACTAAATGTGTTAATGCAACTTACTGTCTGTTTTGATTCCTTTGCTGAGAAGAGTGGAATGAGGGGCTAACTTCTAAGCACTCAGGTCCTTTGCTCCTTCTAGTTTAACGGCAGTTTTGGAACTTCTATGTATTCATTCTAGAAATATCCATTTTCTATCTTAAAATAATAAGGTGGTTAATTTTTACTTCTTGGCTTTTTGGGGTGGTGTTTTTCCATCTCCCTCTACGAACCTTCCACACAAAGAAGGACCACTTTCTCTTAAAAATATTTCCATACTTCCTGCTCAGAATGCATTCATTTATCAGCTCAAGGTTGTTCCTTATCTTTGATCTTGGTTACCTGGAGAATTCATTGCTTTTTTCTTATGGTGGCCTGTTAGAGATCAGAGGTAACATCTCTGACCATATAACTGTGGAGACTCCGACAACTATTGTCAGTATCTATATGATACAGTGGGAAAAAGACTGTCACAGCTCCCTTTGCACAAAATATATCCAGGAGGAGGATGGTTTATTCATTATACTCAGGAGACAAGGAATACAGAAAGACAGATGTCTGGTAATTTATTTTGCTAATCCATTAAAGGAAAACATCAGTGCTGGTTACCTAAGGTTTGGACCTGACTCTAAGATTTTTAATTAGAACTAAAAAAAAATCAAAAGAGTGGAGTTACAATAATCCTTTGAAAGCTGAGCATTTTACAGTCATGTGATTATATTAGATATGCTATGGCAGGAGGACGGGTTACTGCCTCAGTATATAATTTTGCCAGCAATCATTTTGGTAGCCTTGGGCTTTCCTCATAGTTACTAATCTATATGATAATATCTTTATTATTAGATTATGATAACTGAAATAATTCAAGGAAACTCTGTTTTAGCTTAAGCATGTTTTTTCTTGTGAATCCCAAGTCTTAATCATGAATAAATGTATTGGTGAAGCAACAGACTGATGTCTCTGGTAATTAGAGGGGTGAACATGCTGCTGAAGATGTTAATTTCTGAGTCACTTTGAAACAGAATACAGGTCATATCCAAGCAGACTGAGCAAGCAAAATTACTGAGTGAAGTACTGCGAGGGCAGAATAAAGGCTGTTCCAAAGCAGTAATAAAAAAATCAGTTCTCTCCCACAGCTGACCAGAAGCTTTTCTCCTAATAAAGTGATGGCTGTGGGCATCTCCCCACCCCTCTCTCAAGCTGGATCTCTGTCTTGCCTTTATACAGTATCTACCTGGCCAGTACCCTGCATACTGCTGGCACTGGGCCTAGTATTTAACTTCAGGTGCACAATAAAGGTGCTCAAGAGAGGAGTTAGAGGAGCTTAGTTGGCAGAGCTGATAGTTTATTGTTAGAGTTGCATCTCCAAAGAGCAATTCAAGTATAAGTTTTGTTTGACTCAGACTGTGGAAATGGTAACTTTCCCTCCACTGCTTTGCAAGGTAATCATTTTGCCCCAGTCACAGTTTTACCAGGTGTCACAGTTCAATGCATAGTACTGGGTGGGATGATTTAAGACCAGGACAGACACGGTCACACATGTAGAATCGCTGTTCTCTTTGGGTATCACTCACGCCCATTGACACTGAATATGTATCAGTTGTTTTGCTTCAGATCAGGACTGCATTTCTGAAGTGGATCTCCCAGATATCCTGACTTCCTTTCTTTGGCTCACGTTGGGGAGCAAACTTGGAGTGTGAGTACTGGATTCCTTTTTGATGAAACAGAACTGGAAGATGTCCTCCAGGAATGCATCTAGTGTGCTTCAAGTACTAATGGACATTCAGTCCATTTGACCAGACTAGAGCTAATCCAAAACACATAAAATGTGAATGCTGGGACCTTAGCAGAAACTTTCATTCCACAGATCTGCTGTTACAAATCTATGTCATGCTACTTGATAAAGCAGACATAGACCGTGAAGCCTAAATCACCTCTAGGCACCTGCCCCAGTCATTGTTCAGCATTATCTTCAGCATTTCTTCAATTCTCTCTTCCAGTGTGGCTTGCCTTCTAGTGTTGGGATGTCCTAACTATAGGTAAGACAATGATAATTTATATTTCCAAGCTTGGACTGATACTTTCCAGTCTCTCTTTGTATCTTACGTGGTTAATGGAAAATAAGATTATATTTTGATAAAAAAAACTATAGTAGTTTTGCTCATAATGTTATTGACCCTCTGCCTATGAGAATGACTTGAAGCTTGGAATGGGTATGATTTTGCTCATTACTTTTATTAGTTCCACCTACCTCTTTCCAGGATAGAAAGCAGGTAAATATAGCCTGCAAGCTGTTTTATTTGCTCTCTCTGATTCTTCACTGACTGTCTCTGAACCAAAGAAGACTTAGTAAAATGCACAGTTCAGGGGTGTTCTTTTCTGTCAGTCAGAAGGTAAGGCATAGTAACTTCTTGATCATACAAGAAAAGGGGAAGAAAAAGAACAACCTGGGGCAATCTCCCTTGAGCAAGATTATTTGCCACACTGGAACAGTGCAGAAACTGAGGACAAAACCTACAGGGCTGTCATATCCAACATCATTTTATTTTCTAAGAATATGCTCCATATGATTGCTTTGCTCTGCAATTTAGATTGTAAGTCTCAGAAAGTGTCACAGAAAGTATGAGGCAAAATCCTCTGCTGGAGCAAATTCTTATTGTTCCTTTGATATCAGTAGAACTGCATATATGGATGCCTTTAAAAATTGGTTCCACATATAAATTTGATGCCAATTTGATTTTAGAAGACTAGCAGAGACATTTTCCCTTAGATTTTTTCCCCATGTTAGCATTTTTTTCTATAATATTCTGTTGCATTTGTAATATTACAGGAGTCTGTAAAGGGTAACATTAAATATATTAACATTATAGTGCCATGAAGTATTTCCATCTATTACTCTTTCTTTGAAGCTGCCAGTTATTTACATAATTATTTTGTCAATCCAGCCACAGCTTTTCCTTCCCAAGTGTAATACAATGAGTACCCATGATTCATATTTCACTCTGCAAAGGAAAGCAAAGGGGAGAGAAAAATTGCATCCATTTGTAGGCTGAACTGGAGTCAATTTTGAGGTTTGTAGAAATCTTATTTTAAAGCCAATGGGGTGTAGTTTCAGGCTGGCAGATTCTAGAAATGGTCTATTACTTCATGTGTTCATTTTGAAAGGTTAGAATAATATTTAAAGCAATTCACAAAATTATGTGAACTTAGAGCTCAGGAAAATGAAGAATTAATACTACTTGCTAAAGCTAAGCATACTGCAGGCAGGTGTTTTTAGGTCAGTGCTTCAGAGCTTCCATGTTATTCCTCTCATTAGGCTACCTTTAAGCTGTGCTTGTGTCAAACTGAGGCATGGCTGAGGGATGTGGAAGTGTCATCTAGATTCAGATGTGTCCATACTCTGCATAAATCATTTTTGCTACAGCAATAAGGGGCATATGTGAACCCTCAAAGATGAAAGGACACTGAAAGGTTCTGGGTAAACTGCTTCTTCCTTAATAATACCTCTAACAGACTGACTTTGGAAAATAATTAGTTTATAAAGTATCATTTATCATAAAACAACTTCTAATTATAGTAAATAGGTAAGCCATTTATATCTGAAGTGTTGTTTTTTATCAGGCAGGAAAAGGCAGACACTGCAAGTCTTATACATGACCACTACCTAGCAGTCAACAAAAACACTAGGGAAAAAAGTAATTAAATGAACAAACAAACTTGTCTAAACAAAACTGCAGCAGATATGTAGGTAGAATATAATTGCACGTTTGCAGTACCACAGTTGCAGAGTGTGCCATTATATTTTTAATCACTCCAGATGGGTAGCTGTTCTGTTTCATGTCTCATTAAAAAACAAACAAACAAACAAAAAAACACACAGAAACTCAGAACAACCAGAATCTCCAACCTTATGCCATGCACGGTCATTAGATTATTTTTATGGTGTTTTAAATATGTAATGTGCTATTATTATTATTATTATTATATCTGTGTTACTTCAGAATGACACCTGCTGTCTCACTGCCATTTCTGATATCTCTTCTCTATTGGTATAAGTTTTTATACCCAGTGAAGCCTTGCATAGTTTGCAAGTACAAATAAGTGCCTGAGGTGCAATAGCTGCAGGCATATTTACTACAAGAAAAACTGCTTGGAAGGATTTTTTCCAGTTTGTTTCTCTTTCCTACATCAAGAATGTTATTAGTGTGTATCTATTTCTGAAAATACATTCAGAACTAACAAAGGAAAGCTGGAGTTGGTCATCTTTTAAACATGGATTTGAAAGAGAAGTCCCGGCATTTTTTTCATAGTGTAAGAGCTACTTGTGCACCCTGTCATTTGTTGTATAGCCTGATGGATCAGAAATGACTGTCTTAAAACACCTGAAGTAGAAGGTTAGGAGAAAAATTTTGTACTCTGTTGCGGGCTGCTAGCAACAGTGGAAACCATAGTGTTATGCTTTGCCCTAGTCATTATTCTGGACTTCACTGTGGATCCCCTTCACAGATATTTAATGTGTCTGGAATCTGATTTCCTTTCCTTCTATTTAATTTTGCCCCACCTTTACAGATAATTTTAAGAGATAGACTATCTTTTAATATCATGCCTTCTCTCAGATATAACGATTCTATATCACATAGTATAACTACATAATCTGTCTATAATTATAACTAGTGTTCACAAAGAATTTCATTCAACTAAAAACATATACTTTTGCTTTTACACTTCACAATGTAAAAATGTTTCCTTTCAGTAAGGCATAAAATTTATTTTGAATCTTTTTATTTCTATTTAAGTTTTTTATATTATACATCAATTTCACATTCTATGTTTACTTTTTTTGTATTATTTAATGTAAAACAAGATAACTATTAAGAATTTGCATTATACTTAAAAGTTAATTTTCTACTTTGTGTCATGCACATGGTATGTATAACATCATAATATATGTTATAGTTCAATATTTTGTTATGGAAATAACACAAAAAGTTCTTTACTATTAAACTATTTTATTTTGAAAGGATTATAGGATTTTTTTCTATGTTTTGTCTTCAAAAACTTTCATTTGTCCTCCAAAAGAAGAAAAAGGTAAATTTTCCACAGAAACTAAATTTGATTTTCTGATTGTTTCTATTTCATATCCTAGACTTCCAATTCTCTTCCTTTACTCTAAAAAGAGCAAATAATCTCTTACTAGGCCATGTTAGATAGTAACTCTTTCTTACTAACTCAACCTCTTTCTTGAAGGTGTGAAAGTGAGTGAGTAAACTGTAACTGCGCCCTTCTCCTCTCTTTTCCACCATTCCCTGTCATCCCTTTCATCACTCCCTGTCTGAGAATGAAACTATTGGATACTTTGCAGTTGTACGAGGCTAGTGACAGAACAGGTAATCTTACTTTGCCCTGTGTCCCTAACAGCATTTATTGCTGGGTTTGTAGCATATCATTTAGAATAGGGGCCTGCCTTGTCAAGAAAACTACAGAACTATGTAACTAAATAGATTTCGCATTCATTCATGTCTTCTTTGCAGTAGGTTTTGGTGTTTAAATTATTCATTTTCTGTCTTGAGCAGCAAACTCAGAGACCATTTTGTTAGTTGGCAGCTGAAAGCTTTATTCTTAATTATGGTTTTAGGTTATTACTTTGCAGGTTTGGTTTCATGAGTCTTTGATGTTATACTAGAAACCTGAAATAATATTAATGGAAATCCTTAAATAGAAAACAAAATATCAAATGCTATGAGGCCAATACACCTGAATCATATGGTTACAATCAAAAAGAGAAGGAAATTCATTTTTGTTAAGATCATTTCTGTTTTCTTGAGAGAGTGAGAAGCACTCAATTACATTTTCCATTTTGTATCAGAATTGGTTATGAAAATTGCAGAGGAGGGTAAAAGTCAAGTTTCTTTTTTCTTTTTAATTTAAAAACATAATAATTAGGCAAATATCATCCAAATTTGAAATGCTAGAATCATCCATGCATCTGAAATAGTCACAGGTCTGGAAGGAAGTTTTTTATGCTCTTTTAGTACTTCCATACAATCTAGCCTCTTACAGTCTTCTTCAGTTCACACTACCTCTTATTATGCATATTCTCTCTTGTCCTTTACATGGTTATTCTTCTCAAAGTCATACACAAGACAAGTATATCTATATTTATTAACCCAATTCAAGTAGATAAGTATATTTATTTTCATTTGGTTCAGCTGCAATGTAAGTTATCAATGCTTTCAGGAGGAGTTACTATTCTTAAGGGTTTCACTCTTAAGAATTTTTCTTTGCTGAGTTGCTCTTACTATTCTTTCCTTTTGTTCTTGCCTCCCCTCCAAGGAAGCTAGGAACATAAAAAGTTTCTATTTACTTGAAATGTCATTTCTTTATCTAAATCTTGCTGGTTGTTTGTCTGTAGCTTATTCATTTTGTCTCATTTTGCTTTTCTCTGTCTACGTCTTCCCTCTTCAGTTAAATTACTTTTCTGTGTCTTAATTATTAGTTTTAACTCTTTAGCTAGTATCAATTGTTATGTAGCTTTAGCTTCTTCAGTAAATTTCTTTTCATCATCATCTCATATTTATCACTTTTTTTCCTAGATAAGAAAGGGGCCAATGAATCCCAGTCTCTACAGCAAGTGACTGAGGGCAGACTGACTGGTAGGCATGTTGTTGATCAATTATTTTAATATAATTTGCATCTTAGCAAGGACTGTTCCAGCTTCTTTCTACTTTTGTTGATCTTTGGACCCTATTCATCATTACTGAAGGACATTCAAATACTCATTCTGTTCATATTCATTCATTCACAGGACAGACGTTTAACAGACGATTAAGGGACCTGGGATTTCAGGCTTTTCCACAGAGTGAATATTGTAACATGCATTATATTTACACTCCAGTTCCTGCTGTATTTTTCATGGAGAGTGAAAAAGAAATATGTTTATCCTTTAAATACTCTGTCTACAAACTACTTTTATTTCTCTACTGTCAAACAAATATATCTTTTACTACTTCATCTCACAGTTTTAAAACAATTAAGACACATCTAAGAAGAACAAAGCAAGATGAAAATCAAAGTCTGAAAAAATCACCATGGATCTGAACTGACATTTGAGAAAAGATTAACTTATTTCCCTGTTATCTTTTAGTTTTGCAAAATTCTGTACCTGTACCTTGATTCTTTAGGATACCCCGTGGGTAGAGTGTGAAGAGATGAAATATGTCATCCAGCTGCCCCCATCCATGACTGATCCATAATCTCAGGTTCCATTTTTTTTCAGAATTATTTTACTGTCCCATGGTTTCTGAAGAGTTGAAGAGTTTAGTCAATGAAAACTACACTTTAAACCTTCTAGTGCAGCAGTAACTGAAGAACTTTATGGCTGAAGATGAATGGCCCACCTATATTTCTATCTTGGGGATTGATAATGTACTCTGAATATTCCCATCTTGTTGCTTCTAAACAAAATGAAGCATTGCAAACAGTTTCTAAAAATATGGGATTATACGCTGCTCTTCTTTCACTGAGGCTACATTTCTCATCTGCTTTCTTTAGCACACACTGCTTCAGTAAGAAACATTTTGCTTTCAAAGCACCAACTATAGCTCTACCTAGATTTAGGTTCCATCCTAATGTCTCCTAGGGTGGTATGTGCTTTCCTGCCCATCACACAAAGGAAGCTATGTGCCAGAATAACATATGTCCCCCTTTTTCCTTTTCTAAGCCAGTGAAAATATTGCCACTGCAGAAGAAATTTTTTGCACTCCTGGATGACCTGTGATAAAGTCACTTTTTACAGTACTGGTGTATAGGGTACCAAATGACATTAGAAGACATGCTGATCTGTAACATATAGCTGAATTTCCTTCATTATACTCTTTTATTTGTAAATATTACTTGGTGGGACATGGCACATACAAAAAGCAAAACATAGTGTTTTAAGTAGGATGCAATTCTGTATAAGTCACACAGACCAATCATGTTTTTTTTTAACATGTTAGCAATGTTTGAGGTTAAAAATTCTGAGTGTACATACATCTTCTTGTGCTGCCTCTCTAATGACATCATTTAAGGACTTTAAGTTTTCATTACTACCTGTCAGAAATAGGAGAAGGTGAACAATCTGCAGTTTCTAATTATCTTGAAACAAGATATTTTCCACTTACAGTACTAATAAAAGGATTGGAAAATAATCTGATTACTGTTTTAAAATTATCGTAGTGGAAATCTCTAGAGTAAACTGAACAATGCAACTTCTCTCTTCTTTTGATCTCTGAATTTATTCATTCAGAATGTGTCTTTCTGGTTATCTGACTAGATCACTAGAGTAGCATTTGCTCCCCTTAAAACATATAAATAGATTAATTAATTTCACTAAGCTACTCATATACCTAAATGTTCTTATATTGTATTCTTACATAAATATCAGTACCAGTTCCACCTGTTTATCTGTAACAAAACACGGAGTAGCAGTCATCATCTTCCAAACCTTCTATGCTGTCATTTTACTGTATCAATACTGTACTGCTTCTATTTACAAATTATGTCAGTTTGATTACACTACTTTTCTTTTATTTCCCCAAATGCTTTCACACCAGGTTCCTCCTTTAATCTGAGGAAAACAGAAACAACAAAAGACTCAATAACTCCATCACCTTTCAGCTTCCTAGTCCCATTTTAAAAAGCACATCTGTGGTAATTTGATAGCAGTTATGCAGGTCATGGGCATTACTTCGTGATTCTCCCTTTCCCCTCTTCCCAAATATATTCTATTTACTGAAGAAATCAGTATTGCAGTGACTATAAGTGTTCACAGATTCAGGTCAAAGTAAAGAAATATTTTCAGGAGAAAAAAGAGAATTACAAAGGAAGAAAATATGCAAGAATGCTTCCTAACACTTCCTTCTAACCATACTTAATTTTCTTTTTAAATGGTATTTTTTTAAAAATTAACCTAAATTAAAATAAAAGGTGAATAGTTTAAAATTTGGAAATAAATATGCCTCATTATGTTTCAATTAAATATTTTAGGTGGAACAAAGTGCTGGGCTTTTCTGGTCAAATTGTTGTCAATTTATGGACAAGAGTTTGATCACTGAGCCAGATAAAAACATTATTTGTACAGCTCGTGCCCAGTGCTGACTGATTAGGTAGTGATCACACAGCCTGTAGTTAAACGTTGTTTTTATTATCTTTGTTCACAATATTATCTGTCTCTTCCAGCTTCTTCTGTTCACTTGTTTGTCTTACCCAGCTGCTGTGTTTTGTATTCTCATATACTTTGGAGGAAAGTCTTTCTTTATATTTGTACTGTGTGTAGGATAATGGGCATACAACAGAACAGGAGAGTAATATATGCTATACATCAGCAATAATTCTTCTCTCTTTTGTCACGAATCTCATTATTATATCAGGTTATGCATTCTTCTGCTATATAAGACTGAAAGAGGGTCAAGAGTATGTTAACAGTGCAGACAACTTATTTTAAAACTGTGAATTATCCTTTGGGGAGAAGGGAAAGAAAAAAAGAAAGCCTTTGATTGTGTTGTCAGTCTCCCCAAATTCCCATCAGAACTATAACAGAAACAGAACTCAGTGGACTTTGACAGACACCCATACTATTTCAGAGCATTTGAACTGAGAGAACACAGTTAAAAAGAAGTGCTATTGATGATGATGGTTAATCATGTCTTTGGGCCACCAAGGTACCACGTAGAGTCTAGAAGAGATTTGGACTAATGCAGTGTGGATGAAGCCAGGTTATGTGGGATTTTTCTCTGAGGAAAAAGGGAGTGAGCCACTCTGCACCACTTGCTGGGGGACCAAGAACTGCTACCTAGACAAATACCTTGGGCTGGGCTGAAGATACTAGGTACTAGAATTAGTTAGGTGCCTAAGTAACCTGCAAGCAACCACAAAAAGACTCTTCTTCCTCCCTCCAGCCCCTTCCCCTCAATTATTGTTAAACTATAGAGGTGTATAAGGCATATTGGTGAAGTTATTTTGTATGTGTTCTGTGATCCTCCATATACTTTCATTTATGTGAAGGAAAGAAAGAAAGAACTTGCAGATATTCCCAAATTGGTAAATCTCCAGTCAAATCTCACACCTTATCAGGCACCCATGTCAATCATCCATAAAACAAATCTACAGAGAACTGAACTTCATTAGTTCTGGTGTTCAAGGAGCTACTTATTTTTCTCCTGAATTTCTAATTTCATATTCTCTCTAGAACACTATTCTCTTAAGGTGGAATGGGGCAGGTACTGCTTTAGTTTAGATGGAATTCTGAGTCTGTAAAAATGTTTTTTCCAATACTTATTTTTATCCCTTGTTTTGAAAAAATATCAAGAATTATTGTTCTTTAAGGTATATTTTGAATCTGACATCACCTCTGTAAGAATACTTGTCTCCAAGATTGATATTCTAGATATCCATTTCAATAAAAGACAATATCTCTTTCATAAGAATAGATATTTTACATTTTAGTTGATTGGAAGTATTGAAAACAATTTTTTTGCTATATATAGTATTGCGTATTTTATCTATGATTAACTACATCTAATACTTTTATTTTTATTGTAATTGCCTCTGCATTTTCTACCAGTTTTTAATAAACAATGCACTAAAATTAAGTAAGCACATATTAGCAAGTTATCTGACATTTTCCTAGAGTTTTGAGATAGAAGTGCATTGGCAGGCGTGGCACAGAGTTTAAAAGCTATCAGCTGTAATGTTATTCTGGTGCTGTAGTAACAGATTATAGATAAAGGCAGTTGTTTTAGGAACACTGCCATGTCTCATTTTCATTATCTAGTGCAGAATTAACTGGAAACAATATAAGCCTTATCATCTTGGCTATCTGCTTCATGTCATGTGAATGTTACCTAAGTCAAATTTACAAACTTTTACAGCAATAGAGCACCTTATTTACACATATAGTTACCTAAGGAGATAATTTTTAGCGAGAAAAGAATGAACAAAATTCACATAATATTATGAGGTGAGCAAGCCAAATGCTGATTACAAGGAAAACGCCAAATAATCATCTGATTAAACCTTGGGGTTTAATGTAAGGCTCAGATGTTCTAATGCAAGTGACAATGACAAGCAGCTGGAATGATAATTGGCCTAAATTTACTTGTGCTAATTCCCTTTTTAATGATACTGGCAAGAGACTGTAGCATTAATACAGCTAACTTGTCCATGTGTGATAATGGCAAAAACCAAAGAACAGGTCACAAGGATCACTGAATCATGACCTCAGAACACTGAAATGAAACTCTTTGGTCTGAATTTCAAAATGTAGTCCATATGAAAAATTTCTAATAGAGATGTAATTTGGTAGTATTTAGCAATAATATCAATCTTTCTTTTTGTTGTTTGTTTGTTGTCTATGTTTCAAAAAGCAAACAAGCATGCAAAAGTCCCTCTTCTCTGTCACAGGCAGTACTCTGTAAAATTAGGGTAAATTCTCACTTTTTCAATAGCTCTTGGGGCAAGACTGATCATCATTTCTGAGGTGAATCATAACACATTTTTAAGAAAAAAAACCTCTGTATCACTGATCCCATTTATTGTGTGTCACTGTTGTTATTGTAATGAAATAATACAATTTTTTCCTTTATAATCCTGTAAATATAATCATTCTTAAAAAATTTTTGCTGAGAATAAAATGGCAGAGCTGGATCTCTATCACCAAGGGGTGTCACAAATTGCTTTACGCCAAAAATCAATATCATATAGATAGAAATGAGAGGCTTTAGCCTGTTTTTTTTTTTTTCATAAAACAGTAGCATTAACCTGCAGCCAGTTCCTTATTTTCAGACCTAATTTAACTATACAAAGCAAGTTTTCATTTTAGTGAGGTATTCATTTTGCAAGAAACAGAGCAATAGCATATAAAGGAACACTATCTGGAACAGGGTCAATTAAAATTCTGCTTTCAATATTCCTCTATTGTTATATTAGTGCTTAATCATTAAATATTATTAAAGCCTTTGTCCTGGAAGTTGAAAAAATTCTATGCAAAGTTATGAGTAACTGTAAAGCTTTATTAGCCCCAAAGCTCCTCTGGTGCCTAAAGTTCTGTTTCTGGGCATAAGCAGTTCTTCAGTTTCAGTCAAGCAGAAAAATTTAGTGCCTGAAACACATTAAAAGCCTTCTGTAAATCAAGACAATAGATGCTCTATACCTATTGCTCATGTCAGGTATAATCTAGTAGTTTATTGATCATATTCTTGGCAATTAGCATAAACAGATGATAATCTATTTACTTTTTCTTACAGACAATAGAATCTTATATCCTTTGGAATTAATGAGTCTATGGACCACAGTCATCTATTTTGACCAATATTATATGTATAAAATCATGTCCCTCCAATAGCCAAAAAAGTGTTATGCATTAATTTACTGCACATATATTCAAATGTCTATATAAGTCCATATAGAAATATAAAATATAATAACATTTATTGAAAACAAGACATAATGTTCAAAAAACAGGTTGATCTGAACTTTGATGTATATATCTATTTGAATACCTGATATATTTTTATTTATCATATGTGTGAGAAATTAATTTTTCCTGGTGGTGTGTTATTCTTTCTGCATTCAATAACTTAAGTTCCTTGGATTTATTCATTATTTATTTGCTTTTTTCTTCCTACACTCCTTGAAACTAGTACTGAAGTTTGTGCTAATTTCTCACTATTACTTACATACAATTATTAACAAATCTACACATTCATACTGGTTTCTAAAGACTTAGTAATGTGAAGAGAAATTGAATGTGTGTATGACTATCAAAATTCAAAGGATATGAACAGTAGTATAACAATTCACTGTTTATGAACAAATATTTTGAACATACACATTTGTCATTAGCAGCAAAATATAAGAAGCTGTTACTTGTTAATTTTACGTATGGGAAAAAGACTATTTTGTGCAGAATACTGAGTGAGTGTGAAATCTTCCCATGTACCACCTTCCCTCTTTTAGTTAATGACTGATATTTGGGAAACTATTGTCTTACAGTTGAAATTACATCTTCATTTTACAAACAATATCATAAACAACAAGAAAACAGAATGAAATTTTTTTCAATTGATTTGAGTAAATTCCAAAGAAACCTCATGAAAACTCTCATCTTAAGGAACTTAACACATTTATATAAACTTAATATCCCCTAATCTAATTCCTAAAAATTCTTTGCATTAAAAATGGAGAAGTAACTAAAGTTACTTCAGTCACCATGCTGTAGCTACAGATGACAATATTTATATTAAAGGGATTGTGACTCACCATTTAAGTTTTTTTTTTTTTTTAATTTGCTTTCATATGTAAGTTTTCTCATATTTTATCCTTGGTTAGGCTCTTCAAAGCTGTCACTACAGTTCTTTCTTTACTTTAATTGTAGATGTAAACTCAAGAAGAAAGGTAAGTGATCGGAATGAAATGAATATTGTAAGTTGCAAAGTTTTACACATCAATTGTGTTTGCTGTGATCCAACTGAGATTAAGTTTTGGTTAAGGAGAGTGTGTGGCAATATTTGCCATTACGTGTTTTCTAATAGATTGCCATGGAGATCCACTAAATCACACTGTGGTAACCACTTCACATATAACATCTCTACATGAGCAAGCAATTACATGTAAATTGGATAGTATTCAGTTGCTAAATATTCTGCCTTTTACAAGACACTCAGGAAAAAAAGATTTGATCTTAACTTTTATAATATGCCTCTTGGTCTTGGATTTCTCCTGTTTAGTCTTTGCCAAAATTTGTTGAATTTTCATGTTTGTTCAGTAAGAATTAAACATCATATGTATCAGAAAGAATGGCGGTAAATTGTTTCCCTTCTGTTTTGTAGCTCTCTATCATAAAAGCATGAAGATATGTAAAGTGAGTGTGTCACTCTGTCTCATGAAATTTCTTGAGTCACTGAACTTTTAAGATCAAACACCTAATTTTCCTCACAACTCTCAGAACTGTTTTTATTTTCAAAAATTTAAAGCTTTTTGAGTTCTTTTTCTTTTCTTTTGCAGTAGTGAATCTTATGACAGTAAAGGAAAATCAAGATTATTGGGATTTTTATTTTTTTCTGTTATATTGTAATATGCTTTTCAGATTATATTGTTCTTATCAATAGGAGGTAACGTTTACAAAAGTATAAATGATTTCTTTGTGTTTGGACAAATAAATAATACAATTAAAGAATCTTAGGATTCAATCTTGCCTTGCCTTGCCTTGCCCTCCCCTTGTATACTCTTAATCCAATTAACTCACTGAGAGTTGATTTCTTAAAACTAAAGGAGAGACAAATCATACTGTTGATATTGAATAGCACATTCTCTTTTGGTTGCAAATGTTGTGCTTTAAATGTTAATTAATCAAGATGTATGTGTGTGTATGTATTTGTTAAGTGTAATTCCAAAACATGGAAAAAATTAAATCCATTTGATAATCTACTTCTCAGAGCTGTTTTGTTAAAGTCTTCTAGACTTTTGAAAGTCCTGCTATTGCATAGCAGGCTTAAGATACCATAGCAAGGGTCTGGTTTATGTAGCAAAGGTTGGAATTTGGTAATTCCATTTTCTTTACACTTTGAAAGTTTTAATGAGAACGTGGTTTACTTTTCTATTGAATTCATTGTTGAAATGGTAGACCCTCATAATTTCTCTGTTTTTTTTCCAGAGATTTCCAGATTATCATCAATTAATCTTCTGATATAGTGGAAACCAAAAAACTTTAAAAACCTTCAAAAAGTCTTTAAGCACATGCACCAGGGAAATAACATATATTGATTCAGATCCATCAGGAATAGAGTGTATCTGAAATTATTTTCCAGTTTTTGATAGAACATTCTTCCCAGTATAGGTTGAGGTATTCTGAAATAGGATAACTAGGCTCCGGCTAGTGCTTTAGCAGATGTTTAATTATATAAGGGAAAAAACGAACACTAAAAGAAAGGATTGATAAAACTATTACCCAGACCCCTTACAGCGTAGTTAAGAGCAAGTGCATTGGCAAGATGAAACAAGAATGGTATTTCAAGAGGCAACAAAAGCATCCAAATCCCTTTGCCACAGTTACTGTTGCTACTGCAACTCAGTAAGAGAGACATTTTTTCCATTATGTTGCCTAGAAGAATCTATATTGCCTAGAAGAATCACTCAGCAACTCTAAGGAGCAGTGAGAAGGAAGAAGTAACACTTAGATGTAGAATAACTTGCTGAAACGCCAGATAAAATACATGCAGGAGATAGAAGAGATGAGTTCTAATCTTTCACATTTGCCTAAGAAAATAATGTCCAAAGTGAATGTTCCAGCCATGGGGCATTTGAACAAATGGCAGATCACACAATTGCAGAAACACAGTATAGTTGGGCTTGGAAGGGACCTCGGGAGATTGTCTGGTCCAAACCCACTGCTCAAGCATGGTCAGCTTAAGCAGGTTGCCCAAGACCATATTCTGTTGGGTTCTCAATATCTCCAAGGATGGAGACTCCACAACTACTCCAGACACCCTGTTCCAGTGTTTTTAACCACCCTCACAGTACAGAAGCATTTTTTAGGTTCAGGAGGAATTTCCTGTGTTTTTGTGACCATTGTCTCTTGTCCTCTGTCACTGAGCACCACTGAGAAGAATCTGGTTCCATCTTCTTTACTCCCCCCCCCTCCCTCCCCTGCCATCAGGAATTTATACACACAAATAAGATCTCCTCTGAGCCTTCTCTTCTCTAGGCTGAACAGTCCCAACTCCCTCAGGCTTTCCTCATATAACAGATGCTTCTGTTTCTTTGTCACCTTTGTGACCTTGCTCCAGCATGTCCATGTCTGTACTGAGGAGCCCAGACCTAAAACAAGCACTCCAGAAGTGGTCTTACCAGGGCTGAGTAGAGAGGAAAGATCACCTCTCTCAACCTGCTGGCAACACTCTGCCTAATGCAGCCCAGGAGACCATTGGCCTTCATTGGTGCGAAGGCACATTTCTGGCCCATGTTCAACTTGTTGTTCACCAGGACCCCCAGGGCCTTCTCTGCAAAGCTGCTCTCCAGCACGTTGGTCCCCAGCCTGTACTGGTGCAGGGGCTTATTCCTCCCCAGGTGCAGGACTAGGCATTTCTTTTCCCTTTGTTGACCTTCATGACGATCCTCTCTGACCGTTTCTTCAGTTTGTCAGGGTCCCTCTGGGTGGCAGCACAATCATCTGGTGTATCAGCCACTCCTCCCAGTTTTGGATCATCTGTAGACTTGCTGAGGGTGCACTCGGTCCCGTCATCCATGTCATTTAAGAAGATGTCAAACAGTACTGGTCCCAATATTGACTGCTGAAGGACACCAATAGTGACTGGCCTCCACATGGACTTTGTTCTGCCAAGCCCAACCCTCTGAGCCCAGCAGTTCAGCCAGATTTCAGTTCACCTCACTGTCAATTTGGCTAGCCTGTACTTCATCCATTTGTCTGTGAGGATGTTATGGGAAACAGTGTTGAAAGACTCACCAAAGTTGAGACAAACAACATCCACTGCTCTCCCCTCAGCCACTAAGCTAGCCAAAGTGATGTGGCAACTCCTTTTCTGATAAATATGTGTAGTTTATTCACCTTGTTCTTGCCTTCCCCTCCTTGGCTTTGTCTTCCCTTGTTTTCCCTTTTCTTCCTTTCCCTTGTCTTGTGTTCCCCTTTTTACTCAAGTAGGGAGGATTAAAAAGCTAAAATTATGGATTCATCCCAACTAAGTGCAGGCATTTAACTGAGAAATGTATGTCAAGATCCTTATCATTCTAGGCTTATCCTAGAGTTGGTGGAAAGAAAGGTGCCTCCTGAGAGTGATTAAGACCTTAGTTTGACTGAAATAGCCAGCTATAAAAGCATTTCACTCTTCATATTCTATCGCTAAAGCTTGTGGGATAAATCTGAACCAAAATATTTAATTTGTGGTTTAATGGATCTTTCATGTTGAATGGAACATTTTTTTGCAGAAAAGAAAAATAAGCAAGCAGAAATATTTCAAATCAACCTGTTTTTTTGGCTGTTAAACAATGAAAGACTTTTCCTCAAAACCTATTACTGTAAGCATTATATACAGCATTACTATAAGTAGTTAGCTTGCAACGCATAAGAATTCTTGTGTTTATATTCTTCTTAAAAATCTATTTATGGTGGGGTCAGTTTATTGTGTGGTGAATTCATATTAGCATATTTACATCAGGGATTGATTTGGTCCCAGTTGTCTAAATATTTGGTCACCTCTTATTTGTGTTTGAGAAAGAAAGCAATGGAAGATTTGCAGGTAAAAAAGTGATACTGTGGCAAAAGGAAGTCAGTTGGCTTTCATTGGAATGCCCAATTTCTTTTTACTTTCTCAAGAGGTTCTTCAGTAATATTTATATAAAAAAAAGCTATCAAAAATCTCCCATATTTCTGTTAGTTTTTGAAATTTTCAGTTTTCTTTTTTTCTAGTCATTCATTTCCATCCACCTGAGTACCAGCAGAAGTCATAGTTGTGTTTCTTCAGAGGGTAGTCATAATTCATCACATTAAGTTATAGGTCTGCTATTTATAAGAACTGATGGTGTTGCTAATAAAGAAGCATAAGCCTATGTTAAATAAAAAAATAAAACAGACACATTCTTTGGGCTATCCCATATCTTTAATTTAAATGCTGGATATCACATATGAATTTTTCTACGAAGACTTGTAAGAATCATATAATTTTTGTTCCAGAAGAAGATTTGCATATACCCTCTAATATCTGTTATCCACAAGCTTGGCCTTTGCACACTAGTTTATACTTCTAATACTAATATACTTTTGGAAGAATTCTCACTCTTAATGCTTATAGCTTCCATTCTTTCAAATGTCTGTGAGCACTTAAACCACAGCGACTCATACATTCCAAATTTTGTGAAGCATTTCAGAAACATAGCAGTCTCTTAAAGACCTGTTGCTTAAAGAAGTAACATTTGAAAGTACTGTGCTGTCAGAAAGAATCAACAAAAATGGAAAATATTTTTTCTTTAAAAAAAAAAAAAGTACAAGATAAGCCAGGGCTTGATTCAGTACAACTCGTTTAACCATACAATAAAAAAGTACTTGTCATATTTTTCAGGCCATAATTGTACATCTTGTATTGGGTTTCTAGTGAAACCTGTATGTAAAATTTTATTTTCTGAACAACTCTGTTAAATTTGTGGTGATTTGTTTTCTTCATAGTAGACTCAGCCTTTAAGTAGTTTCTAAATTAGTCCGGTGAAGTGTCTTCAAATTAGATTGAGGTATTTCAAACAAATTGTTCCGTGAGTAGTGATTTCACATGAATTTGATTTATGACCTCCAACTGTCCCTCCCAACCCCCCACTGCTCTGTTTTATAACATCTACTCTTTGCCATTAACCCAGTCATGGCGCCCTCATTTCCCACAAAAACCCCCTGCTATAGCATGCCCTGGTTGTCCCCACTTCCACAGACATCTCCCTGCAATACTTTGAGTTCATTCCACAGGTTCACAGCTGCCTCAGGTTCTCCCTGATATTCCTCAGGTCCTCACGCCATCCTAATCTCAGCTTTTCCCATATCTCTCAGCACAACTGTTTTGAGTGCAACTCGAGGTAAAGGCAGAACATGCTGCAATCGTTTTGGAGATATATGTATCCTCTTCAGATCTTTAATATGCTCATGCTCATTGGCCTTCTGGATGCTCCTGCCCAGTTGCTGGTTGACCAAACGAGCATCTAATGACCGAGCTTCCACAGTGGAATGAGGGCTAGCAAGCTCTCTCTTTTACCTGTTCATCTTCTTTTAGCTATTAATTTTCACAAAACTGTTGGAATCTTAATAACTTTGAGACTTCAAAGACTTCAAAGACAAAGAAATTGGCTAATGTATTTATAAGTTAACTTCAGGAAGGCAGGAGTGTCAGAGAGACAAAGAGACAAACATGCAGTAGTATCCAGGTCATCTGGATATCCAGATAATACTAGAAAGGCTAGCTGTGCTTGGAAACTGTGTATTAGTTTGTCTATTATTAAAAGATAGTTCATCAAAAGTGGACTTATAAAATTAGGTTTTTACATGATTCCTATGTTACCAACAGAAAATGTTGAGAATCCTTAATAAAGAACCATTTTAATTCTCATGTGAAGCCACAGAAAATACAAATTCTTTACATAGACAGAAACCCTTCCTGCCACTACCACTGAAAAAAATGATATTTTCTTTTAAAGCCTTCTTTCAGTAAAATTCTGTAAGACCACTCAGAACTCATTGTAGGCTAAAAGATGAATTTCACCTACTTCACTGACATTTTTTTTACTAGAATAAAATTTTTTAATAGTCTCTTGAAACTCCACAGGCATTTATTAGTTTTATTATGCAATTCTAGACTGAAGTTAATATCATAATTTAATAAACTGTTTTAAAAGTATTTTGTGTATTAGCTATTAGAAAAACTCGATTATGTTTAAGTTTTGGTGGAAATTTACTGTGCAGCAAGAATAAAACAGTGGTTGCTCTTGTATTCTTGTAAGAGGAGCAAGTTCTGTCTACAGGAGATAAGCTACAATACCATTAAAAAGCCCAAATCATTTAAATGAAAAAAAGTGCCAGCTCAACATTAAACTGGAAAACCTAGACACCATGAGGGTGACTTGAGTCCTCAGTCAAATCCAAGTTTTTAAGTTTAAGTACCTATGTACCTTTAACCAGCTGAATCACTCAGCTCTCTAAGAGGGAACCATTCAGCACCTTAATACAACTGAACTATTTTAAAACATAGTTTTCAGTTTTTAAATTGATATCAGAAGAATATGAGAAATATTCCATATCTTCAGTGAAATTTTATTATCCTATATCTGTATGTCTTTGTCACTCTATCTCTGCTTGCTAGTTATTACTGTATGTTCTTTAGAGGTGGCAAAAAATAATTGTTTGCAACTTTCTGCAATATCATTGTTTATCACTATCTTTTTCCAGAACATTTGTAATTACCTTGATCAGAATAGAACCCAGAAAAAGCTTTTGGCAAGCTTCCTTTTAGATCCTGTCCATGGTGGAAATGGAACATGTTTTCTGCCCCTTTGTTTTCTGCCATTTTACTTAAAAGCTTTATTTAAATTTTTATTTATTTTTGAAGCACTTTGTGAAAATGTTTTCTGAAAGGCCTAGCACCCTCATCTGATCACTTTATTCAGTTACTTGTTGATTCTCAGACAACTCAGACTAAGGCACGACTCCCCTCTACAGTTAAGTTCCTGTTCCTGATGGATTATAAATGTTAAAACATGTTTTTATGGGTTTATATAGTTCTTGCCCAATTTATTTTTTCTCAACCTTATAGTAATTTACACTTGCATTTAACTTGCCATAGTATATATATTTTTGAATTTTCTTGATTTTGTATATATCTTCCACTCTAGATTTTTTATTTTTTTCCCTACTTGTACCAAGATCCCTTACTCAGCTGTTAAAACTGACTTTTAGCCACAGTGTCTTTTTTCCTATTTCAGAGTTCCTATGTTCAGCAGCATGTATTTATTTTAAGTATCTAGTGCTGACATTTTTAAAAAACTCTTACAGGCTACATGAAATCACCTTGCCATTTAAATGCTTAATTTATTTCCTGTTAAATAGCAGTCTCATTGTATTTAGATCTTGGCTTTTAGATGTTGCTAAAGTTGTTTTTTTTTGGGGGGGGGGAGTTACTGAAAAGTTTTTGAATTAGAGCATATAGTGACTAGCAATATAAAATATTTTGGGGGTAGCTATATTTTGAATCAAAAAAGCAAGATCAGGATCTAAAGATCAAAAAACACACGGAATAAAATACATGTGGATTCTGTAACTACTTTATCCAAGAAGCTATCTTCTCAAGTACCTAAAATTTAAATGTGTTCCACCATGAAGCAACATTTATTTGTTTACACATAGGCAATTGGTCCCTCCAATTTCATACTTACATTTTCTCCTCCTCTTTAATCTTTTTTAGTTTGACATATTTTTGAAAGGGATTGTATGACATGATACCTGTCATACTAATGACTTGAGTGATGTCTTATGAGATCCTTTCCAGTCATATGTTATCATGATTCTGTGAAATTCCTTTTTTTCCCTGATGATAAATACATTTGCAGTATCAGAGAACCTATTATATTTGAATCTCATTTGGGAATTACCTGAAATATGAAATGAAGGTTATTATACAGATATGAGCTCAGATTTATTATATACTAAGATTTATAAACATAATTTAATATAATGTAAAATATTGGAGCAAACATTATTTCTGAAACCAAAATTCTGGAAAAGAAATACTGGTACAAATGGATTTTTTCAAGATATTTAGGTGATAGGTTAGAAAAAATAACATGAATGAAACAAGTAACTGTGCATAGCAAAAACTGAATATGGAACTATATGCATACATAAACTTTGCCAGTAAAAAATTCACTGTGCATCACCAAAAAGTGAGTTTTTCCCACTGACTTTGTATGGACAACAATCAAACAAATAAGCATAGGAGAGAAAGCCTTCTCTTCTATGTCATTGGCAGAAGATGTGAAACTTTTTCTAGAAAAATTGTTTTTCTTACAAAGGGGCAAATGCTTTAATATTGTAGCTTGTTATATGAATAATGTTTGTCAATATTTGGACATTTAAGATAACATTAAAAAAGCTGTTTCAGTAGAAAGCATGAGCACTAACAAATACTTCAAGTTCTCATTATTTACAGTAGAAACCATAACTGCTAGGAAATTTGCCTGCTTACCATATAGAAGCTTCTGCCAGCAGGAAAGAATAATTTGTTATCATTACATATTTTCAAAAATCAGACTTAGTATGTCACTGTTAGCTTTTCTTTTGTGGAAAATTGGAATTGAATAGTAGTTTCTGAATGTGTACATTACTTTTTTTTCTTTTTTCTTTTTTTTTTCCCCTGCAGCAACACACATTTTGGAATGTAGGATACACTTGACTTAGTTGCACTTTTCCTCAGCTGGAGTATATTTTAAGAAATTCTTCTATAATTGGTCAACATAGAAATTCTGGATATAGCAACAAAATAAGGGCAATAAAAAATCAAAACGTAGTATGTTTTTATTTTTAATATTAATATCTTAGAATTTATAAGTACACAAGCATTCTTTCATGTTAACTAACATGCTAGCATGTGCTAGCTGCTTTAACACCTGGTACTGGCAATAAGGCCTAAGTAACTAGGTAGTCACTGTTGCTCACTTTTAGAGTGAGAAAAAGTCATCTTTACTTACACACATATGCTTCACTGGGATTCTTCAAGCAGTCTTTTGTATTCCCATTTTTCATCCTTGAGCTGAGTATCTGTCAGTTACCTGTTTTTAGGAAGTGAACTAACCAACTGGTGTGACTGTTCACACTGGTAATTAAGTAATTATGAATATGCAGACTACATTTTGCAGAATATTCTTTCTCCTACTAGTGGAAGTAACAACAAGAGTTTCAAAAAAGTCTGGGCTTTGTAATTTGCTTGACAACAGAGGATATTTTCAAGTTAGCCACAGCAAGAGAATATGAACTTCGAGCAATATCTGTCCTGTTATAAGCAGGACGTTTGGGATCCGGAAAGTGATGGCATTTGTTACTATTACATGATGAAGAGCAATTCTGACTCTTCCATTTTTTCTGTGAAGGCATGTTAAAAGAATTTAAAATCTCAGGTCATAGCTGTTATTTGTCTTTCAGGTTAGAATGATTAAATTCTTTCCCTTTTACTGGGGTCTGGTCTAGCTCTAATTTCCAAAGCAAATATAATTCACTTTTTGCAAAAGCATTAATTAAAAAAAAAAATCCTAATCTCATCCATTCCATATCAGTGGCAGTTAGCAGAGACTGACAATGAGTTGGGCTCAAGATCCTGATCATCTAGAGCCTAAATATATTTGAGAAAGAATTTTCTTCAAACACTGTATTACCTAAGATGACCATGGACACATACTATGTTGTTCAAGTTAAGAGATGCCTAGGTGTTTTCTAGGACTACCACTACAGTTCTGAATACACCTGTGGATCCCCAAAGATAAGTGGGTATTTAAATATGTTTGAGCAGTTGAGATCAACTCCCTACAGTGTCTCACATAAAGCTTCTCCCACAGATTAATGGTCCCTGCCATGGCTTGAAGAAGATCCTCCACCCTTTGCAGTATTCAATACACCTTTAATGCTTACAACCATTTTATCTGGCAATTTGTGGTTTCTCATACTAAGGACAGAGGTTCTCCAACTGTAAAAGCCTGTCTTGTGACATTAAAACTACATGAGTAAGTGTTCAAATGGGAGAAGCAACATTTTGCTTCTTTGCTTGCCCTCCTTATAGATCCTTGCTAAGCTGATTGATTGACTGAATTCCTACAGGAAAGCCACATGTCAGTTCAGAATGTGATTAAAAACTGTATGCACTAGCTCCACATTCATGGAGTCCACATATGGGAGGACAAGAGTGCTGTTCTCACTGTGACTAGGGTAGCTCAGCAAGAATTGTGAATCCTGATACTAATAAGGATAAAAACGTACACCTAGTGTTTTCTTTTACATACAGCATATAGGAGAACCATTGAGTACCAGCTGCTTTTCAGGATTTCAGCTAAAATAATTTTAAATTATACATGTGCAATTATAAGTCTTGTCTCAGACATGAATTCTTAAGATTTCTAGGTTTGTTTGTTCGTTTTTTTATTTCCGTGGTCACAAATAGCATTGTCTGAAGAAAAACCTAGGTACTTTACTTTAATTACAGTCTAATTGGTTTTGATTGCTCAGAGCAGTTGTAGAGTCTCCATCCTTGGATCTATTCAAACTCTAAGTGGACTTGGCCCTAAAGAACCTGCTTAATTTGATCCTGCTTAAGGAGGGAGGTTGGACTAAATTGTCTCTGGAGGTCCCTTCTAACCTCAGCCATACTGTGATTCTGTAATTCAGTGATTTTAATGACTAAAATTTTGCATTGAGAGTTCTGGACAGGATTTGTTTGTTACTCCTTCAGCCCTACATTTGTTACTCTGTCTTTGATCTCACCCAGATTTGATACATCAGCTTCACTGAAAAGTATTGATCAAATAGTTCAAGCTCTTGGTAAGCCCTTCTACGTCCTTCCCACAGACATTTCTTACCTCAAAATGTGATGGGTTTTCTTATTTCATCTTACTAGTAATCTGTAGCCTATGCCTATGCTATAGGATATATATTTTCCTAATCCTTACCATTACCTCCTTTCTCTCAGGACAGTAGAAATGTAGAGAAGAAGGAAATAAGAAGCAGCACAATAGACAGAGACAATAACAGAGGATGAGCAAAAACATAAAACATGACATGATAAAATCAATATTTGGTCAATTTGCATCGACATGCACATTTTACAGAATAGATTCCTGGTAATTTGATGTAGTCAAAAGTGGCTGGGCTAACAAAGTGTGATAAGTCAAAACTAAGCAATCTTAGGCTGTAGTTGTTCTTCATCTTACACTAATATAAATTCTCTCATATTAAACATAACCAAGCAAGAGTATATCTCCTATTTCCTAGGTACTCTAAAATCATGGTTGATTAGTGCAGTTGGATCAAAAAAACCCATCACCCTTACTGATTATTTATCTAAGCTCTTGCCCCCTGTCTTTTAGAATTATAGTATAATTTAGGTCAGAAGAGACCCATGAAGGTCATTTAGTCCAATCGCCTCCTCAAAACAGGGATAACTTCAAAGGTAGATCAGGTTGCTCAGGACCTTATCCCACAGATTGGAAAATATGTTCTCTGGGCAGCATCCAATGCTTAACCACTCTAATAACCACTTAACCAATAATATAAGGAAAAATATTTTACTTAATCTGCAATTTTTGACCTTTGTTTCTTGTTGTTTCACTGTGAATTTCTGAGAAGAATCTGGATCTGTCTTCTCTACAGCCTTTTCCCCTATAGGGTAGATGAAGATAACAATTAGAGTTCCTGCCTTAGCCTCTTCTCCGGGGCTAATAAACCCAGCTCCTTCAAAATCTCCTCAAATATCATGTGCGTCAGCCCTTGAATCATTTTCTGTCTTTCTCCAGTGTGCTGATGCCTCTTTTTTTACTGGGGGGTCCAAAATTGGACACAGGATTCCAGGTATCGTCTCACAAGTGCTGATTAAAGGGGAATAATCCCTTACCCTGACTTGCCGACTGCACTCCTGCTAATTCAGCCATAGTTGCAAGGTCACACTGCGGATTCATGCTCAACTTGTCCTCCAGAAATCCAGGTCCTTTTCTGCAGAGCTGCTTCCTAGACAGCTAGTCCCCAGCTTGTACTATTGCATGAGCTTATTCTGTCTCAGGTCCACACTGAGAACTTCACACTTCTTTTTTGTCAGACTTCATACGGTTCCTGTCAGCCCATTTCTCCAGCTTGCTGTAGTCCTTTGAATGATTGCCTACCCTCAAACATCGTTGTCCCAGACTGGTGTCACCTGCAAACTTGATGAGGCTACGTTACATTCCATCATCTAGGTCACTTATGACAGAGTTTAATAATATTGACTCCATATCAAGCCCTGAAGAGTGTTGTTCATAATCTGCCACTAGTTGATCCTACCCATTTAGCCTAGAATCCCAGCAGTTTTTCATGTATTCTGCAGTTCACCCTTCCAGTCCATGTCTCTCTAATTTGGTTACAAGAATTCTAATGGAGAACATATCAAAGCCTTGCTAACATCAAGGTAAGTGAAATGCATTGTTCTCTCCTCATCTATTGAGCCAGTCTTTTCATCATCAAGAGGCAATCATGTTGGTCAGGTATGATTTGCCCTTGATTAATCTGTGCTCACTGTTCCCATTTACTTTCTGTCTTTCAAGTGCCTGGAAAGGCCTTCCATGAGGATCTTGCTCCATAACCTTCCCAGGGACAGAGGCTAGGCTGACCCACTTGTAGTTCCCCAGATCTTCCTTCCTGCCTTTCTTGAAAAGGGGTGCAACATTTGCCATTTTCCAATTACTCGGGACCTTCCCTGCTCATCCAAATCATAACAGCCAGCTGCCCTGGCACACTCAGATGCATCTCATCTAGTCTTATGGACCCAAATATGTCCAGTGGGTCATTAAATCTGTCCTCTTCTACTCTGGGTGCTTATGTCCACAAACTGCTCCTGAACTCAGGGACTTGGGAGACCTGACAGCAGACCTTAATAAGAAAAGGCTAAGGCAAGGAAATCATTAAGTACCTAAGACTTTTCTGTATCCTTTGTCAGTAGGTCACCTGCTCCATTCAGTAGCAGATCTGCATTTTTCTTGGTCTTCCTTTTGCTGCTTAAGTACTTAGAAGTCCTTCTTGTTGCTCTTCACATCTTTCACCTGTTTCAATTCCATCTGATCTCTGGCTTTCCTAAATCCATCTCTGGGAGATGCCTGGGAGATGACACTACATAACACATTACTAAATTTTGGTAGTATAATCTTTGAAAATAATAATAATAAAAAAATATCCTTCCTTCTCTCTGCTTGCACCAATTAACCTCTTTAAACAACCTTGGTCTCTGCACTTGTCAGTCAGTGCAAATGCATCTTCTCCAGCCTGTTTGAAGCACCTCTGATGTATCTTAAACTTTGCTCCAAAATATTCTAGCTCACCATCTACTCTGATTACTCCCTGCATAGCCATCTTCACTGATTTCTTATCAAGTTATTCATCTGAGGCTGGAAAATCCTCATGCAGCAAGCAGTATTCTAGGCATGCAGAGTGGCCCATTCTGTACAATTGGCTACTATTGCTCAGTGGTGTAAATTCTATTATACTGAAATAAGGGTTTCACAAACTGAGTCTAAATTTTGTAAGTTGACAGTCTAAAGACAAGTCTGTTTAATAGATGAGAAGTAATACAGAATAGTGATTTTAATGAACCCAGGACAAATAATGGATGATATATAAATGTATCTTTCCAAGAAACTTTTCAAGGTCTTAAACTGAAACAGAAGTTTATAAACAACTAATATTAAAGATATGACTGAGGTGACATGGGCTCAACTGAAAAATAAGCATATGGTCTTGTCTCCAAATTAAGTGTAGATAGATACTTAAAAAGCTGCAACATGAAGCATCATGGGAAAATATACTGCCATCCCAGAGCTTCTGTACTGGCAAATGATTTGATATGGTTCCTAGAAAAGTGATTGTAGGGGTTCTCACTGGAAATTATTTATTCTATGACAGTGCTAGTAATAATGTTGAGAACTCTGAAGAATCAATAAAATACAGCCAAATTACCTTTTACTGAAGAATTCTAGAGTAACTTTTTAAATCCCTACAAAATTCTTAGAAATATACATTTAAATGAAGGAGATTTGATGACACACCTGGTAATACCTATAACCCTTAAGGCTTTTTTGAATACTTCAACCATTTCTACCTAAGTGCAACTTATTGTTATTAATTAGAGTTGGCTAGAAAATTATAATTTCTTCACTTATAAAACCCAAAACAAAACAAATACCTTTTAAAATGTTTATGTTTTGACAGTCTACTAATGAAGGATCAGGCAGTCTTGTTAAAATATGGAAAAAAATGCCATTTCAATCAAGTTTCAACAGAACTGTGCTACATCTAGGCAGACAGAAAATACAAAATATCATAACAGATTTTTCTGTTGAAATGTTCAGCCCAGGCAAAAATGTTACTTTATAAAACATTTTAAATTGTTTTGTTCTTACCTGCCCCTAGAACTGAAAGTCTATCTACATCCTTTGTCTTATGTATAGTTTTAAAAGGTTCGTGCCTACCCTAGCAGTTTTATTAGTTATTTTACAGTACAAGTAGTGGAGTACAAAAATTTTTCAAAATCTGTTTGTCCTATCACTAATCCAAAGTCATTTATTAATTGTTAATTGCATTAAAATATATTCAGATTCTGTTGATCAGAAATCTTCCACACTTTCTACACATGCTAATGACTTCTGTTTATCTCAACATTTATTCATCAGAGAGGAAGAACTACTATCAACACAAAACAGCCAAGGGCAGGTTGATTCTTGCAGTAAGATGAAGGAAAAGAGTATTAATGTACTACAGATTCCATTTATAGCTAAGCTTCTCTGTAATATTTCCCCATCCTGGTATGGCAGCATGCATCTTTTGTGTGGGTCAGAATTTTGTGGTAATAAATAAAAGATCAATGTCTATACCTTATTGATTGTCATTCTTTCTTAATTATTTAGCATTTCATGCAAGTAATTTGAAATGAATTTCAGAAAGCTTACTCTAACAAAGGACTACTCCTGCAGAACACCCTTGGAAGCCACACACCAAGTGAAGGATGGTGTTTGGCTCACTCTCAAATGCAACCCTAAACTCAACTAAGATTAAGATCGGTTGTCAATTGATGGACCTCCAGCCGTGGCCCAGATGAAAAGTTCTCAGGGGAGAAATCTTTTTGCAGCCTACATTTTCCATTGGGATCCCATTAGCAGACATATGAAAAATGGAGCTCCAAGCTCAGTATTTCTCCATACCCTATCACTAACTGTGAAGCAACACCACAATGTGACTGAGATACAGAGCCAACGATCCAAGTCCATGGAAGAGATTAAAAAGGAGCTGCAATGGCTGTCCCTGTCTAGACCAAAGAGCACTAGAGCACAAGGCTTTGCCTCTCCCACAGTTAACCATAACCTTGACCATAACCATGAACACTGGCCGAGGCTTAGCCAAGGACCCCCAGCAGTGGACCAGATGAAAAAGTTCTTAGGGGAGAAATCTTTCTGCAGCATAAACTTTCCCTTGGCAGACCCCACATTTCAAAATTTTTTTTCCCCCTGCTTCAGCATCCTGTTTCTCAGCCTCTTCCTCTCCCCACAAAGTTACAGGGTTCTGCAAAAGAGATGAATAATTTTGTACAGCTGACAGCAAGTTACCACGAAGAGTGGCATATTTCAGCAGAAACATATATATACATTTCAGACCCCACACCAACTGGAGCTGCAGGCTCTCTCAGCCATAAACCTAACCGTAACTCTGACCTAACCCTAACCTTGGGGACTGAGCCTTAGCTGAGCTATGGCCCACATGAATAAGTTCTCAGGGGAAACATCTTTCTTCAGCGTACTCCTTCCCTGGGCAGCCCTTTTGCAGCCCCATACAAGCTGGAATGTCTGGCTTTGTCACTCTCCAAACTGTAACCCTAACCCTCAATCCAGGAGCTCCCTGAGCCTTAGCCAGGGACCCCCAGCCATGGCCTACATGAAAAAGTTCTCTAGGGAGAAATCTTTCTGCAGCCTCTCCCTTTCTTTGGCAGACCCATACAAACTGGAGCTTCAGGCTTTGTCCCTCTGTCAATCCTAACCCTAACCCAGGGTTAAGAATTAAACCAAGGCTAGTTCTGAGCTTTATCCAAGGACATAACCACAGGAAGTGAGCTCTGGAGACCATCTAGTCCAATTATCTTGCTCAGAGAAGTGTCATATTAAGCAGGTTGCTAAACCACTTCTTCAGTCAAGTTTTTAATATCTCCAAATATGGAGACTCCACAACTGCTCTGGGCAATCTGTTCCAGTGTTTGACCACCCTCATATTACAGAAGTTTTTTCTTATGTTTAAATGGAATTTCTTGTATTTTTGTTTGTGCCCAATGCCTCTTGTCTTTTCACTGAGAACCACTGAGAAGGATCTGGTTCCATCTTTACTGCCTCCATCAGGAATTTATACACATGAATAAGATCTCCTCTGAGCTTTCTCTTCTCCAGGCTGAACAGTCCCAACTCCCTCAGGCTTTCCTCATATAACAGATGCTTCTGTCTCTTTGTCACCTTTGAGATCCTTCCCTGGACTTGCTCCAGCATGTCCATGTCTGTACTGGGGAGCCCAGACCTAGACCGAGCACTCCAGAAGTGGTCTTACCAGGGCTGAGTAGAGAGGAAAGAGCCAGAGAGGAAAGAGAGAAAAGCTCAACTTGTTGTCCACCAGGACCCCCAGGGCTTTCTCTGCAAAGCTGCTCTCCAGCACGTTGGTCCCCAGCCTGTACTGGTGCAGGGGCTTATTCCTCCCCAGGTGCAGGACTAGGCATTTCTTTTCCCTTTGTTGACCTTCATGACGATCCTCTCTGACCGTTTCTTCAGTTTGTCAGGGTCCCTCTGGGTGGCAGCACAATCATCTGGTGTATCAGCCACTCCTCCCAGTTTTGGATCATCTGTAGACTTGCTGAGGGTGCACTCGGTCCCGTCATCCATGTCATTTAAGAAGATGTCAAACAGTACTGGTCCCAATATTGACTGCTGAAGGACACCAATAGTGACTGGCCTCCACATGGACTTTGTTCTGCCAAGCCCAACCCTCTGAGCCCAGCAGTTCAGCCAGATTTCAGTTCACCTCACTGTCAATTTGGCTAGCCTGTACTTCATCCATTTGTCTGTGAGGATGTTATGGGAAACAGTGTTGAAAGACTCACCAAAGTTGAGACAAACAACATCCACTGCTCTGCCCTTAGCATCGAGCCAGTCATTTTATTATAGAAGGCTGTCACATTGGTCAGGTATGACTTCCCCTTTGTAAATCCACTCTGACTTCCCCCAGTTGTCTTCTTGTTCTTAATACCTTTGGAAACCATTTCCAGGATTAGTTGCCCAGGGATCAAGGTGAAGCTTACTAGCCTGTAAGATTCTCTTCTTGCCCTTCCTGTAGACAAGAGAGACATTTGCTCTCTTCCAGTTCTCAGAAAGCTCTCCCAATCACCATGATCTTTCAAATATAATTGACAGTGGCATCACAGTGACTTTGGCTAGCTCCCTCAGCACTCATGGTTGCATCCCACCAGATCCAGTGGACTGGTGTGTATCCAGCTTGTTTAACTGATTTGACCCTGCTCTACTGAGGTTTCCTTTCTCTAGACTTCCCCTCTGGTCTCAGGGGCTTGGGATTCCTGAAGGCTGGTCTTACCTGTAAAAACTGAGGCAAAGGAGGCATTCAGTACCTCTGTCTTTTCTGTGTCCTTAACGCTAGGTTCCCTGCTTCATCCATCAGTGAGCCCACATTTTCCCTAGTCTCCCTTTTGCTTCTGATGTACTTGTAGAAACTTTCTTGTTGCATTTCACGGCTCTTGCTTGACTCAACTCCAGATGGGCTTTGGCTTTCCTAATCAAATGCCTCCATGCTGTCCCTGTTTCCACTTATTTTGTGTTTTCTTTTTATGTTTAAGTTTAGTCAGGAGCTCCTTGTTCATCCATGCAGGCCTTCTGTCCCCTTTGTCTGAGTTTCTGCATGTCAGGATGGACCACTCTTGATCTTAGAGGAAGTGATCCTTGAATATCAGCCAGCTCTCTTGCTCTCTTCTATCCAGGACCTTATCCCACAGGATACTTCCAAGCAGATCCCTGAACAGGCCAAAGTCAGTTCTCCTGAAGTCCAGGGTTGTGATTCTGCTTTTTGCTTTGTTCCCTCCTCTCAGGATCCTGAACTCTACCATCTCATGGCCACTGCAGCCGAGGTGCCCTCCAACTTTCACATCTCTGACCAGTTTTCCCTTGTTTGTAAGAATCAGGTCCAGCAGAATGCCTCGTTGGCTCCTTAGTCACCTACTTCAGGAAGCTGTCATCAATACACTCCAGAAATCACCTGGATTTCTTGTGCCCTGCTGTATTGCCCTTCTGGCAGATATTAGGGTGATTCAAATCCCCCTTTAAGACCATGGCCTATGAAAGTCAGGCGTCCCCCAGCCTTCTGAAGAAGTCCTCATCTACTTCTTCCTGACCAGGCGGTCTACAGCAGACACCCACCACAACTCTCACCCATATTGATCTTCCTGCTAATCCTGACCCATAAGCTCTCAGCTGTCCCCTCACCCATCCCCAGGCAGAGCTCCATGTCTTCCAGGTGCTCTCTCACATAAGGGCAACTCCCCTCCTCAACTTCCTGGCCTGTATCCATCCATTGCAGCACTCTTGTAAGCTATCCTACTCTGCCTCTGTTATCCCAAGGAGATCATAGCCCTACAGATGCACACACACCTGCTTGTTCCTTCTGCTTGTTCCCTGTGCTACATGCATTATTACACAGGTGCTTCAGTTAGGCACCCAGTCATGCTGATTTCCCAGGAAAAAGCTAAGGGCTTCTCCTACGCCTTTTGTTTGCAAACCCAGTCCACCACTTCCTGACTTGACTGTGGGCCCCCAGCAATGGCCCACATGAAAAAGTTCTCAGAGGAGAAATCTTCTGCAGTGTACCCAGTCCCTTAGCATCCCCCCATCAACTGGATCTGCAGGCTTTGTCTCTCTCCTAACCCTAACCCAAACCCTAACTGTGGGCTGAGAACCAAGGACCTCTAGTAAGGACCTGCAGCCTTAACTTTCGCAGGCCCTGGTCCTCATGGGGGACTTGAACTACCCAATTACTTGCCAGAAGGGCAACATAGCAGGGTACACAGATGAAAAGGTTCTCAGTGGGAGAACCCTGCATCCTGTTTTTCAGGGGAAGTATTTTCTTTACAGAGTTTATGTTTTGGTGAAATCCTGAATTATGTAGTTTAAAAAATTAATAGTGAAGCCAAGTAGTATACAGTGTTTTGAATGTGCTGAATTCACATTTTTTCTAAGGATGAACTTTATTTTCAGTCCTTACCTTTAGGACCGCTTTAGAGTGAGGAATAAATTGACAAACGCTATGAGCATGCATCTAGATTCTTCAGTTTATGAACTTTATTTAATATGATACCAATGAGGCACACCTGTGAAAACCATACTGAGTTCTCCTTGGACAGACATACAGATGCCTGTGATGGGAATATTAGTAAATTAATGCTTCGAGGGCAACATATTTATGGTCAGTCTGGAGAAGAAAGATAAGTTTCTTAGTAAAAGAGGTACCAATAATTCTAAGTGGAAATTAAGACCTTTTCTGAAATCTAGCCTACGAGAATCAACTTTCAGTAGAAAGTACCCATCCCAAATTGCTGTTCTCTGAGTTGAGGCTCGAGCCCGTGGTTTGATATACTACCCTGAAGTGTTGTCTGTGAAGAGCTTTTCTTTATCAACCCCTGGCCCAGGATTGACTAATCACATTTTATGAGATTGCAGTATCTTTCCCTTAAGTATAGTTTCTGAGGAATATACTATTTGAAGTAATGGAAAACATAGTGCCTATTGCCTTCATAAGTAAGTAGATCACTTTTTTAATATACTTGCAAGCTTACATGCACACAACTTGTCAAACCAGTCCTGCTCATTTTTAATGCTGTTAAGGGTAATTTACCTGAGAGAAGTGTGATGCAAAGAAGGAAGTCATTCCTGAAGAAGGCTCCACTGTTCAGTTGTATGATTTTCTGATTGTATTCTGAATACAAAAGAGAGAAAAGAAAATGAAAAAAACAAATCTAAATACATCTCAGTCTCAATAAAACACAGTGTAAAAGGTGCATGTTGTGGTCCTGAATACTTTTCATATTATTTCTACTTGAAATCAAAGGTGTGTGTTATCACAAGATACATGACAAAAAGCAGTTATTTTTATTATAATATATTATATTATTTTACAGACTGTTCAGTGAAAGCTAATTAAAGAGGCCCAAACTGAACATTCCAGTGGTCTGTTGGATAACCTGGCAACATAGGCAGAGTCCAGAAAAATATGGTTTATGTGTCTCATAAACCCAGTGATGCATTTTGATCTTGAAAAACAATCCAGAAGCTAGTGGGAAAAAAATCAGTACCAAACACCTCCATTTCACTGAGTATTTTCAGTTTACATCTATGAGTGATAAACATAAATACAGCTACAATGCTTAAGAGTTTTTGGCCTTCATTTAGCACTATTCTGAACCCGGTCTGCTAAGTACTTAAATATATGCTTTAACTTCAAGCCCACAATTATGCTGAAGTCAATGGAACTACTTACTTGTTGAAGTTGTTTGTTGGATAGCACATGCTGGAGTCAGTCAGATTCTTTAAGCCCTATTTTATTCTTTAAGCCTAATTTGAAACAACACATTTCTGCAACCAATATCCTGAAGAACACAGAAGTAGCCTTATAAGGCTCTTTATAATATTTAGTAAAGCTTATGTAAAAACTTTATACTGAAGCTAAAATAAAAAGGACCATAAAAACATAAAAAAAAATAGTTTTGTTGAAAGGACACATGATTATTTATTAAAATAGTGCATTCATTCATGTATTCATGCACATTCATTATTAATATAATGAATAATGGTAATTGTCCATAACAAATGTTTAGTCAGGAGTTTTGATATTTTACTCAGAAATGGAAAAAGTTTTGAAGAGGTTCGAGTAAGTGGATTTGAACCAAATATATTTTTTGTATTCCCCATCTTGCTGTGTAGTCTTCATCCCTTGAAATTTAGAAATTACTACACATAAAATTGTGAAAAATTAATTTTTTTTTTCTGACAAAATCTTGGTCAATTATATCTAAATGTTTTGTAGAAGTGAATGTCTTTATTTAAAAGTATTTCTTAATACACAATTATCAAAGTAAGGTTAAAAAGTGTGTCATGCATTTTGTCACTTGCACCTTTTTGTTCTAATGCTATATATTTTATTTTCTTTCAATGAGCTTAAATGTTCTACCTGACAAGACTAATGAAGAGCACACAAATGGATAATTACTGCATCTCAAGTGATGCCTTACTAAGCTTAAGCATACTCTGTTCAGCTTCAGTTATGTACCTGTATCTCCAACATCTTTGCTAATATAGTCTCATTTATCACCACATGTACTATCACATTGTCAGATTCACTTACTCAGAGACTTTCTGCACATAAATTCAAGTTGTGATATTTTAATCCTGACAGTCTCTCCTTATCCAATGTCAAGCTCTCTTCCCTCTCCAACTGCTTAAGTTTTCTTCACGTTTTCACTCCTAGACTTTAATTCCTGGACTCTCCCTCCCTCATTCCTAGGCACAATCTCTGCTTCCACCCTGATTTCTTATCGTTATCTCCTTTTCTTCTTCCATTCCAATCTGGATGTCTTCCCATTATATTCAAGTCAGATATCTTTCTCTTCCTAATACTCTGGGAACCAGGAAAGAAGAGAGAGTGGAGTTATTAAGTGCCCAGAAAAATATTTTCTTCTCTCATTTCCAATCTCAGCCTCCTTCCCACTCACAAAAAGAGGAACTGAAATTGCAAGACAGAACCCTTCAGTTCAACCTGTAGAGCAGTACATAAAATCCCCCAAATGTACTCACAAGATATACCAGAAAACAACAAATTTGGATGTTCACTTTGTAAAAGTTTTTTTTTTTCATATGAGAGGAGCATTACACACCTGCACTTGTATTGTATATAACAAATAAACAGGAAGAAGTGTAGGTACATCTGACATGTAAACGTAAAGCTAGTATAGTTTCTACAGCTGACTTTGAAAGTAAACAATATCTTTAAGTGCTTGTTCATTTCCTGAACAATATTCTTATTCTTTTTTTGCAACTAAATGACTTTGCACAATAAAGAGTGCTTCCAAATATATCTTTTTATATACACATATGAATATAAAACTGGTATTTCAAGCTTTTTGTTCATGAATGAAAATACACTTTGATATAGTTTAGAAAAAACATTTGTACATAATATCTGTTCAGTAGGGAGATTTTAATGAAATATAATTTGTTTCCTCATGCCTAAGCAACTTATTCTCTTTCCTTTGTGTGCCACCATTGAAATTTCATTATTCATATTAGCTCTTAGACCTTTTTTTTATTCACTGTCTGCCTCTGCTAAGAATTTGATGTATTTCCATTAAGCAGCACACAAGTAAAAGAAAATAACCTCTGAAAAAAACATTAGCTTCTACAAAAGTGAAGGAGGATACATCTCAGAAACCAATTTAGGAATGAAAGCCAGATGAAGGTAAGATTGCCAATGATTCCTACAACTCACATTCCCATGTCCCCAGTCCAACATAATTACAATTTTCTTTTCATCCATAAATTTAACTTGATGAGAAGAAAAAAAAATCTTATTAGAAAACCCTAGTTTAAAATCCATGTTGCTACTGATATCTGAAGTGATGTCAAGAGCCAGAGAGCATTTATTGCAGCAAAGGTCTCTGGATCAAAAAGCGAGGTAAACAGCAGCTGACATGTGTGTGGTGAACAAAGGAGCTGAGTGAGGGCAAAGCTTTCTTCTCACACACCGTCTAAGTACACTCCTTGCATATCACCAACATTAGGATGCAGAACAAGGAGTGGGAACTCTGTAGAGCCACAGCATATGGGCAACTTCCCCTCAGCTGACACATGGGGGAGCAATTCAGATGAGCAGCTGAGTTCCAAAACCTTGATTTTTGAATAGTAGGTTTCCAGGGTTCCCACTGTTCTCCCTTTCTATCATAACTTCACTTCTCTTCCCTCTGCCTTCCATTTACTCTCATGTCTCCTCCATATAATGTTTCATTCAATATATAGTTTTGTCAGAGAAGTCCCTTGAAGCTTTCTGCCAAGCACGCAGAAGGGAAGGAACAGCATTTGTAAGCACCACTGTCCCTCTCAACCAGCACAAGCTCAGGCCAAGCAAATTGCTCAGCGAATGCACTGCAGTGCAGCAGACCAAAGAAATTGCTTCATTGGCCATATGCTGTGCAGACCTGCACTGAAGAGTTTATTAGCCTTTGTACATTGCCATACAAATCAGCATGCATCAATCTTATATCTTATCAGTGTTGTGGCGGGCTTTTTTTAAAGGAACTGCATAATTTACTCCTTTTCAGTTCACTGACAAAATTTTTTGACATTCCAGGAAAGATGCTGATTCACACATGGATCAGGATGGGTCCATATTTTATATGAGCCTAACAAACAAGACACTGTTGAAAGGATCAGTTACTGCATAAGGAGGAACAATATCATAAAGATATTGATTTCCCTCCTATTTAAAAATCTCACTGCTGATTTAAGAGACAGTTCTTGGTTCCCATTCTGCTCTGTGTTGACCATTACTGTCATGATGATTTTGAGGTGCAAATTAAGCATATGACAGAAAAATGAAAAGATGAAGCATATTAAAGCAATCAGTCTGGTATGCACCCATATGCCTCATAGATTTTTAATTGCCACTGGGTGATCTCAAGGAATTTCTGAAATTAATTGTAGAAATACATGCTCTCCTGAGAATTGAATGGTTATGTAAGTGCACTATCAGCTAGTTGAAAAGATCAAACTTTTTTCACATCATTGAAAAAAAGAGCTATTCAGATAAATGTACTATTTCATTTAAATATAATCAAATATAAACAACTAAAAGTAAGAAGGCAAACAAACCAGGATGATAATTAAGGTAAAAATAAAAAATCAGAGGTCCTTGTTGCTTTTCAAGTAAGGCCATATATCTGATCTATTAGAACCAATGCACAAATCTGCTCTTTTTCTTTTTAAACCTTCATCTCCAAACCAGAGCTTTTACTATTGGGTTCACCATTCTGTCTGGTTACCTACTGGTGGGTCTGCTATGTCTTAGGGTGTCCTATAGTCCTGTTCTCTCAGCATCCTCAAAACAGAGGACTTCTTTAGTGTAGTATATAATTAATCAAAATAGGTTATTTCTCTGGTTCTATTTAACATTAAGATTTGACTAGAAGTTTGTCTGAATATAATTAAAAAAGAAACAACAAAACATGAAATAAAGTATTTAATATTATATCAAATTAAATTTAGACTATTTCTTTAATTCCACAGAGAGGATTCACTGTTTATGCTTGGAGATGTAGCATGGTCAGCATTGAAAAAAGATGATATTTTGCACAATTCCAACTTTGGCCAATGCTAGTTGTTTGAGCCTGAATACCTCCTGTAACAATCCTTGTGTTAACAATCCCTCCTTCGGTAATTTATATTCTACTTGAATTATGACTTTTAGGTTTTATCAGTCAGGAGTACATTTCATCTGAAGAAAGAGTCTATCTTTTTTCCCCAATTGTGATAACTGTGACGTTTTGCTTTGGAGAAAATAAACACAGAGTGCTGATCCGTATGCAAGTTCTGTAGTTGTTCTTGGATCTAAATTACCTCTTGTTCCACAGGGAAGTGAAAAAAGAGGAAGAAAAAAGTGTAATGTAGAATGATGTATGGTGTCTAATAGTATCAGTGACTTCCCAGTTACTTTTTTTTAATTTTATTTTATTTTGGCTGCAATCACTAGACTACATTGGCTGCAATACGTGCAGATGGAAACTGAATGCAGATGTGCCAACATAGGCTCCAGGTTTGTGAGTATTCACTCTTTTATTGTAAATAGAGCAAATAGCTTTCACTGTATCATCCAAGCTGAAGTTGAAAAAGTGCCATACATAAAAGATTGCCTTTTGGGAACAGCTGAAATTCCGCATACAAGTACACTTCCAATGGAAGAGGAAAATTATGGAAAATTATCTCTTGACATCATTCTGGGGTATCTATGTTTCTTAGTATTATACCCAATACTGTGATTTTCTTCAGCGCAGTGTTTTGCCAACGTGAGTTCCCCCAGACATAGTAGCAGTAGATATAGTGGCAGCATATTCCTCTGACTCAAGATCAGTGGTATCCAGCTGAACTTTCTCTGTGCATACATCCATGGCAATGGGACAGTAGCTGATGCTGCGTGTCCTGAAGAGCTTTCAGGGATACTGTCACTGATGGTTTTCCTTTTTACAAAGGTTGAATCTTGAATTTATTCTTTCATTCTAATTCATGATCAAAATAAAATGTTTTAAACTGTTTGACTTTTCTTTTTGAAAGAGCTATAGCCTGTTTCTTACTTTCTTCCAAGGACTATATTTATAACTTAATTGAAAGGGTTGTTTGGTCTCAGACAGTTAGCTTTTTGTCTTTTTTGGTCTTTCCAACTGGTTTCTGTCAGATTACATAACAAAACAAATCCTCGAGAAACAGGCAGTTTCTAAGCATAAATTTTAGATGAAAATAATTAAAGATTTGATTGCATATGCAAGACAATAAATGGCAAAATATGAGAAATGACAAGCTATTTCAAATCAGTGTTTTTTGTTTGATTTTCTTGTGCTTGCATATCTTAATAGTTGAAAATATTATATGTCCCTAATTGTTATTTAATGTTGTCTCTTCACTACATTAATATTTAAAGGAGCTAAAAAAGCTCTTGCCTTTGAAATATTCATGATTCTGCTCTTTTATGTGAAACAAATTTCAAAGGAGGAATCCCTAATTCACTTATTAACCAATTCTCATGTCTTCTCACTTGCCTAAACCATTTATAATGGTTTTATCCATGAATCTGAGTCAAAGAGTAAACTTGATAATTGCACTAAATTAACAAAGGGTGGGTAGATTTACATTTGGAAGTGTGGCAATCTGTGTTGGCATCTTTCTTATTAACACTAGAATTGCATGACTTTGAAAAGCAGTCATATTTTCAGGAAAAAAAATTACGCAGGGTTAAAGTTTAACTGAAACATATTCAAATCTTACCTTTACCCTCCAAAAATGTGCATTGGTCTCTTTTTGTAAAGAATATTCAAACAGTATTCTACAGGTTTAAAGGGTTCATGAAGGACATTCATGAAACACAGCCAGTTCCCCCCTTTGGATGGAGGATGAGTCTGGAAAGGTAAGAATTTCCAGGACAATAGGGGCAAAGTAGGGTTAGGTAATGAAAGTAGAGGGACACAATGAAAATCAGAAGGTGCAAGAGCAGGGAACCAGTTAAGACTGTGTTTGGTGTTTGACAGCTCTAGGGAATGGAATCTTCTCTCAGTGCTGGATGCAAGGGTACAAACTTCAGCATGTAACCCCACTGCTGTTTTGCTGGAAAGTCTGCTCCAAGGAACAGCTAAGCAGCAGAGTTTGCACATCCATTCAGCTCTTTGGCTGCAAGCCTGATGGAAGGAATACCAGCTTCTTTTGATATGAGTACAACAGGAAATGAACAGAAACTCTGAGACTGCTAAATCATTTCACATGGACAGCTAACAGCTGCTTGTCACTTTTGGTCACTACTGCTCTGGTCTGGATTTACACTGGTGATGGAGGCATGTTAAGCTCATATCCCATTATTAGTAATATGTTTATCCAGCCCTCCCCATACTTTTGTTTTCATTTTCAGATGAAGCTTGTGAAATTTACTCTGTCTGCTCTTCAGATGAGCATCACAAGAGACTGCTACCAATCTGTAGAAGATTTTCCTCCAGCAATCTAAATTTGAGCCCATGGCAGATTATGCAGGCAGTTTTGTTGGCAATGTCAGAGATGCTTCTGTTTTTGCCACTTAATTAACTGTTGATGGACCATCTGGGCAGCTCAGTCTTTATGCATGCCATTTTCTTTGCTTCGCCTTGGAGTCTGTATAGGCTAGGCATATTCACTTATCTGAAAAAGTTCTTTGTGTAAATATCCCTTGTGACCAATGTAGAAGCAGTATTTCTAATGCCATATTGTACCAAAAAGCTGTTATGTTAGCCAATCTGTATATACAGTCATTAAGAAAGGAAGAAATCCTCACTACAATATTCCACTGATTTTTTCATTTGTTATTACAGGATTTCAGGAAAAGGCGAAAGTTCAAAAGTGTTTTAAAGAGGAACAGAAGGAGAAGTGTGGATCAATCACATTTAATGACATAAAAACAGATGACTATGCAAAAACTCCTTTGTGCCAAATGTAGAACAGTAATACAAGTCATTATAATTATTTTTCATTTATACAGTAACTCTTCCAAAATGGCATACTGTGTGTATTCCAGAGACAGTGGAAAATTATTATTAGATATATCAAAACAGAGAGCATTTACTGCCCGGTTTTCAAATAATGGCCTCTAATCTAGGATTCCCAGTTTTGAAGACAGTAACAATCATGCCTAATTTCAGAGGTGAGGAACAACTGCAGCTAAAGCAAATGAGCAGTGTGTAATTCAACTCCTGTGAAAAAGTTTAGGGATGAAATGCAGGACCTACTGACATTAACAGGAATTTTGCCAGTGGAACTGCAGTTTCACGCTGTCTGTGCAAAGCTAGGTAGTTAAAAAGTGAGAAGGTCAAAATATGGGTCTGAACTACTGTGGCTACTGCAAAGAAGCCCAACTCTGTGAAACAAATGCACACTTAAGACCAGTTCTAGGATTTGCATCTTTTTCCATATTCACAAGATAGAATTAGTGATTAAATATACTTTGAATGTTACTGTGTTTGAAACCCTGAGACAATGAGATTTTAAGAATTATTTCTTTTATGAAAAACAGAATCTTTCTTATATGGTGAATGGCTTGCCACTCATAACTGAAAAAACTGGGATATCAAGGGTTTTTTTTTTCTTTTCTTTTTAAGTTTAAGTTCCTTGGTGGAGCAAATTTTTTGTACATTGAAGATGTAAATCATCTAGTTGGTCAAGAGAACTTTAAAATACTATTCAGAACATATAAATAATTCATTATTTAATAAATAAGCATTTAACCTGTGGATTCACAGTGGAAAGATTTGAAAAGTCGAAGTTTTTGTTTCATGTCCTTCTACAACCATTGTACACACACCCCCACCCCCCAAACTTGGGTCAATTATAGCGTTGTATGCCCTCAGCATTACATATTTCTTCTAAAGTCAGACAGGCCAGTAGATTTTCCATGTCCAAATTCATGTGTGCCTTTTCTGTTGGAATAAATCCATTTTCATCTTTTATCTTCTTTTTTTTTTTTTGCCATCTATAGTTTGGAGATGATTTAAATGTCTCCAGGTTGGCCAAAGTTCTCTCACACCTGCAAGCAGGTGTTTGGCAATATCAGTGCTCATTTCAAATCCCTTGTTAGCCATATTGAGATCTGAATGCCAAATTTCTGTTAGCACATCCGGGAATGTTTTAAAAATCATGTCCATTGTGGTAAGAAAATACTTCATAGTTTCAGGAGAGTAGCACCTGCAGGTAGTGGATGATTTGCACACTCATTTCTACAAGAAGGCAAGTCATAGAGTTAATAAGAAATTGATCTTTTTATTACTAAGTACTGAGAAGCAGGGATTATGTGATACTGAAAGTACACAGAGAAACATGGTAGAATTTGTTTATTTCTAAATAGATGGTTAAAGAGCTATGAACAGGAATTTGAGATTTTTTTCTGCCTTTTTCTGAAGATGGTTCATTACAAAGAGGAAACAAGTTTTAGAACAGAAAGAGGACTAAAGAGTCTAAAGCAGAACTTAGGACAAAATTCTTACTGTTGGAGACTATGCCTAAACTGTCAGGTCACTCTAAAATTAGCCAAGTTCTTGTGGATTGTACAACTGAAGACATTTAAGTTTTCCTTAGTTCCGGAAAGGACTGCTACTGGCAATGCATAGAAATATTTCTGTCTTAATAAGGTGGGCAGCTCAGCTCAATGGAACTCCATAGATAGTCACATTTCTCTTTTGTATTTCTTGAGACTGTTATCCTGTAGATCATCATCATTTCCAAAATTTAAATCCCTTCGAAATGCAGCTTAAATTGCCATTTACCTTTTATAAAATGTTATGTAATATGTACTGTTTTATAGATAGATCCCTTGCCTATAAAGTGGTTCTACACATTCAACATGAGTTGAGTTCTCTCTTTGAGGAGCCAAAAGGACCGCCAGGCACAAAGCATAGCTTAAATTTCAAGGGTCACTCTCCATGATTCCTGCTGAAGTCACGTAAGTCTGCAAAATAGGAATTCGGTTGTAGTGGAGGAAGAATGGAGAAGATGAAACGTAAACAAAGGGTATGTTCTAACTAAAGGATTTTTCTTTGTTCCAAGGACTACTGAGGTATTTTAGTCCCCTACAATATAATTTAAAATTTGGGAGCAATTATAGCAATAGGAATTGAAAAACAGACATTCCACAAATTACTAAGTCATTCTCTGCCTAGGTTCTTCTCTCTTTCTTTGGACAAGAGTACTCTAAAATGTTTTTTGCAGTGTCACAATATCTACAGAGCAGAATAACGCTGCTCTGAATAGATTATGACCTAGCTGCTAAAGCATTTCTTTAACAATGGGAAATGTGTGTCTGAATTTCCACAACTTTAGGTAAATCCAGGGTCTCTGCTGAGAATAGGTACACCTAAAGTTTCTAGGTATATAAAAATGGGTCTATTACAATCTTATTTTCTGCCTCTTGATGTTCTTTAAAATATTATGTGCATCCTACTCAGTTCCATAAAAGAAAAGCCATAGGTACTTACCTTCAATAAAGAGTTTACACTTCTGAGTCCCAATAAAGTTTTGAAACTACTTTGACGTTTCAGCTCTACAGCAATATCACCACTTCCCCGTCATGGATGTGGAATGCTTACAACACCAGGCAGTGATAAGAGGCAAGAAGGAAACTATATTGCCCCTCAACATTCCCTGTAAACCCAAAGCTAGATAAAGGTCTCTTATTCAGGGTACAGGGAGATGCCTGAGAGAGAGATTTGGGACAATAAACAACACTCCCTTTGCGGTGTCATGTTGCTGTTTTTATTCCCATTCTAACATGTTAATTCTCTATACATATGGTGTTCTGGATTCTATTCAAAGTTTGAGGAGCCTAGAAGTTAGTCACTGATTGTATTTAAAGCATCTAAATCCTTTATTGCATTTATCTCTTTGTCAGCACAGAACCCAGAACATTTGATTATATAGTGCTTTAGCCACTTGGTGTTGGAATTTTGTAGTTCAGTTCAGTACAATGCTATATTTAACTGAAGTCCTCAGTCTTCCTGCAACAACAGAAAACAATTAGGAGTAGAGGTTGTAAACTGTTTTGCAGTAAGTAGAGAACTTTCTGTACCTGTCTACTTCATTTGCTCAGTATTTCCTTTAAACCTGTCTGTAAACACCTTTTCTTTCTTTCTTAAAATTATTTTTAACATGTTTTCTGTATCAGGAAGCATCTATTTCCTATTAATAATTAAATAATATGTAAAGTTTTTTGGGATATCATTCATATGTGAGACACATTAGAAAATAAAATCACATTGTATTAACAGCTAATGCAAAGAAAACAAGTAATATCAATTTAGCAGTAATATTTTATAAGAACAAGTGAATCCTCACTATAAGAATTCCTAGGCACAATTAACAAAAACAAAATAGGAAAAAATGGAGAACAAAAAAAAAATAGGAGAAGACATCATTTTGCAGGGCTTTGCCTTGCAAAGATCAGATTGTAGAACCAGGAAAGTTCATTAGAAATATTCTGCTATTTGAATATGTTTGTCACATTTGTAATATATTTTGTGAATTTTTGAAACAGGCATTAATTAGGAAAGCTTTCCCCTTTCCCAATTGACCTCTTCTAATGTAATTTGAATTATTTTTAACATTTGTAGCTTTCAGTGAAGTCAATGGAATTTGCATGCTAAGTACATTTGCATTACTGGCTCTAAATTAGAAGGAAAGAAAGAGAACTTTCTGTCTGCTCTAGAAATAGTAGCACAGGACATCTTCACCGTGCTCTAGTACTGTGCCTAAGAATTAAATTGTCCTCTCTTTGACAAGGTGTCGGGTTGCTGATAGAATTTCCTGTGATTGCAATTCAGTTTGGAATCAATAAAGGATATTTATTTTTGTTTTACGTGATTTAAAGCATTTATTAACCTCATGCTAGTTGTGGCATTATTCTGCACTGTAACAGAATTGCATTAATAAACAAGCCATTTGTAGTGGTCCTAACCAGAAGACTATTATACATCAAGGAGTTAGTGATCCACATAACGGTTGACCTGAGTAGACGCAGTCATGTACTGTGCTCTACCGTACTGAACATACCTCTTGACTTTCAGGACTGTACTGTGCTGCACATATCCCTTGACGTAGGACGAATTTAGGCAACTAACTATAATGGAAGAGGCTGGAGGTGACACCCCTTTGGCATCACTGATGATGTCACTGACATGTCCTTGTCTTTATCTTGAAGTGAAGCAACATGCTTTCCTTCTAGGACACAGTACTTCTAAGAAAATCTTAGGCAAAAACCCTAAAGACCACAATATCAGAGAACCTCACCACGGACAGGATCTGCGTACCACACCACAACCTGACAGGAGGTCCTTCTGATGCTGTGTCACCTCGGGGTTCCCAGAATCAGAAGGGACAAAAGATTTTATAACATGTTATTACCTTTTCTGGGATGTTAACACAACAGTTTCTGTCTTGAGAGAGTTCGTGCCTTTCTTGTGGTATTCGAAAGAACCAGCACCTCCTCGTGTAAAACATTGAACACAGTCTTTTTTTCGTTGTTGTACTTTCTTGTTCTGTCTAAATCCTTTCAGGTGAGGCTGTTGTATTTCATACTTATATTTTGTCCTAGGGGATTCTACAGCAGTTCTGAACTGTTTTCCAGTGATCACCAGCGTACACATTCTGTCTTCATAATATTACAAAACCAGACAGATCCATTTTAAAAAACATTCAGCCTAACTAAGATTTTCTGCTTTTCTTTATTACTATTTATTATTTGTATTAATATAGTGCCTGGGAGCAGGTTAAGACAGGTGGAAGATTTTATAGCTCAAACCTTAACTAATCTTACAGGCCACAACTGAGTTATGAGGAGAAAGAGAGAATTTAGCATATTTTGAAAACAGAAGTGATGGATGAGCCATAGAAATGGTGTCATTCAGAAAAGCATTAGCAATACAGAATGCCATCTGATCCTTCTGAACCTGTTAGGGGGGCAAATTTAATTCTGGATTTTGAAATTCAATCTTCACAAGCAAACTTCACTTACAGGCCTTTTTAGAGTTTCCATTACCACAGTGCCATTCTACAGAAGAGTAAGACTTGCCTTTGCAAAGATCAAATTGCAGAACCAGGACAGTCCATTAAAAGTATCAGAGGTTTGTTCTACTGATTTCAGATCCTTCTAGAAAACAAAAGAAACAAGCAAACAAAACAACAAAACCACCAGCTTTTTTAGCTTTTTGAGTCTTTCATCATATTAGAATACAATAAATGTTAGCTAATAAGACACAGTACTTAGAACCGGATCCAAAAATGTATACAGGTATCTAAAGTACAGTTTCTCATAGTATTAAGGTCCCCAATTATCATATACAGTCCTGAAAATACATTCCAGCTACTACACTATGGGGGCTGGAGTCCTGAAAATGAATAGATTTCTGATTGTAATGTTCAGTTACTCTTTGGACATAATGTTCTCTTAGAATCCAAATTTTTGCTTGCAGGCATATCCAGAAGGGCTGGCATTCATTTATATGTAAGATTGGCTCAGCTTGTCCGCTTCTATTCCCTCTTCACTTAGCCACTGAAGAGTTAAATCCAGTAAACACACTAAAAATCTATTTCTTGGTACTTGTTGCTGTGACAAGATTTTTTTTTCTTAATACCCAGGAGGAGGGGAAAGAGACAAGAGAAAAAGACAATTTCATGAAAAAGATATGTTATGGGATATTGCTTTCTCTTTACAGTTCTTACAAGGTTATGAATGTTATACTGGAAAGATTTCAGAGGACAAGCAATAATCTGGGGTTGGCAAGTAATTATTGCTTCACAAGTACTTTTTGCATTTAATGCATGGTGGTACAGATAGTAACTACACCAGAAATTTTACTAAATAGGTATTTATTCTCCTGATTTTAGGCACTTACACTGTATACCTAAAGATGCTAGTCTCATCCTGATGTCTATAGGCATAAAAAATGAATTTAGGGAGACAGATACCTCTAGAAGATAATGCCTGTCTCTGCTTATTGAAGGTGCCTATTTTTCCCCATTAATGACAGAAATTGCTTAGGGTGACTAGACTCAGAAGTAACAGATTATGGTTAAGTACCTAAATTACTAAATTAGGTAAGAGGAATCTGGGCCTAAGCTCTCTGTTAAAAAAAAAAAAAAAAAAAAAAAAAAAAAAAAAAAAGCAAATCTGGCTTTTCCACTGTTGGGTTACTAAACTGTAGATTCTGGGTTTTTTTCCCCCAGTAAAGAAATACAACACCTAAATCTGCTAAATACTTACAATAAAAAAAGTTTTAACTGTATTTCTGTTCTGTCAGTTCCTTTCATGTGGCATTCAATATTGTATATCAGGCATCTTTAAACTATGTGATAAAATGTTCAGACTTGCCTAAACTAGATTCAATACCAGGTGCACTGCTTAAAAATTAGACATGTAACAAGAAATAATACAGAACTGTGGCTTTTTGTTTTGTTTAGATTTGGTTTTTCTGATATTAAGCTCTCTAAATATATTTGATGTTGGTCTTACAGACTTGCTGGCTGGCTTTCAGATGCTTTATTTTAAAGGAAGGTTAACTCAGTGAAAAATAAAGGGCTCAACTTAGCAGAAAATTCTACTTGAATGAACAAATTCATTTTCCATGCATATCGTATTAGCTTACTGTAGACTTTATAAACTAAATTCTTTTAAAAATATAAATGAACTAGAGGATATGCAATGCAAATTGAGACTAGGATTTAAACCTTTGTAAGAACCATAGATTTAAAGTATGCATCTAAATAAGAGCATAATTATATTCTGATGCATAAAAATTATCACAATAATAATAGAAGTATAAAAATAGGAGTATTGTAAGCATTTGTATGATATATTTGCACAGTAAATGCAATGAATTTCAGAGTGATGTTACTAAGAAAGAGTTATGAGAACGTTTTTACATAATTCACCAATGTGCAATACATTTTCTTTTTAAACATGGAGACAAGCACAAGACTAATGCGTAGGCTTTAAATGGAAGTTAAAGACTCGCAACATAATCATTTTATTTGTTAGAAGTCTGGTTTGGGTCTATCATATACATATAATACAGTTACTCATCAAGCAAAGAAACATATTTTCATATTTAGGTGAATTTTATTTGCCTTTTTTTATTTAACGCACAATCCAGTATATGAGGCTATGTTAAACTATATATTGTGTCTGCTTCATTTGTAGTGAAATCTTGTTGTGTCTGTGGAGAAACAAATATGATATTAAAAAGGGAAGGCCTTTTGATCAGAGGTATCTACATAACCGTCCACAGGTCAGGACAAACCCATAGGACTCAACTACATGGCCTGCTAGCACACATGGGAACTAAATAAATTTGTAGTAACTTATCTCAGTTATAGAGAGTTTTGTTTTTTCCTCTTTGATGTATTTAAAAAAAGTGCATAAACATAATAATAACAGTGTAGTAACTCTCCTTGTCTCTTATGAACACTTAAAAACAACTTCACAATTGCCTACAAAAAGCTTTGCTATTCTAATTTCTTTTTCCAGAAAGCAATATACCTGCATGCATGAGGGCACATGGTGGAACTCAAAGAGTCACACTTCCATTCCTGGGTTCCCTAGACAGAAGGGAAATTGCTTTTCCTCTAGAACCTGGTGGACAAACAGCCTGTGTATTCCTACTCTCCCCTCCCCTCCCAATAAATAGTTAAATATAGCGCTTACAGGGTGAGAAAAAAAAGAAAAGTTTTATTTAAGATAAACAATACTAAATATCATTGATCTACTGATACACATTTTTTTAAAAAAGGGAGTCCATCATATAATAAATGTGTTTGAATTCTCTTTGAATGGATTGCCTTAATGCTTTCAAGCATCTGTACGGAGAGCCATGTTATCGTGTAGGGAAAAGATTTAACTGCAAGAATAATTTTCAATGGCAAGAGTAAAAGCTGTTTTGCATGGTGTATGAATTTCTTTGCATACCTTCACTGTGCATTACTTTTTAATGAATAGGATTTAACTTAAACAAAATCTAGAATGTTTACTTTGTAAAGAAAATCTAGACATTAATTCTACTTAAGCATAAAGTTTAAAAATTATGAATAAACCCAGCCTGAATCTTAAGACAGAAATCTTTCCCCATTGTTTTTTTGCAGGAGAAGTTCCTTCCATTCAGAAAGTTTCTTTTGAACCTACAGTACTTGTATTTGCACATATAGTGGTACATATACGTTGGAATATGAACCAGGATTTTGTACATTTACCAAATGGTATGTGTACCAACACCACATACCATTTGGTGTTTGCATTGTAGTGCTGGGCTACAGTGTGACAAAATATTGGATATACTTTTTTCTTTTTGTGTTGCTGTTGTTATTTTAGTTCAGATTTACAACAATTGAAGTGGAATTGAGAAACAAATAAGGCCAATATGACTTAAAATCTTGAAATACTATATTTATGCTGGTAATCCTTAGACAGCATTCAGTTGTCAACCTATCCACTGTACCATAAACAACTGAAATAAATTTTGAAATAAATTTCACTTAGTGATATTTCTTTTTTTTTTTTAACGCTTAACCAATAACTCAGTCGTTTGTCTTACTCTTAATTCCTTCTAGTCTTATTTGACTTCGCTTAAAAGTAGTTCGAATTCTCTCATTTGTCTTTTGTGTTTAAAGAATACAAAAATAGTTTAGGAGATGATTGAGCAAATTTATTTCTTGTTGCAATTAATTAGATGAAACAATATTGGGCTGGCATATTGTATGACTCTTTCTTTATGAAATCTCCAACACCCAGCTAAACCTGGAAGTCCTGAAAATCCAGACATTACTGATGTTTTATGTCCCACTGCACAGTTGCCTTGTGCCTCTTAGATAGTTCAGAGCATTCACAGTCTTAAAATAGCTGAGCTCTCTAATGGCTAATACCTAATCTCACCAGGGTCCAAAAACGAGTGTTCTTCTGCCAAAAGTAATCCAGTCCAGTGCCTATTCTCAGAGCACACCTAAGAGGTTAAGTTCACTACAGAATGAAAAAAAAAAAAGAAAGAAAAAAAAAAAAAGAAAGCTAAAAGCTTTTTTGCCTAAAGTTAGTTTCTTTTAAAATACATTGGTAGAAGTTAAATACTAGCGTAATTATTAGAGCACTTAACCTGGACATTCCAAGCCATGGGTCAATCTGCTTAAGTATTCTAACTTCCTTTAAACATTGACTTATTTATCAGGCTACAAGTTGATATAATGAGAACTTCTAAGGGCTTACATTCTCTACGAATGATTTAAATCTAGATCTTCTGCTATAGTAGGTGAGCTATGTAAATACCACTTGTGAATTTGCTTACATTGGGAATACAGCCTGCAGACAGAGTAGAAAGAGAATATCTTTTATGTCTTTTCTCACATTTGTTTTCCATTAAAAGTTGCATTTTCTTTTCAGTGTAAAACAATAAACAATTTTCACATAAAAAAAAAAAAACAGACTTTTTTTCTTTCTTTCCACTTCTCCCTTTCAAATGGTATCCTTAGTTCTTCTTGCAGGTAGTTCCTCTGATGTATTTGCAGATGTTGACAATTTTCATTCTGGGCTATCTTGATTTTTGTGTTGATCGTAGGCTGAGTATATCTAAGGGGTTCCCAAAATATAGAACTAAATATCATTACTGAATATGTAAAAGCATTTCAGGCAGATCATTAATCAAAAGACTTCATGTGTACTGGCATCAAGAATACTGATAATGTTATATAGGAAGGTATTATAAATATTGGATCATATAATCAAATATTTAAAGTGGATTGAACAATTCAGAATATTGATGAAGGTGTATGAAGGTGTATGAAGCCTTTCATCACAAAGTTGTTCCTCTAGATCTGATCTTGTCAATAGGAAACTGGCATTATTATCACACAAGAGCTTTTTTCTTTTCTTTTTCTTTAGTGGCTGGCTCTGGATTTTCAGAAGTCAGTAGCAAAACTTTCATTGATATCAAAGGTACAGGACATGGGTTACATGTTATGATCAGGTAAATTGGTTCTAATTTTCACTGTGCTTTGAGGACAGAAAATGGCTTTGCTAAAAGTGAGTATATTTAGGTAATGGTTGTGGTGGATCTGGTAAAATTGAAAAACCTCACTCACGCCAGATGTAAAAGTAACAAGTACTGCATTGTGATATAGCTTTCATTTTATCTGATAATCAGTTATTTGAAAAAAAGTGGACTATTGGTTTAAATTATTGCTTCATGCTCATTTTTATTTCGGGAAATAGGAGTTTTCAAAGAAGCATGAAATCATGCATCAACTATAACAAAATTTCAATGCGGACCTTTGAAAACTCATACAAGCAAGTCTGTCATTTTCCAAGCTTGAAATACCAAAGAATATTTGCCTGTTCTCCCCAGTTAAACAGGGGAGAGGGGCAAAAAAAGGTTTTCTGTGTTAGTTGTCTCTTAAAAGGCACAAAAGAGAGATTTTATAATACTTTGTGTCCCAGAAATATATGATTACTACAGTAAATTCAAATTTAGCAACAAAGATATATTATGCAGACCAGGACTAACTCTCTTCTGTTTTTCCAGCTCTTCTTTCTTCCTCTCCATTCTAATCCTTCCTTCCACTGGCAAACAAAATCCCTAGACACATAACATCAATTTATTTTTGTAGACAATATAAGGCTGAATATTTTGTACTTTTCCTGAAACAATTGGGCTGAAAGTTAAAGAAATGCTAGTGACAGTTAAAGATTTTAGTCTTATTTATTAGGGAATATTTGAGTTCACAGAAAGCTGTCAAAATTAGACAATACTTTCAGACTGTCATTTAAAAAGTAGAAGAATTCCCCTCCCATTATTTCAAGAACTTTCATTTAAAATTTTATTGAGTTTTCACATACCCAGAAAGAAATAAAGAAAGGAAAACAGGGTTTCAAAAACAAATATTAAAACCAAATGTCTGTAGACTCACAGCAGATAACAAATAAACAAAAAATATTAATGACCTTTGATATAATTTACTAAACTATGACACAGCTGGAAACACTGAAGAAAAAACTCATAAGCAAATCTTTCAGTAAATACAAATTCTGCGTAGGAGGGAAAGAAAAAGGAATGCTCTGAAAACCCATTAAAACACACAGTATGAAGTAATATAATAAATTAAAGGAGACAACATAATACAGTAGTCTGAAATCAGCATGTTGTATGGAAAATTAAAAGAGATCACATCAGCCAGATTTCTTTTTCTAAATGGAAAATTAAATTCCATAAATACTACTTGAAAATACCCTGTGATCAAAGATGTTTTGGTCTTATGGCAGAAAACTCGTTATCAATATGCATGTCTAAGAAAGTCTAATGAATGTCTATTTTTTTTTCTGAAACTGCCACTTTTTTAGAGTTAAAAGAGTTCCCATGTCAATCCCACTGAATTTCATTAGGCATTTGAAATAACTGGACAAATTATTGGACAATATGTCCAAATTATGACCAAAACATTCAATCAAATTATAGTTTATTCTGGAAAAGATTTGAGGAAATGGACTGGAAGAGGGAGATTTGATTGTAAACTTTGTTTAAAATAAGGAAGATTATGGCACCTTGTTTTATCTTCTAATAAGTCTAAATTGTGTTTTAAATTTATATTCTTAAATTCTTTCCTAGGCTAGTCTAAATCCTGTGATATTTATACCTATGTATGTCTGGAGAGAACTTCAGGGACAAGAATGTAAGTACAGTGGTAATCTGATTCTACATTTTCTGTATCTCAGTGGATTCATAATGCTACAGGAGTCTTTAAGCTTAAATTGTGATTCTACAGCTTGCTTTGTGCAGGATATATCTGTATGACACAATACAGGCTAGCACACACCTAGCCAAGCTACTTTAGATACCAGAAGCAACACAGCCATTTTTATTTTGGGATTAATGATGTACTGCACTTAACTGTAGGGCAGGGTAGCTCTGCAAAGCTCTATGCTACCTCTTATAGCTTTTGATCACTGCTTGGTTTAGGACATAGTAGTTAGGCCAGAACTGGGGTCCAGGCTGGAGAAGGAAGGAAGTGCAGCCTGAGAAATACTTCCCAATATTTGAAATTAAGGTGGTTCCTGTCTATTTCTTCCCAAGATCTCCTGAGCAGAATTGTATTTCCCTGCAATATGAGCACAGTAAATCTATTGCCAGAATATACCAGACTAGCTGCTGAGCATATGTTGTAGTCAGTCTGTGCTTTCACAGTAGCTCTAAGTCTAGGATTCCTGAACATTCAGCAGCTGGTTTGAAGCTACTGTTCCTACTAACCTAAAAAGACATCCAGAAATCCTGCAGAAATGCCCCAAATTTATGGCTATCTATTGAGCCATAGAAAGCACATAGCTAATGTCAGTAGAGCTGGTGATATGTTAATAATATCTTACACGCAAAAATACTGAAATGACTAGATTAAAATAATGGAAGTTGCCAAAGAATTGGCATAAAGTAGGCATTTTTTTTTCTTCTATTGATTTTCATACTGAGCACAGGGAGAAAGAAGAGCTTTCTTAAAAATCTTAAAACAAGAAAGGGTAAGCAGAGGGATAAAGGAATGAAAATTCCTCTTATGTACCCAGAAACCCTGAAAGAGCTTTAATGCTAAAAAAAACCCGATTACTTGCAAAAAACCTCACGAGTCAGAGGCTTTTCTTGTCAAATGAGAGATTAATGCAAAGACACAAACAGGAGAGGCAGAGGAACACTGTAAATGCTAGATTAAATAAAGGGTTTAAGCACCTAAAATTACACTGTGCAGTGCCTAACTTTTAGGCACTCTCAGAAGGTCCCAGAATGATGAGTTACAAGCTTCCTAGTCAGGGTGGGGGGAAGTTAGAGAGCCAGACCTTCCAAAGCTATCCTGAATACCCTAGTGCCAGCTGATCACCCCCTAAAGCCAGGATTTTGGCAGGACATAAATCCCAGCCCACTGGCACTTTCTCCACGGGGTTCACTACTTATGAGGAACCTTCTTCCAAATGGTAGCTATCCTTTTTACATCAAGACTGGGAATAAAATACAAATCGAGTTCATTCTTCAAAAAAATCAGAGCAGGCCAATGAATGTTTAGAAGAAGAAATAAAAGAAACCTGGACATAGGTTGAAAAGCATGGCACACGCATATACATAGAAAATGCACTCTGAAGCAGAAAAAGAAAATATATTTAGGGAGAAATTGTCATTTTATGGATAATTTTGGATCTTCAAAATAAAAGCACCTCCAAAACTGTAGACAGCAGCCACACAACACAGCTTCGGAGAGTTAGTTGGGACATTCTTGAGGTGATGAAGATTTGAATCCTTTCGGTCCAAGAAAACACTGAAAGCAAGAATCTCAGCTTCCTGGGTGATATAGGAGAGGCAATGGCCTCACCATCTCCTTCTACTTCAATGTTACAATAATATAAAAATAAACAGTAAGTTTACTTCAGTTCTTGCTAAAGCATGCGAAAGGCACCAGCCCTCCAGACAAATTCCAGGTACTAGATCGTGGCCAGAGGTACGTATATACAAGCCTGAATTCAGGCTGTAGTTTTTCAGAAAACTGAGTTATACCAGCTACGGTCTGTTTCTAAAATATTCAAGCCTTCTTGGCCTATGTTTAGCCATTCCCTCTCTGTTGTTAGCAGAGGTATTGCTCAGCTTCAGCCATTAAATCAATTTAGTTCTCATGTAAAACCTCACCATCAGACACTTACACTTTGGAGTTACGTGGGGTACACCACTGTACTTAATGTTTCTTTTCAGCCAGCCATAGGTGTATTCAGTTTATAGGTTCTTTGCGTTGCTTTTCCAAGCCACCTTTTAATCAGGGCTTTATGATGCTGCATTCACTCTGAAGTGACAGAATCATAACTAATCAATCTGCTATACATACAGCACGGAGGATTTCACAACATTATGTTTGCTGCAGTTTAAATATAATCTATAATGCAAAAAATAGTAAAGCTTTTGGAGCTTGTTTTCCTTTTCAATATTTAGTAGGATTACCAATTTTTTTTTTTTTAAATGAGCTTCATGCTTTGAATGATGCCCTCAAATACATGTACATGTATATAGGTATGTGTCTGTTTATTCATGTATCTGTGTATCTTTAAGTCTATATAAACATACATAGATATGTGCATGTATGTGTATACAGGTGTACACTCATACAGACATACTTAAAAAATTAGAGAAGATTCCTAATCCTGGGGTGTAATTTTGTTCTCAGCTTTGCCTCTGATAGGGACAGACCCTTAGTATAAATTGGCACAACTGAGCCAAAATCAAAGGAATAACGGTTAACTGCTGAAAAGCTAACCTTGCATTCAGATTTTGAAGAAGCCATATTGGTCCTCCTCAGTAAAAAGCAGTATTGACTAAAAAAGACATTTTTGTTATGTTCACTTGGTATGATTAAAAAACTATGAGAGTGAGTATGTTTTCTCACTACTGTGAATGTGTCACTGCAACAGCGGTAATGGGGTATTAACATCTTAGATTAGCCTTGGTCTCTGCCCTTTCAGATGCTCTCAGTAGAAACAGATGGTCACTCACTATACTGGAACCAGGCAGCACAGATCTTAGCAATACATTACTGAAAGCTTTCTCTCAGACTTATGCTTCGCAACATATTCTGCTGCTGTTCACAATCTTTCAATCAATTTCTGTTCCAAGCAAGTTTGAATTACTGCTGGCTGAATTATGAAAGATAAATTAAGAATGCTTGATTCAAATCAGTGAATCATTCTGCATGGACAAATTGTTTCCATATTCTAGGAACAGTGTGGATAGAATAAAATTAATTGAATTCATTTGAAAGACATCAGGATTGAGAAATAATTTAGTGAATATTTGACCAAAATACCTTTTGTAAATATGTTATTATAAAATATAGCTAATTCTGCAGTAGTATCCAAATACATTTCATTTTCTGAGGCTCATCTGCTTTGTCTGCTATCAACGTGTCAAACAATTTCCATTAGTTCTGCAAAAACTTCATTGCTTATTTCACATCATTTTATTATTTTTCCATCATAATAATTTTTTCTTCTTAATAATAGTTCCATTATTTTATTAGAGTAAATATCTCCTTTCTTCCTTTCCTCTGGTCTTAAAAAAAAAAGAAAAATCACAGTTTGTTCTTTAAAGGAGCTCTCAACATTTTGATTGCTATCTAAAAAATCATTAGTAAGAAATATTTTTACCTTTAGTAATAAATAATATGTTGCTTTGATTTACTGACAAGTATATTTTACAAAGTCTTGTTTGTTTCTTAAGCAAAGGTTATGGTTGTAAGCTCCCAATAAGAAATAAATAGTATTAATATTTAGGAATGGTGAAAGAGGAAGAAGAAGAAGTACTATAAAATATTAGTAATAGGAGATGAAGAAACAGTTGAAATTCTGAGTTATTTATTTATTTATTTATTTATTTAGGATATAACAACAAAATGCTATTTACATAGCTTTTAGGGTCTTTTTTTTCCATTTTCAGTACAGTCAGGGTTTATTAAGTGGGGGTCTGGTGAGGGGAAGGCAGGGACTGGGCTTAATCTAATTTTCTGTCCTCCCATAGTTTTTCTCAGTGTTACATTCATTGTGTTTATTTCTCTCTCTCTTCTTTTTTTTTTTTTCTCCCTAGAGAAATTGTATCCTGAAAAGGTATCCTACTATTAACATGAGAAGAAATGACTGAAAAATCCTATACTCGACTTTTTCCCATTTCACTTTAACACATTACATTTCTCAGTCCCACTGATCTTGCTGTCCTGAAATATAATCTTTCTACAGTGTTTTTTGAAGCCATTCCTTTGTATCCCATATTGTAATAACTGAAGATCACTTGCCTGCAATACCTTATGACCACACAATGCTTTGTATACTTAGGTAGGTGAAAATACATAGATATATGTATGTGTGTCTTTGTGTGTGTGTTTACACATACATTTCCACGATGATCTTCTAACATTTAAAGGGGGAAGAAAAGATCTTTCTATTTATGTCTAACTTAAAAAAAATAATAATCTTTTGTATATGATAAAGCAAATACCTGTGTTAATTAGGCTTCCATATAGATTGTTAACTTGAATATTAGGAATTAGTGCAATAATTTCAGTTTGATCAAGTTTAACAGAATTTACTCACTATATCTTCTCTTTATGCTTTGTATTTTCACCTTTTACATCCCTTTAAGAACCCATTTTGTTAGACATGACAAATGTGGGACAAGCAGATGACCCCTATCCCAGAATGCTTTTAGTCTATGTACAACTGACAACAGACGGATACGAGCAGACAGAGGAGAGAAAGGACACAGTGAAGCAATACGGATTGCAATGACAGGCAAATGGTGTCATTATATCTAATCATTATAGCCTAATTTACAGAAATTCACTGTCATACACATCATTTTTTATTATAGTTGGATACCATTGTAAATATTTGCACCAATTTTTTCCTCTTTTCTGTCTCCAAAGACTTTTATAATCTATATCAATTATTCAACTAAATGTATCATTTTATCAGGCCTTTCCTCTATTTCCTACAGCAGATCATTTGTCACTGTAGTTTTAAAGGCAGTCGAAATTTAAGAGAAATATTTTTAGATATGGAAGAATAGATATTACACAGAGTTCCTGCTATTTGTTTGTTTGATTATATAGTTAAGAAAGATACCTGATAAAAAATACATGCTGCTGGAAACAATTTGTTATAAATTTCATAAGAAATTGAAGTCCAAAAAAAGAGTTTCAAAAAATGGTTCAAGCCAATAACTGATCCAAATGATGTAAAAAGGTAAAGATGGTTTCCTAGTAAAACTCTAGAATTGTTTCTTATTTATAAGTCCTTCTGCCATGAAAATATAGCAGTAACAGATGACTGTTATGAAGATGAATGTAACAATTAAAACAAATAAACAAAAAAATCAACACAAAATATCCAATGTAAACTATAAAACTAATCCTTGACCCAAAGAAGAGATCATATTGATGGCAAAGGAGACCAAACAGTACTTTGCTACATCTGTTAACATGAATTCCTAAAAGCAGTATAACCACTCAGCTGTGTGTTACCTTGTTTTTTGGAGAGAATTAACTTTTATTTGTCCATTTTTGAACAGATCCATATGAAATATTATTTCTTAGATATGTCTTTATACTCAGGTTGAATCATTCCTTAGTTAAGTGAGGGAAAGTTTGAATATTACTTTCCATGTACTGTCATATCCTAATAAATTGTACTGTTTTAGACATGATAAAGGGTTTGAGTCAAAGACTTTACAAGCTAATATAAATTAAGAAAAAGGGAGAAATTAAAAAAATATATAAAGAACCCTGATCCATGTAGCAAGTAGTTTAACTTTCTGCATAACAAAGGAAAAAAGCAGTTTTAGCATTATGACCAAATAAGTACTTGTCTGCTGCATTCAACAGAACTGTGCTAATTTATACCAGCTAAGCAGTACATAATTTCTTTTTTTGCTACGCTCTACATATTTTTGAGTAGACCTGTTTGATCTGTGAATTGCTTGTTTCATAGTTAAAGTATTAAGCTTTGAAACCGAATTTGTAGAGAGTGACTTGGGGCATTACTTGTTCCTTTCAGCTCATCTATTTGCCATCAGGAAGAAAAGACTCTAGATCTAGAAAGAAATGAATGGTCAGCAAAGGTTCTCAAAGACAGAAAGACAGATAGTATACTCTAATAGGTGCATCTACTCTTTCCAGTCCTGACAGAAAGTATCTCAATTCAATGGAATTTACATAGCCTATGTAAGATCTGTATGTGGAGGCTTTCTTTTAATCCTGTCTTTTGCACTGCTTTGCAGTGACTAAACAATATTTTGCTGTTAAAAGCTTTTTATTCCATCCCTTTGATTGTTGTCACAAGGCTTTTGAGAAAGAGAGTGTACAGGTTAAAACAAATGGGCCTACTGGTTTAATGTACCTGTTTCACAGAATCACAGAATGGCTGAGGTTGGAAGGGACCTCTGGAGATCGTCTAGTCCAACCCCCCTGCTCAAGCAGGGTCACCTAGAGCATGTTGCACAGGATCGCGTCCAGATGGCTTTTGGGTATCTCCAAGGATGGAGACTCCACAACCTCTCTAGGCAACCTGTTCCCGTGGTCAGTCGCCCTCACAGTAAAAAAGCTTTTCCTTATGTTCAGATGGAATTTCCTGTGTTTCAGTTTGTGCCCGTTGCTGCTTGTCCTATTGCTGGGCACCACTGAAAATAATCTGGCCCCATCCTCTTTACAGCCTCACTTCAGATACTTATACACATTGGTAAGATTCCCCTCTCAGTCTTCTCTTCTCCAGGCTGAACAGGCCCAGCTCTCTCAGTCTTTCCTCATAAGAGAGATGCTCCAGTCCCCTAATCATCTTTGTAGCCCTCTGCTCGACTCTCTCCAGTAGTGACACATCCCTCTTGTACTGGGGAGCCCAGAACTGGACACAGGACTCCAGATGTGGCCTCACCAGGGCTGAGGAGAGGGGGAGGATCACCTCCCTCGACCTGCTGGCAACACTCTTCCTGATGCACCCCAGGATACCATTGGTCTTCTTGGCCACAAGGGCACATTGCTGCCTCATGCTTAACTTGGTGTCCACCAGCACTCCCAGGTCCTTCTCCGCAGAGCTGCTCTCCAGCAGCTCAACCCCCAACCTGTACTGGTGCATGGGGTTATTCCTCCCTAGGTGCAGGACCCTGCACTTCCCTTTGTTGAACTTCATGAGGTTCCTCTTTGCCCACCTCTCCAGCCTGCCCAAGTCTCTTTGAATGGCAGCACAGCCCTCTGGGGTATCAGCCACTCCTCCCAGTTTTGTATCATCGGCAAACTTGCTGAGGGTGCTCTCTGTCCCTTCATCCAGGTCATTGATGAAGAAGTTGAACAATATTTGTAGTGAGAACATCTGCAGAAGATCTGGCAAGGAGTCAACGACTGGCAGAGTACGTGATAGCAGGCCCTGTATGTGAAACTACACACTGACCAAATTCTATCAGGGCCAGGCATGCATACGCTTTTTTGTCAACAATGTATAGCTGCTTCCTGGACAGTAGTCTCTCAAGGTTAGCAGAGCTGAGATAAGGAAATAGTTCTAGATTTAAGGGGCCCTTAGAATATGACGAGTTGAGTCCAGCCTGGGAATCCGATCCATGCATCTGACCCGTGCAACCAGCAGCCTCCCATCAGCGACTCCTCCATGCGGCTCCCAGGGCTCCCTGTGCAGCTTGGAGTGTAAGTTCTTTATTAAATCTATCCTGTTTAACCGTTCATGAACTTTGAGTGTCTCTCTTCACCAGTATCCGACCCTCTCTTGCCCTCCTTGCAGTCACAATATTGGACCCAGTACTGACCCCTGGCCAACACAGCTAGCTGACACAGGCCTCCAACAAGAGTTTGTGCCACTGATCACTGCCTCTGACCTCTGCCTTTCAGCCAGTTCTCAATCCACCTCACTGTCCACTCATCTAACCCACACTTCCTGAGCTTGTCTATGAGGATGTTATGGCAGACAGTGTCAAAAGCCTTGCTGAAGTCAACACAGACAACATCCACTGCTCTCCCCTCATCTACCCAACCAGTCATCCCATCGTAGAAGGCTATCAGATTGGTTAAGCATGATTTCCCCTTGGTGAAGCCATGCTGACTACTCCTGATCACCTTCTTATCCATTGTGTGCTTGGAAATGGCGTCCATGATGAGCTGCTCCATCACCTTTCCAGGGATGGAGGTGAGGTTGCCTGGCCTATAGTTTCCTGGGTCCTCCTTCCTACCCTTTTTGAAGACTGGGGTGACATTGGCTTTCTTCCAGTCCTCAGGCACCTCTCCTGTTCTCCATGACCTTTCAAAGATGATGGAGAGTGGCCTAGCAATAGCATCCGCCAGCTCCCTCAGTACTCGTGGGTGCATCCCATCGGGGCCCATGGATCTGTGGGTGTCAAGTTTGCTTAAATGATCTCTAACCTGATCCTCCTCCACCAAGGGAAAGTCTTCCTGCTCCAGACTTTCTCCCTGGTCTCCAGGGTCTGGGATTCCTGAGGGTTGGCCTGAGCAGTAAAGACTGAAGCAAAGACAGCATTAATGGGGGTGCAGATAAGCAACAGCAGTATGGGCATATGATACCTATTAGAGAGGAATGAAAGTTTGCCAATCAAGTGGAAGGGAGGACCAATTCAGGGAAGACCAAAAGAGCTTTAAAAAGTACAGCTTCCTTAAAACTGCGGTTTTAAAGGCAATTTTTCAAAGAAACAACTTTAGTGTTATGAAAGGAAGAAACAGCAACGGCGGTCCATTTTTGCACAGCGACAGAACTGCAAGTAGAGGTTATAGCAACAGAGCAGGTGTACACAATTGATACTAACTACTAAGTGCACTCACTGGAAAATACAAAAGCCTAGTGCTGGAAATCAGAGCAGAATGGAAAATACTCAAGTATTATTTCTCTGGTCTCCTTGATAACATGCTTTAGCTGTCATGCAACAAATGTATGGGAGTGGCTGTTGTTTGCAAGAATAGCTATAGTTAGCTGGCATAGCTCAGGAGATTAACAACTTACTCTAACACAAGTCCTTTTTGGAGCTATTAATAGGAATATGGAAGACAAAGGCTAGTCCTGAAACTAGGTTTAATCTCGTCTGACTTTACCCACTGATGGTATACGTCCATTTAATATGGAGGATATTCTGGTTATCTAAACCCCTCTCTATTCAGTGGAAAGAAAGACAGGTACCTCTGTGATTATCTTCTGGAAATCTCTCTAAGGTCCAGGCCTAAATTACATTGGAAATGGCAGGGAAAATACCTGAAGGATTCTGTAGGAAGTAAAAGTTTGTAAAATAACATTGAAGTTTAAAAATATTAACCATCCCATACTTTCATTTGTATCTGTGAGGAATCGAACAGTATCTGCAAATACTTGGAGCTCTGTTGGCAATATGGGGATAAGAAATACACAGTGACAGAGGTCATTGCATAGACATCATCTATATTAGAAAGAACAACTTGTGCTGGAAGTTTTCAACCTAACTTGTCTGAGTTCATTGTATGACCCGTTGAGCACACTCTCCTGTGCAAATAAGATTGCTGTTTTCCAGAGATTAAAGTGCTCTCTTAAGAGCTGTTTCAATTTTTGTGAAGAGCTGGGAAATTTTGAAAGTGTGTTTTTGCATCTGTGCTGTACATCCTATGTCTGTCCCCTCAGACCCCTGCAGGTCACACTGACATTTCAGGCCGCTTTGGAGGACTGAAAAAGGGATGGAGATTTACCCAGCAGATTTTGCATATAAAGTTTTGGCAAAATGCAAGGATATTTTTTTCTTCTTCCAATCCAGAGAAAAAACTTGGGGAAAAGATGCCATTTATTGTCTTCTTGCTTGTTATAGTTCTGTTCTCCTTTAGGCCTTCTGCAAATTCTAAGTGGACAAGAAAATGTTACGTGTAAGATGTAAGAGAGTTTGCATTAACATGTAAAAGAGAAGACTAAGGGGAGGGGTCTAATCACTGTCTTCAACTACCTAACAGGCGGCTATAGAGAAGACCAGGCCAGACTTTTCTCAGAAGTGCACAGTGAAAGGATAAGAGACAGTGGACACAAGTTGTGGCAAAGGAATTTCTGTTTGAATTTTAGGGAAAAAATCTCCACAATAAAGATGGTTAAGCACTGGAATAAATTACAAACAGGTTGCCCAGAGAGGCTTCCTTTTTGAAAAGATTAAAAACTAGACAAGGCCCTGAGTAACCTGGTTTAACACTGAAGTAGGCTTTGCTTCCAGTTGGCATTATACCAGCTATTGTCCAAAGGTCCCTACCAACCTAAATTATTCACTGATTCTTAAATTAACAAATTATCTCTATTGAACAGAATTGTTGAACTCCTCAGCAGAAATACCTGACAGACAAACATGGTTCGATATCTCCTATTATGAAGTCATAGAAGGAAATAGAAAGGATATACAGAGGGTGAGAACGTGAAAAACCTAAGGCAATATCTATTATACTGGAAATAAAACAAGCCACACAATGTCAAGTTGGAATTTGTTTTATTTTCCTTTTTTTTTCTCATTTTCCTCAGATGTTAGTAGCCTGTAAAGTAATTATCTGCACCAGTTTATCTGTTCTCTGTTGTTTTGCTTCTATTAGCCTGTATCTTTTAAAATCTTATAAAAGTTATATATAAAAAAAGCTTCTTTGGAAGACTATTCTTGTAGTGTTCTGTACATATGAGCTACATGCATTGTCAAATGAACTTCCTATGTCTTTATATATTTTCCAAAATCAGCATTTTATTTAAGATTTAGTATTTTCCCCTCACTACCCAGAAAGGTGTTGCTCTGGCAAATAGGGATTATAGTCCAGTAGTATCAAATGTTTTCTGCAGACTCCTGCCTCCATCAGACATGTGTTTTAAATAAAAGTTAACTTAGATCCCACACTATATCTATTTTCATTTCCTTAATTCTGTTGTAATAGTTATTCTATCCAAATTTTATCTTCCCAGCAATAAATGTAAAACTTAATTTAAGCTATACCAATTAGATCTGGGTTTGTGATTTTATCTCCTAGTTATACATTTAATACTTGATTTAAGCTACACAAATTGCTTTAGGTCCTGGAGAAGGAGGGGGTGTGATCCTGATAAATCATACAGGGTTTCAGATAAAGTGGAAATGTGCCTGGTTAGGAATTGCTCTTACTCAGGTTCCCTATGGCTTTCTTTATACTGGTAATTGAGCAAATTATGGGTCCAGTCCTATAAACCCTCCGCACATCGAACTTCTGTTTTCAATAGAAGCTCCAATTGCAAGGGGCTTGTCTGTAATCCTACAGCCAGCCAGAACGGAGGGGTCAGGAGGGAAGTCGGGAGAGACAGAGGGAATCAGTTCTGCCCCAAGAACAGATTAAAGAGGATGGTGACTCTTTCACAGTTTCTCTTTTGCTCTTTTTTCCTTACCTCGGAGCGGAAGGGAAAATAATTTTACGCCTCCTTCCTCTCTTCATTGTGCTTCATGTCTTGCTCTTCTAGCTGATATGTGGCTAATCTTGATTTGTTCTTACCTCTGCTGGCTTTTGTGTCAGAGTAGTAACATTCTCACTCACGAGTGCTATCACAACGTGAACGAGGAAATCCCAGAGGTCTGAACAAAAGCACCCCTTTACAGGACTGAATGCTATGCTTCTGAAACAGCTGCTAAGAAATCCACTTCTGAAATAAAATTTAGGTTTCTAGAAGGTAGGACAGTGCTTCAGGTTGTCTGCATGTCTTACTGTGTTCATACCGTCTTCTCGTCTGTGCTGACAAACCTATTTCTCACACTGAGGGCTTAATTCAGTTCCAGTCCATGAGGTTAGGTGAGAAATATGGATGCCTTTCTTGACTAGGCTATAGCTTATCCCTTTATTCACATACATTTCAGTATAAATGTAGCCTTCCACAAGTGGGTAAACTTGAGCACAGAGAGTACAGAGGAGTCTAGCAATTCCCAGTATTATCCGGTCTGGGATTCCTGTAAATACATAGGAGGTAATTCTAGGAATTCAATATTAACTGGGGTGTCCAAAGTGGTATTACCAGGTGATCTCAAGGCAGCTGTATACTCTGATAGCAAAAGTGGATTAAACAGTTGTAAGACTGGTCATATTAGGTGGCCATCTCTTAACAGTGCAGAGAGAGAGTAAAAGCTTGCCCTCTGAGAACTCAGCACTGTGCAGCTACTGGTCATCATTCAAGAGAACTGGTCTAAGGAAAGGAAAGAGTTTTTGGAGGCAGGAACCTAAGGTGGAAGTCAACAGACAGTGACCCAAGGAAAACTCTGAGAGAGCTTTCTCAGAATTAGTCCTGGAAGGACTGAAAACTTCTTTAAGGGGTTAGCTGGAAAAGTTTCTGGAGAACTAGCTGACAAACATAGTTTGTCAGACATTAAAATCAAATGCTACATGGAAAATAAGTCATATATACATATATATTATATATATATATATATATATATATAAACAAACAAACCCCAAAAGATACATGTACTTAGTTAAAAGAAAGAATTTATAATAGACTACAAAAATTAACAGACTCTCTGTTCAGTCTCCCTCTCAAACTGAAAACCACATAACTTCAAAACATAACTAAAAATTAGGACCCATGGCCAAATGCAATCAAGAAAACAGAAGCTACGTTCTTTCTCAGCTACTCATAAACTTTAACCTAGATGCTCACTTGTAGGTACATGTGGCATCTCTATCATTCTCTTTCCCCTTCTTCCTACACCGATATGCACAAGCTCTGAAGGATAATATATCATTATCAACCCTTACAGAATAGTTTTTTGTGTTTTTTTTTCTTCTTCCTAGAAGGGATGATGTGTGTAAATGTATTTCTTCATTGGGCTCAAAGTAAGGTTTTTTTTTTTTTCTTGAAAGGTATGTGTCAGCCTGGTGTCTCTATAGTCAACATGTATGATTAAAATATCTTTAAGAAACATACCATAAACCTCACCACCAATATCAACAGATGCCAAGCGATCAGAATTGTCAACACCAAACTGGTAAACCACAGATCTACAGCCCCCTGGACAGCTGCTTTACAGAGGGCAACAGCTACCCACTTCTGCAGCAGCATGGCTACTTCTAGTGGCAGAGATTTCTGTTAAGCTCTTCAACTCCCTGGAGGTCTATTTCATGTAGAAACACTACTGGTCATCTGAGACCTTCAAGATATTATTAAGCAGCGGTGCTACACTAGCTCCCTATTTGGTGCATACATGTAATAATCATGTATGGTTAATCTTTGAAGAATGCTTTGATTCCCTCATTTCTACCTTGGCTATAACAAACAGATAATCAGCAGTCAGTAGTAGCTCTCGGCATAGCTTGGCTGGCTAGAGTGACTGATGAGCCAGGAGACTGAATGAGCCTCTGAATATAAAATGGAGATATAAAATTACTTTTGTCCTGAGTTGGGAGAATGCTGTTCTGGCACGAGCATCTCAAGAAATGACCCGTTCTTCTGTTATTCAGAAATCTCTTGCAAATTCTAGCATAAAATATGTGCACATGAATGCCAGTGTGGACAGAGATATGCAGAGCATGGTACACATTCAAATAACTCAGTTAATTTTGAGATTAATATCCTTTCTTGCTATAGTTTGCATATGGCAGCAGATAGGAAGACCGGGTTTCTCAAGGATGTCTTTATTTTGCTTTGAAAACATTTCCCCTCAAAATTCTGGTAAAGAAGTAGAAGTGAGAGGGGGAAGAATCACTTTTGGCTATTTTGAGATGTAAAGTTTAGTCTCATGTCACAAGTCAGTACTGAAACAGATGGCTATTTTGGCACAGGTCTATATATATATTTATGCATATACACACATATATCCACACACACACCACATACACAAGATTACTAGCAAAGTATTTCTAATTTTAAATACTAAAACTGTGAATTTCAAAGAAGCTTAGACTTTTTGCAGTAACTGAAGCCCCTTATTTATCACTCAACTCCCTTTGATCTGGGAAAAGCATGGGTTGAAAACACAAGAGAGAAATATGTGGGGCCAAAGTTTAGCAGGAGGCACTGGCAATGAGGAGTTATAGCTTATATTTGCTTTATAAGGAATGAGAACTATCATTTTTAAAGAAAAAAAAATCTTTTCTTGTTTCATTAAATTACATAAAAATAATAGGCATGCTCTTGCAACTCTGAAGTCAATAGAGTTTTTCCATTGCTATCAACAAGAACATAATCCATCCAAAGTAAATATTCTCCTGGATATTTACTGATCTGAACCTTGTAGAAAATTGTGATGTGCAAAATAGCACCTTATGTTTTATCTGGAACTGTGCCAGTCTGTGGTAAAAGACTCACTGAAATAGGTACAAAGTGGGCAGAAAAAATAACATCAAAAAGATAATTTTCCATACACTGTACAGACTATTAAAGTCTTAAGAACTCAGTACCAAGCAGATTCTTGTTTTGAATGATGTTCAGTACAAAGAAAATGAAAACTCAGTTCACTAATAAACTTTAGGGGGTTTGTTTGTTTGTTTGTTTGTTTGTTTTGTTTTGTTTTGTTTTTTATGATGCTAAACTGTCTGATGACTGGACAGGTCCTACAGGAGATTAGATACATGACCAAAAAATCTCAGAGCCAAGGGAGCTAAGCAAATAAGGCAGAGAGAGATGAGAAATGCCAAGGAAGCTAAGAGATTATGTTGGAATATCAGAATGACATAATGAGAGTATCTTAAAAAAGATGAGAATAAATAACTGAAAGACATTAGGAGAAAGAGAAAAGGATCTTATATAGCTATTAGGTAAAAAATGTATGATCAATTTTAAATGCATTTGATTATTTTACTTAAGAAGCTACTTAAGAAGTTCAGTTATTTTACTCAAGAGAAGTAGTCCACAACAGCCTAAATCAAAACATGAAATATAGTCTCATTTATGGATTACAGAAAAGCTTACTTGTGGTGACTATCATGCAATAGTAATCTATGACATGCAACAGATTATTTCAGATAGGTGATGTCCTGGCAGACTACTATCTCTGTGATAGACTCTATGCTCAAATAATCTGCAAGACTGTATAGGTACCTGCCAACAGCCACTGGTTTTACAACATTTATGTGCGTGATTAGAAGAAAATGATTATTTACCGAATGGTCTATTTTATAAATCTATCCAGTGGATGACAATTCCATTCAAGAGTTATTATTATTATTATTATAATTATTATTTAATATGCTTGAATTCTGGAGCAGAACAAAAAAAAACATTTTTGAATAAACTGGTGAACATGGAATTTTGTCATACAGTTTTTTTTCTGTCCCCAAACCTACCTTTTTCAGGACATAACTTGTATGTACCTGTACACTGGCATGGGATATGAATGATCTAAGAGTCTCATCTCTATCTGATTTTATTTTACTCTGATTGAGACAGAACAAGATCTTTAATAAGTATCTCCTGAGCTAACTTATATCTCACACCTGATTCTCCATGACTATAAAGGGATCAAGAATCCAAATTTATATGCCTTTTATCAGATGGAGCCCTTAATTTTGTCTTTTTCTCTTCTTCTGAATGCAGATGTGGGAGAGCTTGTATTTGTTTGTGTACATATACATTCTTAATGACAGTTTTAAATAGTGAGCTGCAGAGCTTGGGAGATAGGCAGAGAGTAAGTGACAGATCAGTCGGTTGGTTTACTGTGCATTCAAGGATATGAAGGATGGAATTTATGCCCAAGAATATTTTCATAAGGCAGTCATATTCAACATTAGCCTCATGTTGTCATTAACACTTCAGTGCCATGGGCTAAAAGAACATGCATATATTGCCCACACTAGTTTGGTAGACAAACCAAACCAAGGTAGATCTCTGACCACTTTTATGGACAGTGATCATTACTGAGTATGTTATAAACTTAGAGAAATATGTATGTGTGTCAGCTGTGGGAAGTGAGTAGGAAGAAAGTATGAATATGTTCCAAATTTACAAATTAGTGTGAGGCTCATCTCCTCTTACATTTTTAAAGGCTTCAGTTTGTAAGGAAAACATCTATAATACCCTTTAGCACCTCTCACTTGATGATCCATGATCAAAATTAGAAATAGCTTTACAAAGTACAAATCATTCCAGACAAACATGAACACTTTGTTTTGATAAAGTGGCAAAACTAGCTGATGAGGGGAATGGAGTAGATGTAATATATCTAGCTTTTATTAAAGCATTTGATACAGTGTCAAATGAAATTCTACTCACAAAATTAATTCAAATTGGCATGGATATGAACACTGTCACACAGAATGAAAACTTGCTGAAGGACTGCAAACAGTGTACTGATAAATGACAATGTATTCAGTTGAATTTACAGCATGTAAATGAAATTCAGAGATAATACAAAATTCATTTGGGAGGTGTTATGAAAACCTCCAAGGAAAGAGAAATAGTACAGAAAGAGACAGAGAATTAGTAATATGCACATAAAATACCGAAATGATTCGCAGTTTCATAAATTTTAAGACCAGCAGGAACTATTATGATCATCTAGTCTGACCTCCTGCATAACACAGGCCATAGAATTTTAACAAATGATTTCTGCATCAATCCTGTAACTTTAGGATGAGCAAGGCCCTCTATCTGAGAAATAAATCTAATCCCAATTTTAAAACTTCACATTTTAGAGAATTTATCGCGACCTTACGTGCATTGTTTCAGTAGCTAATTATCCTTACCATTACTAAAAAGAAAATTGCACCATATATGAGATCAGGGAAGATGCAAGTGAATACATTTGAGAATATATGACCTATAGCAAGGGTACTAAATAAAAAGGAAATCTTGCAAAACAGTAAAATGAAAAAGCCCTCAGGATAGAGAATTGTAGCGAATGAATGCACGGACTCAGGAGGTTTTGCGTCCTGAGACCTTTATTGTTTATTCTAACACATATTTATACTAAAAAGTTAGCTACTTCAGCGATTTCACAGATGCACTTCGCTAAGCCAATCATTATGCAGATTATGTCACAAGTAGCCAATCATTGCACCGATCACGCACGCAGCGACCATGCCTTGTACTTTGCTGTTTGCTTCTTTATTGGAGAAACGCTGACTTGTTCTTAGCCTTGGTTCCCACTGGCTTCTGCTGGTTTATCTGTACTTTCTCAAAATGTGTCATCCCCAGCTGCACCACTGTCCTTGGGAATGCTTGCTCATGTTGAGACTCTTTGTTCGAGCTAGCAACAGTTTCCCCAGTTCCCCTTCTCCCATGGCTTGCGGCTTTCCTCCAACTTAAACCTGTCATGACCCTCCATATTGAATAACAGTTTTGATTGGAATTTGGCCTTTCCAGTGGCCATAGTGAATTGTGACAAAGGCATTTTGGGCTGCAGAGATAGTAAGTCATAGAGCAAATGTGCGATATCATCTATGATAAATAGTTCTGTTGCAGCCACTATTTGAATTCAAATTTAGATACTTTGGAACCACTAGCTGCATCTACTTTATTATTTTAAATTGGACAGAAGTGTGCTTTGAAGGAAACATCCCAGTCACCATCACTTATTTCTCTTTGGTTTGTATAGTGGAGTAATATCAGAATACACAACTGGATTCCTTTTGGATAACTCCTCTTGGTTGATCTGGAGCCAGGCCTGGAGCACAGCTTCAGAGTCAGCCAACAGCCGCAGCAGTTTACACAGCAGTTCTGGGCTCTGCTTCAGGGTCTCCTGAATCTTTTGGGGATTTTGCTGGGCATTGTGGGGGCATTCCTGGGAACGTTCCGAGGAACTCAAGGATTCCTGCTACAGGCAGGTAAGGAGACACAGGTAAGGACAGCCACAAGAGGCCTTGACCTCTTCTGAAAAGCTCTGGCAAGCTCTAGCAGCTGCTAATGAGCTCTGTGGGTTGAACACCCTTTTAGCCAGTGCTAGGAAGAGGCCTACATAAGACTCGGGCCAGCAATGCAGCTAACAGATGCAGCAGGTTGCTTAGAAGGGCATAAAGAAGGGCCTGGCAATACTAATAAGACCAGCACACACATCCTCAGCTATGGGGGTAATACACCACAGGGCTCGGTCCCTGCAGCTACTGGAGCAACTGTTGCTGCAACGTCAGAGGCTTCAACCCAGATGCAGCTTCAGAAGAAGAATGCAGCTGTGCAGGTCTGGGGCTGCAGCAAGGGTCTGGGGCCCCTCACTGAGGCTGGGGCTGATGGTCTCCCTGCCTGCAGGAGGTGTGCAGTGGTTGAGGAGCTGAGCTGCCAAGTGAAGGGGCTGCAAGAGGAGGTCAGCAGACTGTGCAGCATCAGAGGAGATGAGAAAAAAAGATCACTCAAATCTCTGAGACTCTGCAGCTCCAGAAGCCCAAATCTCCAACTGTAGCAGGCAGAGTCAGTGCCTACTGGGTCAGAAGGTGGAAACTCCTGCAATGGTGAAGGCTGGAAGCTGGTAACTTATGGCACCAGGAGGAAGGCTCCTGCTCCACCAAAGGACTTGAAACTTCAGAAGAGGTTCACTGCCCGTGTAGCTGATGAGGAGCTGGGAACAGGACAAATGGAGCATCTGTGCCAGCCGAGCCTCAGCCCCATGGAGCACCTGAAGGCGAGTGCTAGCAGTGGGAGACTCCCTGCTGTGGGGGACAAAGGCTGACTGCTGACTGACCTGTCATCTAGAGAGGTTTGCTGCTTGCTGGGGGCTTGCATTTAGGATGCTGCGGAGAGGCTGCTGAGGCTTGTCCAGTCCTCAGACTACTAACCCATGCTGCTCTTCCATGTGGACACCAACAATACTACGAGGGGAGACCTGGAGTGTGACTATATGGCTCTGGGGGTAATGGGACTGTATAACATCTTCCTAAATGACCTGGGTGATGAGACAGCATGCACCCTCAGCAAGTCTGCAGACAATACAAAACTGGGAGGACTGGAGTGGCTGATACACCACAGGATTGCACTGCCACTCGGAGGGACCTTGACAGGCTGGAGAAATGGGCACAGAGGAACCTCATGAAGTTCAACAAAGGGGAATGCCAAGTTCTGCACCTTCATGAGGATTAACCTCATGAAGCAGAACCAACTGGGGGCCTACCAGATAGAAAGCAGTTTTTCGGGGAAGGTCCTGGGGGTCGTGGTGGACAACAAGTTGAACGATGGCAGAAAAGGCAAAGAAATCCTGGGCTGCATTAGGCAGAGTGTTGCCAGCAGGTTGAGGGAGGTGATTCGTCCCCTCTACTCGGCCCTGTGGAGGCCACATCAGGAGTGCTGGGTCCAGCTCTGGGCTCCCCAGTGCAAGACACACATGGACATACTGGAGGGAGTCCAGCAAAGGGCCACTAAGGTGATGAAGGGCCTGGAGTGTCTGTCATATGAGGAGAGGCTGAGAGAGCTGGGACTGTTCAGCCTGGAGAAGAGAAGGCTCAGGGGGGATCTTCTCAATGTTTGCAACTACCTGGTGGGAGGGTATAAGAAGAGAGAGACAGACGCTTTTTGGTGGTGTTCAGTGACACAATGAGAGGCAATGGGCACAAATGGAAACACAGGTAATCCTGTGAACATAAGAAAACACTTTTTCACTGTGAAGGTGACTGAGCACTGGAGCAGGTTGCCCAGGGAGGTGGTGAAGTCTGCATCCTTGGAGATATTCAGAACTTGACTGGGTACTGTCCTGGGCAACCTGCTCTAACTGACGCTGGCTGAGCAGGGTGATTGGACCAGATGATCTCCAGAGGTGTCTTCCAACCCCAACTATTCTGTGAACTTTGAACCAGAATATGCATTCCAGCTGCTCATAGGTTTTCAGTCAGCATGATCAGACTAGAGTCAGTTTAAAGTTCAGCTTCATTACAGATACAATGTGAATATTGCATCCTCAGTTTTATTGGTTGTATTGTACAGGTTAATTCCTGCTGTGCTAGTTTCCTAACTAATTCAAGTATTGCCACAGAAATACTCACAAGCTGGCCAGAGTTCCAAAAAAAAGTAAGTTTAGGGATTAAGCAGTGTTTTGCTACTTGGGCAATATACACATAATTAACTTTTCAGCTTGAAAAAAGGGGGATATTGTTATCTGAAGCCTTTGGAGAGTACATATACTAAAAATAGAGCACGAATTACTTTGAGTGGTATCAGTGGTATAAGAGGGTAAGGATGAAGATTCAGGAGGGATAGCTTATTTGAATATCTATATAAATTTTCAGATAATGAGGTCTGATTATACTGTCAAAATGCCTGCTAAGAAAAGTGTATAGGTCGAAGCATGTAGGCCACTTAAAACTCATCTGGACAAAGACATGATAGCAAATAATATTTCAATGTCAAGAAAATGGAGTGAATGACTGATTAGAAGGTTTATATCTATGGTTCCCTGGAGTACGCAGCTTCATAGTTAAATATTAATTTATTTCAATAGCAGGTGATAGAAATACAAGTCATAATAATTAAAGATAATAATATCCAATATTGCCTTTTAGCTGTGACTATCACTACCCCTGTAGACTCTACCTTTACCCTGTCCCTCCCCTCCAAAAAGTTTCTAGACCATAATTCAGATAAGCTGTATACATCAGCTCAACCTTCACTACTGCATTAAAACAATATTCTCTGTACTACTGTCTCTATATAGAAGGCCAACATTTTTTTTCAGAACAGCAAAGAGATACATCTGAAAACTTCCTAGTTAGCTGAGCTGATTGATCAGCCTGTGTATCTTGGATCAGTGGTGGACTACTTTCTGGGATCATATAAACTACTGTCTTACTTCACATCATTAGCTCTTCTTTCCCCAGGGCCTAGAAACACGAGAAGTTTGTTTAGTTGATTATTCAAAGGCCAAATTTGTCAGATGAGAATGAAGTGCTGGTAGGATGAGCAACCAGCTAATAGCATTGTCCAGGTTCTCCTCTGAAGACACCTGGAGATGTATAACAATAAATTCCATCTGTTCATGCCAGATTCTACTTCATGCTGATCAATGACACCAGTTGCAACTAAGAGCTAAAGTAATCACTATGGTCATTAAATCTTGGCATAAATTCCAAATACTTTGATTATATCATATTTAGAATTATATTTTAGAGAAAGTGAAGATGATCATGGAAACAGGAAGAACCGATGTATTTCTAGAGTTGCCAAATCTAACAGGGGACAGTATTATTTAGAACTATCTGAAAGATAGGTATATATTAATAGAAAAGTGTCAACATAGAATAAAATAATATTCTTAAAGTGAAACAGTATCATTTTGCCTCAGAAAAAAAATCAAAATTATTCTGTTGTCTGCTTCTTAATACATAATTGTTGCTACAAAGAAATTTTTTTGGCTGAATTAACTGGTTATTTTTTGTTTGCAAAGTGCAGACTGAATACCCATCTTCAGCATTGGTTATGCCTGATTAATTTTTTGAGAATAATTTTGACAGTAGAAAATAATAATTTCTATTAAAAAAATCCCAAAGAAATTTAGCAAAAAGAATACATTTGTCAAGTAAAAGAATTATCTATCTTTGATGTAGCTTTTTTTAAGATATCATTTATCTTTTCAACAGCATTCTCTTACTCAGACTGTTACTTAATTCTTAAAGAATATTGGTCCTTAAGAGCAGTGGTAATAATGAATGAGTCATATTGTCATGAACATGGAGGGGAGTACAGATAGCAAAGCTTGTCCTCATGTATGAGCAAAAGATACATCTCAGCAAAATGAAATTGAAGTGTAGGCAGATGGACAACTTTTGCAGGTTAGTTTCCAAGCTCAAAAAAATGGGTAAGTATGGAATTAAGTCTCTTCTTTTTCTAAAAATTGCAATCCATGAAGATTCCCACTCTAGGATTGTTAAAATAAAAAGTAAAAGGAAAAAGTAAAAACAGAAGAGCAGTACCATCAAAGAGCATAAGCAGGGTTATGCAACTAGAAATGGATTAACACTTCCTGATTCTTAAGTGCCAAAGCAGAATAAAAAGTTTAGCCTGCAAGTGGAGAACAAAGTCAGAAGCCAATTTCAAGCAAAATGCTCAATACTGGAAAGATGAGGAGTACTCTAAAATACAGTCGTTCCTTTTGGAGCTCTGACCCTTTAACTGCCAAAGTCCTGGCACAGCCTGAAATGGGATTCTTCCACAGTGGTTGAATCTGATCAACAATGCCATGCAGAACTATACAGAAAAGGCTAATGCAAAATAACTCAAATTTGTAAAAGGGTCATAACTGAGTTAGTTAATCTTGTCAAGCAAATATCAACTCATGTTTACAGTTTTGGCCAACCATTGAAAAGAAAGTACACTGAGACATAATCCGCTTCCTAATGACATTATCATGCAAATTAGTAACAGGAGAATAAAATATAAAAAGGGTGCATTTCTTATAGGTTGCTATCCATTCTAACTTGAGCTTTAAGGGTTCATGTTTTGAGGTGAGAGGGACGAAAGAAAAAGGTAAGACTAAGAGCTGAACTGCAGAACTAGATCATGTGAGCTTAGGCACTTGTGCATTTTTAATGTGCTACTGAGGATGTGTTTGCAAGTTCCCATCTGAGTTATGGAGTGTAAGAATAGGTACAGACCTTACTGTAGTTTGTTGTTCAATTTTTTTTAGGCTATAACCAATAAAAGAAGTAGCTGCTTAAGTTTAAGAACTAACACACTTAAACTCTGGTTTTATTTGAATTCTTTTGCTGCTGTTCAGCTGTTACTTAAACTCAGTAAATACCTGTATATGTACTAAACTGGGTATCTACTAAACTAATTTCTACAAGTGCAGCCAGAAGTTTTCTAGCACACATCTACTATTTTCCATTCTAGTTTCACTAAATAATAATAGAATACCAAATGTTGCAAATACATTCAAGCATTTTGAGTTGCAATAAAAGTTTCCCTGATCAATTCTTCCCCCTGTTTCTATGCTGACTAAAACTCAGCTGTCAAATATCAGTAACAAGGGGAATAAAATGAAGTGAAATATTAAGGAGTTGTTGGTATGAAATAACACATGCAATAATCAGAGTAGACACAGTGAACCTGGAACTAAATCGAGTGTTAAAAATATACCATTCTTTCCAAAGTGCTACAAAAATAGTTTAACATTACACAGTCTATTTTTCACCAGCTGATAGAACACTTTAAAATAATAGAAAATCTGGGTGGGATTTATTTTACCTCATTTTAGACATCTGGCCACCTTAAGCTCCTTTTTCAGACAACTGAGACAAATATACACTCCCAAGGCACAGTTCATCTTGTGCTAAAGCAGAGATCTAAAAGGTGAATTGCTCCTTAAAAGTGCCTATTTTTCACTGGCTGTAAAAAGAAACAAGCTTATATATAGACATCTACATTTAGCTAAATGAATTTCACCTTTCATAAGAGCTGGAACAGTGCAAAAAATGTGACAAACCAGATACTACTTTCCTTATGATGGTCAATAAGAAATAGCTGAAATGTTAGGAGAAGAATATTTTTATTTTATCACTTCTTCTGGAGTTCAAATTCTGCAACATCTGTAAGAGTCCCTACAGCTTTAAGTTAAGAAACCAAGACCAAAGAGCAGGAACCCTGGTGACGCTTTCTTTGGAGAATACTATTTATGTTTCCATTTGATCTAATAAGTATTTATATTTCTACTGCAGCTAGCTGTTTTCCTTTTAATTTTTGATAGGGCCAGTAAAAATCATGAACAATTAAGGGAAAATTGCACACAGTATATAATTTTACGTTGCAACCTACAGTAGGTTGTTTTTGCTTTCTGTAATGATCAGATAAATTAGTGTTAATGTGAAACCTTTGGCTATATGTTAGTTTGCATTTTCTTAATATTTGAGATACTCAGTTTCCAGGATTTTGTGCAGCTGTATATCAGTGAGCAGAGTCTCTTATGTGTTTGTCCTGATCAACAGATGTTATATAGAAGATATATTCCAAGATAAGAAATAAATCTTTATCTGAAGTACTTTCATCAGTTGCTATATAATTAAAATAAGTTCATGTTTTATACTGTTTGATTTTGTACGTGTATTTTTTTTTTAATATATGTGATATTTTAAAGGAGACATTGTACGCATAAGACAACTTATAGGCTATTATGATATATTTTACTTTATTTATTTCTGAAGTTCACAGTCAGAATTTCTGTAGATTTCCAGGATTTATGCCAGCTGATTTTAGTATGAACAGCTATCACTGTCCTGGTAGAGTGTGCTGAAGGTTGTGGACCTTTTCTTAAAATAATAAACAAAGATGGTGGTGAGCCATCCATTTATTTGTCTTTAAAGCCAGAGCCTCAGTATATTTTTTATTATGCCCTTTCAGAAAGTTAAATACACCTTGGAGGTATCATGTAAGCTTTATGTAACTGTGTATTATGTACAAAGGGCTCTGAAAACATATGTTTGCTGTAGGTAATGAAATATTTACAGTTTGAGTTTTTCATGTTCTATTTAGGAGGAAACATTTTTAAGAATGTAATCTATTTGTTACTTTCACTGCTTTGAATAAGTATAGTTTAGGAAAAGGGAAAGAGAACTGACAGTTTAAAATCATTTGTTAAAGTGATTAAGGCATCAATGAATACATTATTAATTGCGAAGCAAGGCATAAATATCATAATTGTACTATTCTATTTTGCAGATATTTATACATATTCTTTTAAGAGTTTTGAAGAAGCTGTAGATTTCTTTGCACTGAGTCTGGAGCCTCACCAGCAAATGAAATAATGACCTGTTTACAGTCATGTGTTACTGAAATGGAAAGTTACATAGGGAGAAAAAGAAAACTATGTACTTTTGCATTAGTGCCTTCATTTTCTTCCTCAGAGCTGGCATCTTTCATGTTTGAATTTTAGCACAATACAAGCCATTCTGCCAGGAATGTCTCATAGGACAACCCAAATGTCCATTTTTGCATTAACATAAAAGCTCTTCTTCCTCTTCCTTCTCTGATGAAGCCAATTGTTTTACAGTTAGATTCTATCCATGTTAAATATCAATCATTTAATGTGTTAGGTATTATGGAGCCAATGATCTTTAACAAAGCTTTAATAAGATATTTGTGAGGAATGTGAGTCTACTAGGTTTGTTTATACAATTTGTTTCTCACAGAATAAATAAGTTGCTTAACAGTACTGCTTTTTCTTTCAATTGAGCTCTCGGAAATGAGGTTCTCTTGCTGCCATATTTTCATTCACTGTGCTCCACATGTGACCTGATTTCATTTCTAGAAGACCTCGCCTCAGAGGGATGAGTATCCTAAGAGAAAAATTCCATTTATTGTTAACTCATGCGTCAAAATTAGATGAAAATCGATAAGGAATTTTTTAAATCTTTCCAGATTATTTTCTGTACAACTGATATCTTTAAGGTAAACCAAAGCATTTTTCAGACATGTGCTGCTTCCATTTCTCCTGGAATTCCTCTCTCATGACTCTTGAAATGTGGTTAGTTTCTTAAAGTGTGATTTTTTTTTTCACCCTTTCTGCTCTACATGCCTTTAAATTATTCAGTCCTCCCTGTTTATGCAACCAAATTTATTAGCAAAGTTAGGTGGAAGGAAGCTCCAGTGAGGCTGAAAGGAAAGAATATATGCAACTGTCTTTAAATATTGGTCTGTGGCAGGGAAAGAAGCAGACTAACACACAATGACTAATAGGCTGGGATAAACAGAATAAGAGCCACATTGAGAGGTAATTAATATAAAGTTATAACTGTGAGAGGCAAATCTGGTGAATTCAGAGCACAGCAAAAACCCCTCCAAGTGATGTTGTTTCAGTCTGATTTTTGCGATAAATATTTTCTTTCATGGCAGTTTTACAGCGTCATATAGTATTCCTTCTTACATTGTAATATGCCATCATACAAACAAGTTACTATAGCTTAACAGCTACCATATAAGTTGAGTGACAATAACTATACTTGTGCAGAATCATAAACTGCAGCAAATGTGGAAAAAACTCATTGTGGCCCAGACCACAATGAAGGTGAATTAGTCTAAATTAAACTACTATGAACTTCATGCAAGTACGTTACTGAGACTCAGTTGATATGCAGTAATCTGATAAGCTATAGTAGCTCATGACTCTGACCCTATACTCTACTCAATAAATTGCCATGATTTTCTTGATAATATGAAGTATTTAGTACTATATTTTTAATACTTTACAACACTTGTATAACAAAAAGAAAAGAAATAAGTATTTAATTTTAGCCAATTCCTTGCTTGTGTGACTTAGATCCCCAAAATGAACTAGTTTTCATATTCAGATCCTCAGTGAAACTCTGCTTGTTTGTTTGTTTGTTTGTTTGCTTGTTTTAATGTGGTTGTGTTAATTTTCCTAGTGAAGACAGATGTGTGTGTGTGTGTGTGTGTGTGTAAAATAGCATGAGAAACAATCACAGGTGATTTTTTTGATATAATATCAATTATTAATATTTTAAATTTGATATTTATAGTGTCTACTTGTTGGGGCCCTTGCGGTGCTTCAGAACAATAATCTATATGAGATATAGAGCATGGAACTAACACTGTTTAGGATTAATTGCTTAGCACAACTTGCTTAGCATTAGTAGCTAAATTTGCTGAAGCCTTAGGCCTCAGGCTATAGCCACTGCTACGTGCTTTGAAGTAGTTTTACCAAGGACACTGGTGCAGCTGGGAATGATACATCCTGAGAAAGTACAGATAAGCTAGCAGAAGCCAGTGGGAACCAAGGTTAAGGGCTAGACAGCTTTGCTAAACAAGCAGCAAGGTACAAGGCATGACCGCTGCGTGCGTGATCGGTGCAATGATTGGCTACCTGTGACATAATCTGTATGAACCACAAATCAAGGGCCAGAGCGCCGAATACCTGTACTTATAAAATGGGCAAATTGCTGAATAAAGATGGAATTGAACCTGCATTCTGTGAATGCGTATGATTCTTTCCCGTCACTCCCGCGGACCGCGACATCTACTTTTATTCCATACTGTAAGTAGCTAAAGGAAGGAAAATTGAGTAGTTTAGGCCTTAACCTAAGTTATTTCTATTCTGCTAAAGCCATATTTTGGCATTTTGGCCAGTTGTCTTAGGCCAACAAAACAAAGGCATTAATGTGCTTAACTTGGAATTCAATGCCTAAGTTCCATGCACAGCACATAGGGAAAGTTTGGCGCATATAAATGCAATTCACAAGAGCAAGTGCAACGTGCCTAGGGGACATATAAGCTTAGCAAAAACGCAGAATGCAAAGGAACATTTGAAAAAACAACCTTGTCCCGTGATTAGCTGCAGATTGCAATCCTGAGTGAGATGATCATGTGAGACTGGGATCACTGCTCTAAACCAAGTAATCACTTTTAGTGTTGACATCTAACTTATTCTTTACTTTCAAAATTATTTTTTTCCAGCTATATCTAGCAAAATACCACTTCAGGCTGATTGGGTTCAAATTCATGTTATCACGTAGATACCAGAAAGGAATAAATTAGGCAAAGCTGGGGTGAACCAGGGGGACTGCCAATATGGAGAAATAAAAATGAGATTTGGAGATCAAAAAAGAAAGCAAACAGTCAGGTATGTGATTCACAGAATCACAGAATGGTTGAGGTTGGAAGGGACCTCAGGAGACCATCTAGTCCAACCCCCCTGCTCAAGCAGGGTCACCTAGAGCACGTTGCACAGGATCGTGTCCAGGCGGGTTTTGAATATCTCCAGAGAAGGAGACTCCACAACCTCTCTGGGCAACCTGTGCCAGTGTTCTGTCACCCTCACAGTGAAGAAGCTTTTCCTCATGTTCAGATGGAACTTGCTGTGCTTCAATTTGTGCCCGTTGCCTCTTGTCCTGTCACTGGGCACCACTGAAAAGAGTCTGGCTCCATCCTCTCGACACCCTCCCTTTAGATACTTGTACACATTGATAAGATCTCCTCTCAGCCTTCTCTTCTCTAGGCTAAACAGGCCCAGCTCTCTCAGCCTTTCCTCCTAAGAGAGATGTTCCAGTCCCCTAATCATCTTTGTAGCCCTTCGCTGGACTTGCTCCAGTAGTGCCACATCCCTCTTGTACTGGGGAGCCCAGAACTGGACACAGGACTCCAGATGTGGCCTCACCAGGGCTGAGTAGAGGGGCAGGATCACCTCCCTCGACCTGCTGGCAACACTCTTCCTGATGCAGCCCAGGATACCATTGGCCTTCTTAGCCACAAGGGCACATTGCTGCCTCATGCTTAACTTGGTGTCCACCAGCACTCCCAGGTCCTTCTCCGCAGAGCTGCTTTCCAGCAGCTCAACCCCCAACCTGTCCTGGTGCCGGGCGTTATTCCTCCCTAGGTGCAGGACCCTGCACTTGCCTTTGTTGAACTTCATGAGGTTCCTCTCTGCCCACCTCTCCAGCCTGTCCAGGTCTCTCTGAATGGCAGCACAGCCCTCTGGGGTATCAGCCACTCCTCCCAGTTTTGTATCGTCGGCAAACTTGCTGAGGGTGCACTCTGTCCCTTCATCCAGGTCACTGATGAAGAAGTTGAACAAGACTGGACCCAATACTCATCCCTGGGGGACACCGCTAGCTACAGGCCTCCAACTAGACTCTGCACCGCTGATCACAACCCTCTGAGCTCTGCCCTTCAGCCAATTCTCAATCCACCTCACTGTCCACTCATCTAGCCCACACTTCCTGAGCTTGTCTATGAGGATGTTATGGGAGACAGTGTCAAAAGCCTTGCTGAAGTCAACACAGACACCATCCACTGCTCTCCCCTCATCTACCCAGCCAGTCATCCCATCGTAGAAGGCTATCAGATTGGTTAAGCATGATTTCCCCTTGGTGAAGCCATGCTGACTACTCCTGATCACCTTCTTATCCTTCCTGTGCTTAGAGATGGCATCCAGGATGAGCTGTTCCATCACATTTCCAGGGATGCAGGTGAGGTTGACTGGCCTATAGTTCCCTGGGTCCTCCTTCCTGCCCTTTTTGAAGACTGGGGTGACATTGGCTTTCTTCCAGTCCTCGGGCACCTCTTCTGTTCTCCATGACCTTTCAAAGATGATGGAGAGTGGCCTCACAATAACATCCACCAGCTCCTTCAATACTTCTGGGTGCATCCCATCAGGGTCCATGGATCTGTGGGTGTCAAGTTTGCTTAAATGATCTCTAACCCGATCCTCCTTGATCAAGGGCAAGTCTTCATTTCTCCAGACTTTCTCTCTTGCCTCCAGGGTCTGGGGTTCCTGAGGGCTGGCCTGAGCAGTAAAGCCTGAAGCAAAGAAGGCATTCAGTAACTCTGCCTTCTCTGTATCCTTTGTCACGAGGGCACCCACCCCATTCAGCAAAGGGCCCACATTTTCCCTAGTCTTCCTTTTGCTTCTGATGTATTTGAAGAAGCCCTTCTTGTTGTCCTTGACATCTCTCACCAGATTCAGTTCCAAATGGGCCTTAGCCTTCCTTGTCGCATCCCTGCATACTCTGACAGTGTTCCTATATTCCTCCCAAGTTCCATAAGCCAGAGGTGTGGAGTCCCAGACTTAAAGACTGTTTTGAGCAACGAACAAAGTAAAACGTGGGAATTTTGTTGGGAGCAAGAATTAGAAACCAGAGCTTCCATCACTCACATGAGTTTTTTTCATGAAATGATATAGAGTCTGGCTCTTTCTTGTTCACTACTTTTTGTAACCCCATGAATCCTGAGGTGAGATGATGAACACTAGGGACTGAAGGATGTCCAGCTTCCACATCCATTGGCCTCAGTGAGAGCTGAGAATGGAAATGTCAGGTTTGGGGGACTGAATTACCAAGTTGCAAAGATAGATCCTTCTTGCTCCCTTGCAAAGACACTTTACACTGAAATTCAGCATTACATCTTGTAGGTGCTCTGCCACAGATATAATTGAATTTGTCATCTGCCCTCACAGAGCTAAAAGCAATTCTGAAAAACTGTTAGGTCCATGGATTTTGAGTGACAGACCTTTACCAACAAAACTACATTCTAAACATGATTTGAGGATGCTAGATCAGACCAATTCAAAGCAACTGAAATGAAACACAGTGAAATTTATTTTTATAGAGTTTCCTTTATGCACTATATTAAAGAATGATTTATAAAAAGACATTCAAAAATAAATATTGCTCTTTTCTGCAGCTTTAATTTTAGAAACTTGATGATTTAAACTTTGTCATTAAATTAATTGAATATTAATTAATCATTGGCTGGAATGAAAAAGAAATGTTCGATTAGTTTGTTTTCTTCTAAAATCTGAAGCTAGCATTAATACAGCAGTACAAAGAGAATAATTCTAGCTAGCTTAATGAATAATCTGAAAGGGAATGATTTATCTATGTGAACCACACATATAGCTAAAACTCCTCCTGTGCCAGACTTTAAACTTATATTGTCTTTGCCTTGTTCTTTAGGTGTGCGCACGCACACACACACACATACACACACACACACACCAAATATTTTCACACAGTAAAAATAAAGTTTTAATAGAAATGAGACAGCTCCTTGGAGAGTTGGTCATTGTATGCTCTAGTGGATTAAGAATATTCAATTCCCAGTCCTCTGGAGAAGCATTTCTCAAACTAAGTGTGGCCTCCTGGGGAGGAATGCAAGCAAACCCCATTAAAAAAAAATAAAAAAAGGAAGGTTTTTTTCTTCTCACTTTGTTTTCAGTTCAAATTCAGCAAAGGCTGAGTCATAAAGGGTCTCCTAGTGATGCAAATGATGAAGCAAGCAAGAAAAAAAGAAAAAAAAAAGGAAAACAAAGTACAAAGCAGGCTAGTTTGTGCTTTGTAATATGCAATAACAAAATATGTTTTGAGTTTACTTTGCCATATCATCCTTTATTAAAACTTAGGGGCTGATTGTTAATTTCCTATATTTAGTGGTGGAGTTCTCTAAGTAAATCTCTAAGTAAAGAGATTAAAAGTATCCTATTGTCAAATCAAAATGCTATTTATCCTCAGCATCATATATTTTACCATATAGTTTACACAAGTTTGTTTATTTTTCTAAGTAAATGTGACATCAGCCAAGCAGAGAATTAAGCACTGCTGATTCCAATTTATAGTTGATAGTTTCTATTCACACAAAAAATTCCATTGAATAAACTTCCTCTGCTTTGTATAGCCTACCAGTAAGTTTGTGCATAAAAGACCACATCTGAACACAGTAGGAACTGGTACTACAGAATTCTTCATTTGTATAGGTTAAAATTTTACTGAGTAATGCAAACTCAATCTTTCAGAAAATTGTGATGTAGAATTTAATTACATGATTAATTTATTATTTTCCCCTCACCGGGCAACACCACTCTCTACATAAAACACATGGTGTTTGATCTTGTTCCTGAAAATATATATGACACTAATGCTGGAATATACCTTACAAAACAGTAAATTTTTTATTACCTACCCTAACTGGTGGTGAATAATTGATAAGTAGTAAATACCAAGATGACAACATTCATGAATGTCCTCTACCAGCACTGATATCCATGATGAAAGGATGCGTATACTTGTGCTAGAGAATCAACAAGTGAGCAACAGCCTGTTTAAGAAATGTTCGATGCTAGACATATAGGCATTCAAATAAGTGAGAGTTTTTTTTAAAAAAAGTTTTGAAGTAACATTATTCAGAGATGTTCCTGATAAAGTGCTATGTACTTGACTCCCATTTACTTAACACTACAATCTGACTTAGCTGTAAATCCTAAATTTTGAGATTATGAGCCCTGTAATGACCAGTGGTTCTTTTCCCATTCTATCTACTACAACTACATTATCTCTAATAGACTTCTGGTTTATTACAACAGTTTTGGAAGGATTAGGTTTCAAAGGGATTTTGCTTACAATTTTTTAATATATTTTTATATGAACATTTTACATGAACATTTTGCATTGTTTTCATTTTCAGCTTCACCGCAGTTCCATCAAGAGGGTAAGAACAGCACAAATGCAGCCCACCCACAGTCTTCTGTGCAGCCTTCTGCAAACCTGCGATGATGGAAATATATTCTAAAATCTACAGATGTCAGTCAAATAAAAATATAACTAGCCTTGATTACAATTTGTGCTGAATCAATTTCTTTTCTTCCTGAATAGTCACTGTATTTATATACACTTATTCACAGCTTATATAGTGAGATAGAATCTAAAAATAATAAGCCCCAGAAATTCTGATGGTTTCCTTATTAGTTGTGTGCATTTATATTCATACATGCTTATTCTGAAATCATGATCTGATAAACAAAATTTTAATGATCTAAAGGAGACAGAAGTTTGTCGGTAACACTTCTTCTGATTATATTTTCATATGTGTGACACCACTACAGTAATTTTTTATTTAACAGGCATGGTTTCATTCATAGTTGTATCCCAACACTTAGAATGAGATATGCTGAACCTTCAAATCCCCTCAAAATTAATACCGTAAAAATAATATAGTTTTTTTTTTAATTATAAAGATTTCTTCCTGTTTCCTCTTCTTCTCTTACCCCCCCCCCCAAAAAAAAAAAAAAAAAAAACCTCCCAGGTGGAGTATGTTTCCTCTGCAAAGAGGAATGTGCTTTCTTGGTGATCTGCTCTAGGAACAAATAATGTCTTGCATGTATCCTTAAAATTATACTGTCTGGCAGATTAGTAGGCAAACTTTAAAGTGGATGGACAGAAGCTAGTGAGTGAACCTAAAAGAAAGCTAGTAGCACACAAAAAGGAAGAGGGCAGATAACATTTGCTTATAACTTGAAACTGAGAATCTTTTTGATATCGAAAGGATTAGAAGAATAGGATGAACTTGAAAGCTAAAGAAATACAAAAGAGATGAAATTTGAATGAACAACTACAAGTTTATCCACTTGGATATTAACAGCAATGTCATTGGTAAGCCATATGCCATCCACTGTGAACTTTGCCTCGAGGAAGACAAAGACCTTAATGTATTTAATGATATTAAGCTGTGATATAATGTAGCTATGGAAAACATAACATGAATTCAAAACTCTATATTCGATATAGCAGGAAAATATTAGTGATATTAGACCAGACCTCATCTGGAAGACTGTGTATAACTCTGATCATGCATATTAAATTAAGATTTACTCCAGCTTTGACAGAAAAGCACGCTAGTAACGTGATCAGGAGTACAGTCACAGCAGCAATAATGGAATACTATCAGATAAGGTGCATTTTAGGCAGACTGAGTAATGACATAAAAGGAAATCATTTGCCTAACCATTTGCTGGATCATGCAGTATTAAGAAGCAGCAACTGATTAAATATCTGGATCAGTAGTGCAGGTCACCATAAACAAACAAACAAACAAAAAAACCTGTGCTTTCACATGTGCAATCAGAAAATAGAAATAAAAATGAATTCCCATGAATAACACCATGCTCTGATCTCATACATGTTTCAAGGATGATGAAATTAAGCTGCCATTTAAGCTAAATAGAATGCTGTATGAAGTCTGTAATATCAAGTTTCCATTCAGCTGAATCATCTTTGACCATTTCTTTTAGATGTCTCCATGTAGAATATGTTTTGGCAGGCATGCATGTTTTCCTTTTCTGTTTTCCTCATTTTTCTTAAATCTGACTGATTCTTCTTTGACCTCCAGCCCCATTAAGCTCATATTAGTTTTCTCTGTTCCTTGTTCTTTTATGAATTTTTAGAATCAATATATTCTTTTTTTTTCCATGCTGCTGTCTTCCACTTTTAATTTTGGACCTCTCTGTCAGATTGTCTTTCTTTAATTTTTCCATATTTTTTCTGTATTTTGTCTGTATTTTTTTCTGTATTTCTTCACTCTCTGTCCTTATTATCCTCATTATCTTTTTTTCCAGATCAATGGCTGGTTCTGCTTTCCATCCCTGTATCTCAGATCTCATAGAATTAAACGGTATTTCAATTCCTAGTATTGTCATATTTTCCCATGGCTTCTAGGGCAGGCATGTGCCCATTTTGTGCTTTCCGTGATACTCGCACTTAAAAGTAATCAGCAAATGTCTTCCATTAGACATATGACAGCTCAATTAACAGGCAATCATTTAAATTGTACTTTAGTTTTATTCTTAGAGGGAATCGGCTCCACAATGAAATTATATATCATCCTTCAAGTAAACACAAACTGTCTGCCAAATCTGCCTTACATAAAGATAATGCTTAGAACTCTATTTATCAGCTTCCAATAGTTTTACTATGTTGTATTAATAATAGCGGTTGTCTTTTGCAAGAGCTCAGTTTCAATTTTGAGCTCATTTGACTGGATCTGTCCAAGCGCTTAAAAGGGCTGGACTCAGGATTCTCCCTGGAGAAACTAAGATGCATACTGTCTCCAAGAATGATAATCCACCACAGGGAATATATGACTCTAGGTGGGTTTTCTTATTTTTCCCCCCCTTTTTTGGGTTTGTTCTGCTGACCTTGTTTACACAAGAATGAAAATCCTCTTTGACTAGGAGAGTTCTCAAGTATTTCCATAAAATATGCTTAAAACCAACCAACAAACAGGAGCTTGACAAAAACTGTCTCTTCTAAGAGAAAAAAGATGGATTTTTAAGGTAATTATCCTTTTGCCACAGAATCATACACACACACACACACACACACACACACACAAGCCTTCACTTTCTTCCATAAAGAGGCTCGGTAATTGAACAAAAGTGGGAGGAAAAAAATTAGAAGCTGCTTGTAAATGAGAGTACAAGTATGAGAGGATTTTTGTGCAATAGAGCAAGAGAACTGCTGATGTGCCTGCAGCTGCATGCTGTAAACCCTTTCCTGGCTTGGAAAAGTCTGATGCTATTTCTTGTTTGCTGGCATAAATGGGGTCCACTGTATTTTAAAACAATCTTGAAATATATTTGGTGGAAATATAATTCTCAAAGCAATTTTGGTCACAAATGTAAGCACTGATCTCTTTTCGACCTACAGTAGCACAACAAGTAAATTGTTCTACCACATATCTTCCTGCTTCTAAAATTGTGAAAGCTTTTGTAACTTCCCAACACAAAATATATGCTTAAATTTAAAAATTAATGCATCCAGACTTGTTAACAGCCTTTAAATGAATGAGAAATGTTTTATAACACTATTACTAGCATTTTTCTATTTCATTAGTGGGCATTGTAAGAGCTTTGTGATTTCACCTCAGTTGACAGGTTGCAGTCACTCTCTGAGAATTTTAATGCCTTTTTTTTAAATGTTATTGCAAAAAAGGCTTATTCCAGGCAGTTACATTATTTGTTTGGTCTTGCACTTTTCAGGCTCATGTTACTGGAATACTTCTATATTGTATTATGCCTAGAAGTGCATGTCAAATTGAGAATGTAGATGATTTGGTGTCTAAGAGCGGTGAATGTTTATCACAAAATGCATGATTATAATATTATTCTATCTTAAAAGGTAAAAGTTTTTGTAGCTGCCAGCAATTTTGGGTGCAAATATAAGACAATTTTAAAAGAGCTTGATTTTTGGAAGCTGGACACTGAGCCCATTGAGGCAAATGTGTCAGGTGTAAAGCCATAAATCTCCTTAAAATATCTTGTTCTGTTAAGATGAAAAACTCACATAGAAGTTATTTCTTTTATTATATAATTGAAAGAGTATAAGAAATTCCAAATAAAGCTTCGTGAATGGTGAGGAAATCAGCTTCTGAGAAATTACAAATATACCTACACTTCAGCTTGAAGAACTGCATTAGACCCCCACTAATGCGAAAAACAGCAGCGCAGCAGCCTCTGGGTGGCACTGAAATTTCTTAATTAACTCTATGTCTCAGAGCTACTCTGAGGAAGGGCACAGCTTGTCCTAACAAGCTATAATGCTTTCCAGTATCCAGCCTAGTTCTATATTGTTCCAGCTCATTCTGTGATAGTTCACTGTGTCCTATTACAATGTGCAGGTCTATGTGGTGCAATGGAACACTAAAAAGTTTCATCTTGGAAATCTTTCTGCATACATGTAAAAATGAAAAAGAATATAACAGCAGAAACTTCTGAAGGGTTCATTTAAAAGATAGATCAATAGCTCTTTAATGCAGTGTTTTGCCACTGGAACTTGAGCTGTGGTGAAGATTAATTTTCGGTCCCAAAAGGTGCAGCCTATATATAAAAATCTTACAGAAGAACTGTGTTCTGGATAAAATTTCAATATATTTTGCTCTTGCCCTTCTCATACTGCACCCATCAGTATGATGTCAGTATGCTTCAAACTGACCCTTATTTCAATGGGTCATATTTCATATTTCTCATATACTTAGAGATCTAAACAATCTTTTAGGTGGCCTCCAGGGAGGTTATAGCCTCAACGGTGCTGAGAAAGTATACGGCTGCGGCCTGGATAAAGACAGAAATGGAAGAAATGGAAAGTTGAAGTCAGGATGAGGCAGCAATGGGAACAGAAGAAACACAAAAGGAAGAGAAAGACTTTTTGGAAAGGAGGAGACCCAGGTACAAATCCTCAAGAAGAAAAGGATACTTAGATTGTATGAGCAGAAAAAAACATGAAGAAAGCATATGGTGAGAATGAAGAGCGAACTAGGTCAAAAGAAACCTCAAAGAGGGAGTGGAGGGAGGAAGGAACAATATGAGACTAAATGGTAAACAGCAGGAGAAAAGTGAAGGTTAAAGACCTGCCAGAAGAGGACACTGAGAGAGGAAAAATGAAATTTAAAAAGTCCTGTGGGAATTAAGAACAGTTGACAGAGAGCTGTTCAATGGGACTGTCTGCTTATAACTTTTCAGGTTTCTTTTGAAATTTACCCTCTTGCTACTCCATTCATGATTTGGAAAAAACTGAACCTTTCTCATATTTAGTTGGTAAATGGTTTATCATATTAACCATGACATTCTAATTTCTTCTGGAATATATCATATTTTGTCAAACTGTTAATGGGTTAAGTTTACCACATAAATGCTGTACAAGAAAGGCAAAGCTAGTGAGGGCAGATATTTTTTGATGCATTGCTATTAAATTAAATCATGCAATTTGAAATAATGATTTTGGGGGAAACAGAGAAGCAAAAGTATAACTCATCACAAAGCAAACCATTTTGTCAATAATACAGTGGAGCACAGTTAAAGACGGCAAGACAAACAACAGAATGATTGCATGATTCTAATTACCCTCAAATACTCTGATATCTAAATGATGCATTCTCCAAGAGCCTTGTTTCTAGACTTTTTAGGAGTGAATTCTGTTCAATGTATGCTTTCCAAAACAGAGGATGAAGGCTGCTGTTTTGACAGGGCTTTGTGAACCCTTAAGAACAGCTATCCACGTAACGCTCAGACAATGCTGAGTTCCTAACTTTTATATGCTAACTAAAAAGTGACTTAAAAATAATGTCTTGAGACCACTTTGTGAGAACTGAGTTCATTAGCTTGCCACAAAAGGAGTTGGTATCGAATTTCTGAAAGCATTTCATCTTAATCCATTTACAACTGAAGGTAGAGTTTCCTTACCGTTGTTTGGGAACTGTAGAGATAAGCAGTTTGTTAAACCTCAGTCTAGTGCATGATTAATCCTCCTGATTTCAGTGGGACTCAATTAAAATTGAGGAAGTTGCAAGACTTTTTTCTACACTAGTTTGAGTAACTTGCATGTCGGTAAGAGAATGGTAACTTTAAATCCATTGCTATCAGATATTCTTTCTCTTTGTACAATGGAGAACAGTTTCAGAGCCAGAGAGAATACAAGCAAGAAAAATCTTAAAGCTGTTACTTTAGAGGGCAGAGCACTGAGATAAATGGTAGTAAGCTGCCTTGGTGTTTCAGGTAACAACTGCATAATGTAAAATGCACATGTCATCTAATTATTCTCCAGCCTAGTGATTAAGGAATTATCTAAAGCTGCTGCAGATGTGGGTTTGAATCTCCTCAGGCTCAAGAGAAAACAGAACATGGTCTTCCCACTTTTTTGGTAATTATCATGTCATTAGAAAAGTACAGTTCCCACACCACCTACATTAAAAAAAAAAAAATTGCTCAGTTCTTCATAGGATATTTGACTTTAAAGGAGTTCGCAGGCTCAGGAACCTGAATTGATACCTAAAGAGATCCCTAAATCTTTGGAGAAAGGAGACTTAGGTTACCCTTGTTTTTAGCATTTTCTAAGGGGCCCTCACTTAGTGTTGCATTCCTTGAACCATCCTTTACAGGCATCTCTTTCTCCAGGTGCACTGCACACCTGCATGGAGTCAGTATCCCACTGAATCTTCTGAATTTCCCTTTCTGCAGGGATGACTGCCTGCATTTTTGAGATGGGTACTGAAGTTCATGCAGTTTCATGCATACTTTCCCTTTGGCACTCAGTTTCCCTTTGTACTGGCTGTTCTGATTCCAGAGTCAGGACCTTGATTATTGCCTATTTCAGTGAATTAGAAAATACCTCAGCAGAGTAAATTCCACTGCCAGATCTTGGTCCCTAACAAGTAGATGGTGCAGCACGGTGTTTAAGAGTGTGAAGTTCCTTTTGCAAAGCAAGGCTTCACAGCTGAAAGAATTAGGGATCAGAAACAATGCTTCCTGCAAATACACAGAAATTTCACACAATTAAAATGTAATTGCATACAACTACTGTACTGGTAGTTTTATTCAATTGTCAATGTAATTGTCTCAGATCCTCTTCCTGAGAGCATAACTTAAGCATATTAGATACTTATTTCATTTACTTTTTTTTTTTTACGCTTAAACTTTATCTCCAGTACTCTCCAGTATTGAAAATTGTCTTTCTCCATTACCTCTTCAGTACTGTCCATCTTCACTGTCTCTTTCTCTGCACATTTATCCTTACGTTCTTCTTTTCCCAAGAAGTTGGCAATATTTAAGTGAACCTGATTTTGTGTTGACACTTTACTCCCCTTCCAGGAATTCACTTTGGCTACTCTTCTAAGTCTTTACTCATCCCCCTCTGGAGAAAAGGAGTAGGTTGGGGCTTAAGCTTATAGCTGGCAGGAGAAAGAGTACAGATATTGCATATCTTTCTTTTTAGCTGAAGACTGGAGAGAAAAAGACAGAGATATCTGCTGAGAGGGTGCAGGCAGAAGAAACATCTGCTCAAACAGTTGCCACTAAGTTTCTGAATAGATTTTCTTTGCAGAGTTTTTAGTGTATGCAAGGAAACAGGAGAATAAGTTGAAAGGCAAATTTTTGTCTGTCACACATCATATGGATAGGCATGGGAAGTCTACTGTCAAGTATTATCCTTTTATCATCATCTCTATTCTATAGGATTCTAGAAAAAGATGTTGTTGTATGGATTAGGCTTCAACTTTGCTTCCTACAGAACACCTAAATCAGAAAACTTTAAGCAAAAACAATTAAGTCTACTTTTTCTTAAGAAAGCATTTAATAGAGTATGTATACCATGTTCATTGACCCAATATTACTGAAATGTCCTACTTCACCTGTGTTGCAATACAAAGAATATCTCTTGACTCGAGTAAAGATATGTTCTAGTTTTTGATTGGAGAATGGGTGTCACTTTTTCTGGCCTTATATATTCAAACTTATCTGAAGTTTTTCAATTGCAAATACTGCTTAGAAAAATTTTGTCTTTTATGGTCAGTAGTCAACTATTCTGACAAAGTTCACTGAAGTTTTCCATAAAACTTTTCCCAACGGTTGACTAAAAAAGTGACATTTAAGAACTTCTTGGCAGCATTTGCCAGTGAACAATACACCAAGGCAAAAGCCCTCCTGCAAACTAGTAATTCAATCATTTAACTTCAGGAATATAATCATAAACAAAATAAGCATCATCCATACACACACAAAAAAATGTTCTTCAAATTGTTTATCTTTCCCTGAATCTTTATCTCGTTCTTTGACTTGGCTATAGCTACCTTCCTTGTATCCTTTAGCCCAGTGACAAAACCATACAGGCAGCAATTACATGAAAGAACATACTGGTGTAGTGGTGTGATGAGTAAGTTGTAATTGCAAATAACTACAGCCGGGAAAGATGAGTAAATTGCTGGCATGGCTCAGTGCCAGGTCAGTTTTCACTTCCCCGGAAAGGAGTGGAATGGCTTGATCATTCCATGACTGATCCATTTTAGCCAGGTCATTCAAGTTCTGCTGTGGACAAGCTGCTACTGAGGCATGTGACTCTGGGAATGCCCATCTTCCCTGCTAGTCACATAATTAAACACTGTATACTTTGACCCTTCCCAGATAGCCTAAAAAGAATCCATTAAACTGCTAGCGGAGCCTGCAGCTAATCTAAGAAAGCTATAATACTGTGCACTTTGTTTTTTCCTGCTGTAACTATGAAAGTATTGCTTTTCTGCTTTTTTTTAAAAATATTAAATTCAGTGTTTCTTTTCTCTGCTATCCACAGAACAACATGAAATCTTTTCTCCTTTCACAATTATATGCATCAAGATGAAGTGGATAGTTTCTGACATCAACTTTATGCCATCTGCTGCCATCTGCAAGCATAAATACTTTTTAAAAGGATATAAAAATTAAGTGGAAAACAAAGATCAACCTAAATTTATAATGACAGACCTATCATATAAAATCATGTGCTCAAACCTGCATCTGTAATGCCCATAATCCTTTTCTGATTCTTTCCTCTCCCTAACTCCTCAGCTGGTTGCTATTTCAACCTTATAAAAATCATTCCCAATTTGTTTAGTTTGAGTTTCTTTTCCCAGCTGTCAATCAATATTTCACGTGATTTGTGTTAGAAACAAATAAACAAAAAAGCTCTTAGACTTAAAGAAAAACCTGCCCTTGTACTCTGTAGCCATGAAAGTGAAAGATTTACATACTAAAATGTCTTCATGTGCTCAAATCATGCAAATTCCTCAAAACGATTTCCCAGGAATAGAAGATGTGTAAATTACTTCTGTTGCAATAGGAAAGTATAACATCTGCACCTGAAATCAGCCTTTGTCCCAGCATATGAAATCAGAAATACTTTTCTAAAAACAGAAATAACTTTCTTTCCTATTAGTGGCTTTTGGCCAGCTAGATTTTTTTCCTCCTTCTTATCTTCCCCCATCTCTTTCTCATTCCCTTAAAAAAGTAAATCTGTATTTTTGGCATATGATCTTGCTTTTTCACTAAGATTTTCACTTCACTTCATATTAGTCCTCTGTCATTTATTAGCTTAAATTTCTCCACCATTATTTATATAAGCAATATAATAAATAATATTTATGCATAATGATTATAGTAATACATAAACAATGTTAGAATCAGGTAATACTTTGGACTTCAGGCAGTGTTAAACAACATCAGAACTTATTAGTCTCCATTGCCTAAGGACATAGATTCAAATAAAGTGTAATGATTAAAATTGATATTTGAATACTGAATAGTGGTCTGCTATATAATAATTATGTATGCTGATTCTTTTTCAGTCTAATATTGTCTCAAGCTTTTATTCAACCAATGTTTTTTGAAGTTGCCGATTGAAGGTGATTATCCATTACTGACATCCTGTAAGAGTAGGATTTCTCAGCTGCCCCCAGCCACAAACACTCTTTGGGTTCATATAATGGAAATGGTCTCAATTTGCTCAGCCTGCATCATTCCAGGATTAGACAACAGGGCCTACAGAGGGAGACAGGGTGAAATCACTTAGCTGGCTCAGACAGAGATGTGATGGATGGAAGGTAATTATCCCTATTGGACACTGGGATCATGCTTCAGAATGAAAGTGGGTCAGTCTGAGATTTTAAGCAAGATAAGCAGTTAAGAGAACTGTATCTGTAAATATCATGGTATCAGGTTTGCTGGTGGATACAGCTCTTCTAGTGAGAAGATACAAAACTATGACAAGCAGTCATGATAATGGCAGTGAATTTTGTGCATTAAAAGCTTCATCAGCTAATTTTGAAGGCAAAACTTTTCCTCATATGGACTCGAGAGAGCTGGATGAGGTCTGATGCATTGTTATTAAAATTAAAAATAGAAGTTGATAATTCTATTAGAAAAAACTAAAATAGGCAATCTTGGAAAAAAAACAACCCACAATCTAATGGAATATTTTTATATATTTTATTTCTCAGTCCCCAAGGCTGGAGAGACATAACAAAAATACTTTAAAAAACACATATATCAGAAGAAATGCATAATTCTCTCTGTTTTTTTTTTCCTATGTATAAAGGCAGTGTTTATTAAAAACATACCGTAAATATTATGAGACTAGAAAAAGGAGAAATGTATTTATAGGCCTGGCTATGTCTGAGATTCACATGCAGTATTTGCTGTATGGCTATTCTAGAAAATATTGTTACATATATCATGCAAAAAATAATGCTGATGAAAACTCACAAAGAAATATACAAGATTTTCCCATTCCAGTTCTGTTGAAATGCACCATACTTTTGAGAGGATGCATGTATCAGTATATACTTCTGTTTGCTGTGATTATGGGCTCCGTATAGTCCATCTAGTATGGTGATTTCAGCCAGGATTATGTGGGTGCAGGGTGTGGAGGGCTGAATTCAGCTGCAGCTTCACACCAAGAAATTTGCAGAGCTCTGCCAGCAACTTGCATTCGGTTATGTTGACCTAAAAAGTTCATGGCATTGATTAGGAAAATAGTGCTAGTAGAGAACCCAAAGACTGTGCTGATTCGTTGCATATAATTTCTCTCCTTCTTACAGGCACTTTTTGGAGCACCCTCAGTTCAGCTCTAAGAAGGGACCAAAACTGTGAATTTTTATTCAAAATGGAATCTGATCCTGAATCATGTGATTATATAACCCAATGAAGTGCCTTCTTCCAGGATGCTGGAAGTACTGGCCCCTTCTTTTCAAAAAAGGGTATTGTAGAATTTCAAGGTGTTCAGAGAAGAGTGAAAAAAATGATGAGCAAAAGGGGAAAAAATCACAAATTAAGAAGCATAGAAAAGTCTGTTTGTTGTTGTGGGGTTTTTTTTTGAGCTGAAGGAGGCATAATTAAGATTAAAAATATTTATCAATTATAATGGGATTATAATCTGTTTGAAGCAGGGGCCTTATTTTTATTCTAAGTGTACCTTGTCTGGCATAATGATCTGTGACTGGGTTTTCTAACACTTTACTAATAATAACCCAAAACAATACACAGAAGTCAGAACAATAAATTCCATTTTTCCTGTCTGTAAACATTTAGGACATTTAATGAAAAATTCTCAGAGAATTATGAATTCAAAAATGTCAGAAGAGGGTACCTCTTAATGTACCTGTAGAAAATGTTGTCATATTATTGTTTTAAAGTCAAGTATTTAACTAGATTCAGAGAGGATTGGAAATTTGTAACAACAATAGTGTCAAGGGTAATACTATTAAAAGCTTCCAGAAAGGAAATTTGACACCACATTTTTATATCATAACTGTCATTTTAATTGGTAGGAACTAGGCTGGGACATACAAACAAGGGAAGAGTACTGGAAAGAGTATAACTGCCTATGCTTGAATTCTTGTGCTATCTCTGATATTAATACTGAAAAATTCGCAGTATGAAATAAAATGGACTGTGTATTTGAATCAAGTTTGGAGATTTGTTCCACCAGCAGGAGGAATACGCATGACATTCTTGCTGCTACTGTTTCTTAGGAGAAAATGGTAAATAACGTCGTATCCTTCAAACTGTTTGGTAGGAAAACAGACCTAGATGGGAAGAGGCATATCTAAATGCTACATATTGGTAAATAACTCATTTCATAAAATATATGTAAATTAATTTACTATATGTACATGCATACTGTGATCTTTATTCACTTCTTAAATTCCATTGAGATCTTGTAATTTTTTGATCAGTATTTGGTTCACTAGGGAAGTGTCTAACCTGTCTTCTGTCCTGGATGTGTGTTTATTATTTTGTATCTCTCTATGGGTCTTCCAAGCTCTTCTAATTATCTTGTTTTGTGTCTACTAAGATAGCTAGCAAAATGCCTGTGTTAATTAATTTCTCATGAACATAAAAACATATATTAAACATAGAAATAGTTGGATTCTTTTCACATGGATTTTTCAGTACCTTAGCCTGTTTGGGTTATTGTTTTTTCTTCTTTTTTTTCTTTTCGTCAGTAGACAGACTGTAGAGTTGTAACTTAAGCTGACTTGAAAAGATCACTTATGGTAATACTTTAACATTTAGAAAGCAAGAAAACAATGCCTTAGCAGGATTTGCAATGGCAACACTAATTTCTTTTAAAGAACAAGAATTATGAGTATTTGAATTTTTATTTTCCAATTTATATTTAGGATTTCGCCATAGTTTTATTTATAATTTGTTGCTGTCAGTGCTATTTTTTTAAAATATATTACCTTTTTTTTTCTTTCTTAATCTTATTTTTATTGTATAAGATCTTTTTCTTTGTCAGTCTCTGACACTAGAGGGGGGAAAAAAAAAAAAAGCCCTGGCAAATATAGAGACATGAAAAGAGTTGCTCAAACTAGTTTATTGGGTCAGGAAGAGAGGAATGACCAAGCAGAAAGTGATTGTAGGACTAGCAGGGAACTTATCATACAATCTAATAGCACACAAGAACGTTAGAGTTAGCTCTATAATCCCTAGCTCTGCAAATGAGAACAACTGTTAGCAATGATAACAGTTTACAATATTTCTAAACTCTTGAAAACATTTATTTGCTAGGCATATTTAAAAGCAGGTGAATAATGGGAAAACCCTTTGGGGGAAGGAAGGGTAAGTGGCTTTCAGTGAAAATTAGGCTAAGTGGCCATTTGCTTCCCTCTCCCCCAAAGCAATGAGGTATTACAGAGAAAAAAAGTAGGTGGGATTTCTTTTTGCCCCAATCAGGTTAAATGTGGTTTTGAGTATAATTACTCTAATGTGTTATCATAAGGAATACATCAGTTTATCTTACTGATTGCATTAAAATCATAAATCATCTTAGTTTCTGGATGGCCTGGGGTACTCATTTTATCATGCTGTTAACTAGGTCTATAGTGTAGATTTAAATGACCTCTTAGCTCAGCAATAATCTGTAAAATGAAGCTAAAATGGTTAAGCAGCCATAGCCGTCTGCCATTAATCAGTAAGTATTATTTATCTGGTCTTAAAGCTATAAAGTATATTTGACCAAACATTCTCTCTAAGCATGTTTTTAACACAGCTGTCTAAAGACATATTGTTATGTTCAGGCAGTACAATATTACAAATCTAAATTGTTGCATCTTATTTTGTATGTTTTGGAGTCATTTCTTAAGTCACATTCTTAAATGAAAGTGAATAAGCACGCCAAACAACTGAATGTGTGTGATTTTGTGCTAGTGTTAGTGTTTAAACATTAACCTCCTTTCCTTGTCTAAAGGGACCCTCTTGTCCCTTACCAAAGGATCAAAAAACTAAAAGAAAGGAGATGCTGTTTGCCAGTCTCCTCTTTTTCTTGACAGGGTCAGATACACTTCTGGCAAATTCTGCAGCAGAACTGCAGTATGGCACATGTAACAGATGGCAAAATTTTGTTTATTAGTCAAAATCTTTGCCTTAAGTAGTCTGATGAACACCTGTAGTAATACATTCCATCCTCTCTGCCGAAAATCAGCAGATTGCTCAGAAGAATGGAGACCTCAGGTTATTTCATTGAAAAAGTGCTCTCCACAGTGTCATAGTTTCATAGACCCTGTCGATTTTGTTGCTCCAAATGAACATGGCAGACCAGTCTATTCATCTCTTTTGCCATCAGCTCCTAACATGCCTTTGTGTCTTTATAGTTATCTCAAAATGCCATGTCTGAGGGAAGTATGTGATCTCTTTCAATATCAGTATACAAGCTAGACACAATAAGCTTTGTTGAGGGCTGTGTATCTTTTGGACTTATCATCTTCACTATCAATTCTGCAGGAAGGTTGCTTTCTTAAAATAAGAAAAGACATGGAGATTTACTTTTTGAATTATGTCTAGTACTTCCTGGAAAGTTTACTGTTCTGATAGTGACCCTAATTCATCAAAGCACCTAAATATGCTCAACTTCAAATATATGACATGGACATTGAAGTCCATAAAAAGTGAAGTCCTCAAAGTCCATTGAAGTCCTCAGAAAAATATCAACAATTAGAACTAATCCTGGAGGTGTTAACTATGATGAAGTTTTATTTACTAAGTTATTTCAGCCTTAGTTGCTTAATGCTTTAAAAATTCGTATTCTTTCAAATAAGCTATGTGCCACATCAAATTCCGAGGAGCCTGTTGTTGTTTCAGGTTCACCAGTTTCTCCTTAGAATAGTGCTGATAGAGCATGTCAGTGTCTGATGAAGAGAGAGAGTGAGAAAAAAAAAAAAGGCTTTTCTTCTATCTGCTTAGCTGTCTCTGTGACTAACCCAAATATACTAGCAATGGATGTTTAATATTTTATTACAGAATTTTTCATGTAGGATTAGAGTTTGCCATTATGAGATTCATAAAATATGGCCAGAGGTTTTAAAGGATTGTTAGAAAACTACACAGTTTAATACTCAGTTTCAAGGCACGTGAAATGTTTAGAAGCCCATTTACATATAATACAGTGATTTAGAAAATTGGGTGTATTGTGTCATACAGAAGCTAGTACACAAGATTACTTTCTACAAGGTGCCATTCTTTGAGAATAGGGACAGCACAGGTGAACTTAGTGTTAACTTAGTGTTAACACACTGTAGTTGTTGTTAATTCAGAAAAGACAAAAAAAAATTCTCTCCATGTCACAATATCACACAAGTTAATTCTCTTCTTACCTTACTCACAGCTCCCAGCTCCATTGTTACAATGGCAAATAGTCTGAATGTTTTAAATGAGAGTATAATATAGAAAACTGCTAGTAATCACAGTCATTTTATTTGTATGTATTCATGTATTAATACCATTGCTACCTGTGATATTTGTATCATTTTTTTTATGGATCAAATGCATTTTTCTGGTCAACTTGACCCCAGAAATATCTAATGACTTTTTTTTTCTTTTTTTAGTGAGGTAAAGAATTCTTTCAGTATCTTCATTCCTTGGAATACAGACATCTTTTTTCATCCTTTTTGTAGCAAATTATTGAGGGAGTATGAGTACCACTTTGCTGAATGAAAGAGCCAGGAAGCAAGGACAAGCCTAAAATCCCTGTCTCATACCACTTAGTAGTCAGTTTACTCTCTGACTGATTTGGGTTGCTCCAAATAGCTCTCTCCAAAGCAGTATCTGGGCATGGTTTGGGCATGGTTCACTGCAGATCTGTTCACTAGGAGATTGTACCAACTGTGGTTTCTTCCCTGTACCTAGTCCTCCAAAATTATCCCAGCAGGCTGTACATTTTCAAAAGCCTCCCTATATCCTCATGTCAAACCCTCGTTTCATGCAGTAAAAAAATAATAAATTGTAATGCCACCCTTACATTATATTGGACTCTTTCAACTGAAAAAAACACACAAAATAACTGTCATATCTCAGGGATATTATATGGAGTTAGAGAAGTTCCAGGGCCAAGTGCTTTAGAGTGTGGATGCAGCAGGTCTAATTCAAGAGAGGTTATTCCTAAACAATGTGGACATGAACCAGTCCATGCTGTCTGGCATGAAGGGCATGACTGCCTAGAAAAAATACATGTAAAGCCAAATATCTCAAAGTCATGCATGGTGAATATTATCCCTAAAGCATTTTCCGGTAAGCAGCAAATAAATGACAGGTTTAAAAAAAGACAGTTGCAGTAGTTAATGTAACATGTGGAAAATCAGCATCCCAGTATGGCAGAATAGGATAAAGCTTCACAGTTGGCTTCGTTTCCTTTTGGACCCCTTTCTGTGCTGTACAGCCAGAAGGGCTGTTATATTCTACTCACTGTCACCAAAATTACCAGTCTTTCCTGAAGTAATAATAGTAACGTGATAATAACTCTTATTGTAGAGATACAGGAAAGACATAGAGGATAGATTATTTTCCAGCATCTGCAACTTTTATTAATCACAATTTTATAAGTGAAGATGCTTGAACACCAATTAAAAGGATAATGATAAACAAATCATAGAGTAGAATATATGCTTCTGAGCTTTTTTTCATTATTTTAAACATGTCTACATGTGTGATATCTCCATATTTGAAACAGGCACTCCATATTTGAAACAGGCACATGGACAGTTTTTCCACCATTCTTGCTCTGGATATGTTATTGGCTCTTTTCCCTCCAAGCTAAAGTTCTATACTTGAGACATACATCTGGTGTGTTTCTACAACACTTAGCACATGTAGAGGAATATGTATATTTTCTTCTGATCTTGTTAGTTTAGGTAGCTGGCCATGGAAGACATGATATCATAATTTTTGACCTGCACTACAGAAGCTCACCAGGATCCTGGATTTCTTAATTTGACAGATCATTCTATGTCTAGCTGTTATTAATTAGTCGTAGTGATAGTCCTGGATCAGAGATCATGGGGACTATTCAACTATTTGTTCCCTCAAGGCCACAGTTATGTGGCTCACATCTATTAGGATTATATGTGAATCAAGAATGCAGAACATCAACAGTGTATTACCAGTCCCAATGCACAGACTAGACTGAAACCATGGCACATTCTCACTAGGTCAAAGGGGTCCAACATCTAACGGGCAGTCCCACCTTTAGATAGAGACTTTATAGTCAGTAGAAAAGGCCTTTGAAAGGCCTTGCAACATGTTAGCTTGAAAGCATTTTCTTCTGGCAGCCTTTAAAAGCCACTCTCCACTGACTATGAAAGAATTTAATCTCTTTAAGGGGACCAGTTCACCAGGCATATAAAATATATGCACAAGTTAGATGTCTAGGTAAGGGAGACTAGACCTTAACTCTATAGAAATCAAGATGTCCTGGAATACCCTTGATCTAATTCATGTCTCTCTCTCTCCCTCTCTCTCTCTCTCTCTCTATATATATATATATAAATTCTCAAGTGGGTTTTAGTTTTCCTTTTATAAGCTGTTTCTCAGATGATGGTAGCTCTGTACTGCATATATGCATACAAAAGTCCCACATCAATTTCATTTTAAAAAGAAAACTAACATGACTGCAAATTAAATCTTAGTACAGTCAGAAGAGCATCACAAGGAAACTAAAAAAAAAAAAAGCTAAAAATACGGAAAATGGTTTTAAATTTATGCTTTGAAATCTGTTAAAAACAAGTTTCATTTGTGTTTGCCATCTATAGGGAGATTTGAATATAATCTTGTCAAATGTGTCAGCTATTAGATCATGTTATTCAGACCATGATTTGTTCTCTATTTGTATTAAAGTAGCAGATTCATATAGTTTGGACAAATGAAGGCTATATATAAATAAAAAAAGAAATACAAAATGACTAGTTCTAAAGTACATCATAGTCTTAAGGCTGTTACTTTTTGCTGTTATATGTTCCAAAAAGGCTGACGTACTTACTGCCCTTGTTTTTTGTTATGATAATAACTAGTAGTTTGTGAGGCTTACAGCATCTCCTCCTGTATCAGGTACACTTCCCAACAGTCTGATACTTGCAAAGGTATACTTCTTTTTGGCTCCCAGGGGAGATTTCTCTCCACTGTCTACAGCACTTGGAAAAGGTAGACCTTGAAGTGCAATGGGAGAAACACATCTCTGGAAAATATTCAGAAGGAGATGTCTATTCATCATGGTGTTTAGATGTAGCATTCACTGAGGACTAGTCTCACCACCGGAAAGGTTAACGGTAAGAACAGGACAAGCATGTTCTAAGAAATCAAATGATAAATTCTCAGCAATACGTAGTATACCAACTGCTACTTTGTGTTTATTTACTATTTGAAGTACATTACTGAATGTTATGCTTTTTTAAATGATATGGCTGAGCATGCCCATTTGTCTTTTCCTGGCAGTTAAATTCATGATTGCTGAAACTTTCTGAATGGAGAGATGGACACTTTCACTTTTCTCTCTCTCTCTCAGAGCAAATGGACCTGATCCACTGGGGAAGCATTGGGTTATGTAATGGGGGAGCTAAAGTCACAGAGACACACAGCAAGTAGACAACCCGTAGCTACACTAGGGACCTGACTCTTGAAAAGAGCAAAGAGCAGACAGACAACAAGATATCTTAGGTGAGAGAAAGAAAGAAGCTTTCCTAGGGATGCAGATGAAATTACACAGTTCGTTACCACTCTGGAAGCCATGAAAAATTCCAAGACTGAACTGTTTTCAGACCTTGATTTGAATCTTTCTCACATGGCCTATCTGAACAGTTATCTATCTTGTGTTCTAATAAAATACAAAAGTGTTTTTGGCATGCGTAAAATTAAAAGCAGTCTAATCTTTGGCTAAATGGAGTAACAGAATTACAAAAATGAGGAAAAATAAGAAAACATACCACCAAGGTTATGCTTCACTTTCAAGTCTTTTCTTGCTGCTACATAGAAATGTCATCTGTGATGTACTTCTTGTTTGCTAAAGATGGGGGAATAACACCATTTAATCCTCTACCACCCTGCATACTCCTCCTCAGAACTGAACTTCATTGGCCACTGTCTCCTGGTTTCACTCTGAACTCATTAGAGCTCATTTACTTTGGAAAGCAAATGAAACCTCAGAGAAGTTTCTTCTGAGTGATTTTTCTCCTTGTCTTAAAGTGGAAAATACTATTGTATTTTAATTCTGTGTCAATATAAATACAAACAAAGCAGTCTTGCTTCTCTCAGATAGAAATACTTTGATGTGAGGAGGACTCTGTGTAATGTATGCTCCTTATTACCACATTATAATATGTATGTTATCTGGATCAAGTCATTGTATAGTGCAAACACTACAAGTTTTGTTTGTTTGGTTGGTTGGCTTTTGTTTGTTTGTTTTCTTTTTTTCCCACCAATTATCACAGAATTCTGGCCTAAAATTCAGACGTGTTCTGATCTTTGGCAAGTCTTTCTAGCTAAAGCATTATCTTACTAGTTTATAACAGTAGTTTAGAAATCATATATCAAAGGAAACATTAACTGTGCAAACATCTTAATATCTCCATATTTGTCAGCTTACCTTAACATTTCACTGGGCCAAATATGATACATTAAGTCAATAGATGAAATGTAATGAGTAACGAGGTGGTTAGACAGAGTAACAGCATACCACATGCTATTAGGTCTAGGAGATCAACCACACCTCTCAGTAAGTGTTCTATTAAGTACAGCAAAAAATATTTAATACAAAATGGATTCTGCCCTGAAAAGCTAACTTAAATACTGTGAATTTTGAAGGATTTTGAAGACAAACATTTTGTACGGGGGAAATGAAATTGGTTTAGTGTAGGAATCTGTCTGGAGACTATTTAGACATTTAAGCTCTCTCTGAGGTCACTGAAGAGAGAGAGAGAGGGGTTCAGAGAACAATCCTCTTCCACTGGCTTAAATACCTACCTTAAATAGCCTTAAAAGGCTCCTCCTTTTGCGTTCACTGACTGGCAGAGCCCAAATGTTTAGGCTTGAAGCCTAAAGTTTAGACAAATTAAGTTCTTTGAGCTACTAAAGAAATCTAGCCTTTTCTACCACAGTGGGGGTGGGTGATACATAAACAGTTCCACCCTGCAGATAATAAATTAATATTTGTAAATGTCCACACATGTGGTAACAACGGTGGAACTATTCCAAACCACAGGGATGATGAAAGAATCTTTATCCTCCTGGAACCCTGAGAAACCTCATTCTAGGTTGTGTCATCTCTTCTTCAAGGCTTTGTACCTCTCCCCTATTCTTCAAAATAGAAACAAAACATCTATAATATATTTAAGACAGCTGAAAAATATAAGTCTGTGGATTTTTTTTTCTTTTTTTTTTTTGGCAAAGTTATCAAATGTTTGTAATGTTTTTTTATGTGATACAGGGAAAGATCTGCATGAACAAAGTGAATATGAAAAAAACAAAAAATGAGGACTTAATTGAAGACATTTTAGCCTTCTTTAGTCACTTAGTCATTTCAGCCATACCAAAGAAAAAATGTGGTACTTGGAAGGGATCTTGGAAAAAATATACAATTACTCTATGTCATGCACCATTTACTTAGGTACAGATCATTAACATTTCTCTTCTTTGTTCTGCTTACGTTCGAAGGATGTTCTATTCTAACTACACAGGCAATTAGGGTCCATAATAGTAATGTGTCTATTTTTTTCTTTACTTAACTTTTTTTCTTTTTTTATTATAAAAAATGGCTACTAGGAGATGTATTTCACGTAAGTTACATATTTAGAGACCATCTGTTGTGAAAACATTTCCTACAGGGAGAATTTATCAATGTCTGATTTCAGCTTCATTTGTCTTATGTTATTTAGTGAAAGGATAGAGTACAGAATTTTAACTGTAGCTACTTATGTTGGTCAAATTGTATAGTCTGATAAAGATGAGCTCCCTCAATACAGATTTCAAGATGGTTATACAGAGTGGCCATTTTTGTCCTTTCCAGAGCAACAAAAATTTATTCTATGAGCAAAACTTGAGGTATCCTACTGTATTCCATTGAAGTATCTTTCCCCATGTAAATCAACTCAAAATTATAACAGTCCTAATTATGGCTGGCAGTACATTTCTGAAGTAACATAGTATTGTTGCAGTTAGATAACTTCCAACATTTCAGAGACAAACATGGACCTGGCACACTGGTATTAATCATACAAAGCTTACCTCAGTCCCTTCTCTTTTCCAGATCCAGTACCACTGGAAAAAAATCTTCTGTATGATCATCAAAACAGATCTGTAATTCATAAAGCAGTTATATATTATTTATTCTAATGCATTTTTCTTCCTATTAATGTGGTTTGGAGAAGAGAATTTTGACCTTATATAACATCATAATTTCTTTATGAATACTTTTATATGTAACAATAGCAACAATAGCAGTAATAGTAATAATAAAAAGGTGTTAAAGTATAGTAAAATATTTATAGACAAATAAGACAGTCCTTTTCTCAAAAGGTCAGTAAATCTGAGAGAATCATAGGTGCAAAAAGCTACAAATAATGCAGAAAAAAACTTGGTTTAGAAACAAGTACTAATTAAATTTCCGTAGATTTAGATCTGGTTCACCTTGAAGAATGAATTTGCATGTACTATATAGGTGCTTACTAAACCCACCATCCTATAATAAGTACTTACCTCTCTTATCAAGTCAACAGAGAGAAGCAGGTAAAGTTGAAGACCGCCAGAGGAAGATGCTGTCTACTGGAATTTAGATATCTAGCATTGGATTGACAGAATCTACTGTTGATGAAATCCTAATTCACTGTCTTTATGTACTACCTAAGCTGACCTGGCACTTGCATTTTGAGGACTGATTCACTAAACAATGAAATTGTAGGTTCATATTAAATGATCTTACTTGGAGACAATTTTGTCTCTTAAGAGCAAATAAAAGATTACCTTCAATTATAAATGTATTTGACAATATCTTTGTGAAATAAAGAAGTATTATTATTAATAATTTTTTAATGAAGAAAGTAGATTTCAGAGTTCTGCTATATTTCATTCAGAAAGTAATTGACATATGCATAACTTCACAGAAAACCAAAGAAAGACTCTAGAGTCCCATTTAGTGCTGTAGCCCAGATGACAGTTTCTATGAGTTTAATTAGGCAATTCTGCATGCATTATTGTTCTCTGAAATTTGTTTGGGTGTTCTGATTGTTTGCTTGTTTGTTTGAAGACTAACAAAGGATTTTTCTTCCTCCAACATGACTGTGTGAGTAGTAATCTATATTAACATTGATTGGAAAAATATATTTTAGGGTATGCTATGCTAAGAAAGGCATGAGGAAAAGACATGAAAATGAAGAGACTCAGAACTGAGAGGAAAGAAGGTAAGATCATCATAGAGGCTAAAGTCAGAACTCATAAGTATGCAGAAGGAATTGGAAAATAAAATGTACGTACACTATTACTATTTTTTTCCATTTTATTGAAGAGAATGGGCCTTCATTATTTTAAAGAGGTAAACAATAACATCTAAATTGCTTTCTAAGCCATTTGTTATTTTATTTTATAGTTCTCAGTCATGTCATCTGTATAGTATTCATCTCTCTTTAAACTTAGAGGCCAAGTTTTCAGCTCCTGTAAATTGCATAATCCTAATAAAACCAAAGGCACTACACCAATTTTCATTAGCTATTCCTCTGATTTCAGAGTTCTGCTATATTTCATATCTCCTTACGTGCATATATTTCAATGACTCTAAACTCTGTTGCTGCCTTTCTCTGAACTTTCTACTTGTTTTTCTTGTATCAAGGAGAAGCTATCCCTTCTGTTTATGTAATGACATAGTATTTTCAGTATTGTACTTTATTCATTTCTTAATATTGTTCTACATATACTTTCTTATTTTGATAGCCAGGGTGCATGGAACAAATGTAGGCAGAACCAGTGCCTACTGGGTCAGAAGGTGGAAACTCCTGCAATGGTGAAGGCTGGAAGCTGGTAACTTATGGCACCAGAAGGAAGGCTCCTGCTCCACCAAAGGACTTGAAACTTCAGAAGAGGTTCACTGCCCGTGTAGCTGATGAGGAGCTGGGAACAGGACAAATGGAGCATCTGTGCCAGCCGAGCCTCAGCCCCATGGAGCACCTGAAGGCGAGTGCTAGCAGTGGGAGACTCCCTGCTGTGGGGGACAAAGGCTGACTGCTGACTGACTGTCATCTAGAGAGGTTTGCTGCTTGCTGGGGGCTTGCATTTAGGATGCTGCGGAGAGGCTGCTGAGGCTTGTCCAGTCCTCAGACTACTAACCCATGCTGCTCTTCCATGTGGACACCAACAATACTACGAGGGGAGACCTGGAGTGTGACTATATGGCTCTGGGGGTAATGGGACTGTATAACATCTTCCTAAATGACCTGGGTGATGAGACAGCATGCACCCTCAGCAAGTCTGCAGACAATACAAAACTGGGAGGACTGGAGTGGCTGATACACCACAGGATTGCACTGCCACTCGGAGGGACCTTGACAGGCTGGAGAAATGGGCACAGAGGAACCTCATGAAGTTCAACAAAGGGGAATGCCAAGTTCTGCACCTTCATGAGGATTAACCTCATGAAGCAGAACCAACTGGGGGCCTACCAGATAGAAAGCAGTTTTTCGGGGAAGGTCCTGGGGGTCGTGGTGGACAACAAGTTGAACGATGGCAGAAAAGGCAAAGAAATCCTGGGCTGCATTAGGCAGAGTGTTGCCAGCAGGTTGAGGGAGGTGATTCGTCCCCTCTACTCGGCCCTGTGGAGGCCACATCAGGAGTGCTGGGTCCAGCTCTGGGCTCCCCAGTGCAAGACACACATGGACATACTGGAGGGAGTCCAGCAAAGGGCCACTAAGGTGATGAAGGGCCTGGAGTGTCTGTCATATGAGGAGAGGCTGAGAGAGCTGGGACTGTTCAGCCTGGAGAAGAGAAGGCTCAGGGGGGATCTTCTCAATGTTTGCAACTACCTGGTGGGAGGGTATAAGAAGAGAGAGACAGACGCTTTTTGGTGGTGTTCAGTGACACAATGAGAGGCAATGGGCACAAATGGAAACACAGGTAATCCTGTGAACATAAGAAAACACTTTTTCACTGTGAAGGTGACTGAGCACTGGAGCAGGTTGCCCAGGGAGGTGGTGAAGTCTGCATCCTTGGAGATATTCAGAACTTGACTGGGTACTGTCCTGGGCAACCTGCTCTAACTGACGCTGGCTGAGCAGGGTGATTGGACCAGATGATCTCCAGAGGTCCTTCCAACTATTCTGCAATTCAGTGATTCTGTAATGCTGTTATTTTATTTTTGCTAGATGGCACACAAATTATAACCCATCAGTTCATGCAAATTGTTCAGATTGTTTCCTTTGCTATGCATTAGCTTGAATTTCTCTGCAGTGAGTTTAATTTGCTTTCATTGCCCAGCTATCAACCACTATCTGAACTTTTGAAGCTCCTTACAACATTCTAGACTGTGAAAGTGGTGTTGTTAACTAAATATTTTACTTATGTCCTGCTCCAGATTTATGTTTATAATATATATATTATGAAACACCATCCTTATAACAGTAAATAACTTAGTACTTCTGTAGTTCCACTTTTAAACTATATATAATCTATATTTAAAATTGTTATATTTTTCCCTATTCACTGTGGTGTTTTTTTTTTTTTATTATTTTAACTCAGTGACAGGATTCATCCAGTTCTGCTTTTTTCTTTTATCAGCCATAGATAAGGAACTTAAAGGCTTTTTTGCAAAAACAAAATATTTGTATTTGTATATATAAAAAATTTGTATTTGTATATACAAGATATTCTGCTATTATTTTGTTGATCACTTCTGAGTTTAGCAGTTTAAAGTGAATTATATTATGTGCCTTAATTTCTTTAATTCAGAAGTGATTTTGGGCTGTGAATCACAGTCTCATTTATTTGCTTAAATTATATTCTTGATTGGATGACTCTTGTGAAAGCCTAACATGAATGGGCTAATATAATAGATAGATAGTTACTTAAAAGTCAAAAGTTAGTGCCTAACACAGATTTATCTCACACTAGGCATTTAGTGGTTACAAATTTCATTTTGGGGGTCAGATATCTTAAAAAAAAGGAAAAAAAAGAAAAGCTTAATTATTCTGAACTTTGTCACATCCAAGTCCTTTCGTATATTTGAAGCGCTGAATTTTCTGTACATACATTCCTTACCCACAAAATGGAAATTTTGGACGATATGACCATTATCGCCTGTGAAATGCCCAGATCCATATGAGTATGGTGCTATAGAAACAAACCAGAGGAGAGTAAGTAGGATAATAAGAGATCTAGAAAGTATAATAAATGAGGAAATATTGAAGAAAGGAAGTTTGTTTAACCTGATAGAATATTGGACATGCAGTTAGATCTGTATGTTGCAACACTGAAGATTTTAGTTGCACTTCTTTCCACCACGGTTCTTCTTGACTGAGGGACTTCAGATCAATTCCACAAACCAAATCCTTGTGATTTACGAGCTCATCATATGCAAAAAACCCCTTCCTTTCCTCTTATGACTAAGGGACTAATGGCTGGGAAATGAAAAGGAGATAGATTCATGCCCTTTTGCCCCATTTCTTTTTATTTGTTTTTTGTTTGTTTGTTTGCTTGTTTTTAACATTTATATTATTACTTCTTTTCCTACAGTTCACGTGCATTTTTTTCTTTTTTTCTTTTTTTTTCTTTTTTTCTTTTTTTCTTTTTCTTTTTTTTCCAAGTGTCAGCTTTGCTCAGAAGTGAAGAAATCTATTTTGGGGGCATCTAGATTCTATGTTGACTAAACAAATCTATGCCAATTCCAGAAGTAAACAGCTAGACTGCAGAATGCAGTTGTCCTTGCAGTATTCTTATGCAAGCATCAACCATTTACAAGTAACTGTCCTTGTCTGCATATTGAATACGCATAGCAGACATGGGATTTTTTTATTTTTATTTTTTAACTGACCAGAATTATGCTTTCACTTACAGGAGGAGAACTCAGGAACAAGTATTTCAGGCCAGCTCGGATGAATTATATTTGATTTACTTGCAAGTATTTTGAGGAATGGCCCATGTCTTCATAAATGTTTGTTTAGAATTTAACTAGTTGAGACATTAGTCTTAATTGAGCTCTTTAGCTACTATGTAGTAAGAACAAGTAAAAGAATATAAATTGTGTTTAAAAGATTCTAGTACATTCAGAGAAAAACCTAGGGAAAATACACGTATGGGGAACACATAGACAAAAAATTCACATGGAATGCTCATTATCTCTTTTTCTGCATATAATCTGCATTTGTTTCCCAGTTTCAGTCCTATTATATTTGAGGTGTCAAGGTTAGTTCTAGCAAAAGGCTTTGGCATCTAAACATGAGGCACTCCAGTACCTATTTTTTAGTCATATGGGCCTGGATTGTATTCCATATTATAAACTAAATCCAGATGTCTGATTTAGAAGTCTAATCCACTTATATTGCCTTTATAATCATTGGAAGGGAAGGTACCTTTGGTAGGTTATTTAAATTTTGAGAAGACTGAATTGGCCTGTTTTGGGGGAAGATGTTATATCTTTTCTTTGATTATTAGAGGGAGCACAAGACAACTAGGTAGCAACTGAGGCACCTTGGAGAAAGTGCTCAAAGTTTAATAAGATGAAACCAATCCCTGGTAATAGAGTACAATCAAAAAACGAGTTTAGTGCCTAGCTTCCTAATACATTTTGTGAAATAAGATGGACACCTAAGTGTAAATGAAACTGTGCCAAACTTTGTGATGCTGAGACTGAGAGCCCCCTAGCTAGCTAACTAGCATAAAGCACTATTTTCAGTAAACATAGAATCATACTGCAAGCTCTTCATGAGCTGAATCTCTCATTCAGGATGCTTGTATCTTTTCAGTGACTGCCTAGAGAATACAGGTTCCTTTAAAATATATATATTTTTTGTTTAGTTTTGTTTTTTTTTATTGCTTTTGTATTCAGATATGTTTTATTAATGGAGCACGTTGTTGAACATAATGAAGAGGTTGCACATGCATGCATCTAGTTGCTGGAAAGATATAGTGTTTCTGTATGTTTCTGAGTGACTAGACAGTGTAAAAGCCTAGATTTTTCTGCATTATTGTAGAGACAAGACTCAGAAGCTAGTAACTGTTTATTTAAGAAAGAGAGAGTTCATATTGAAATCACTATCTTAGTGAAAATGATCTGATTAAATAATAAACATAATTTTTCTTTATAAGAACTGGGTATGTATTTTTGGGATGAACTGATTATGTAACCAACTTTCTTGCATTTTTAACTAAGGCTACTATGACTGTGGTTAGCCCATACACATACACCAAATGAAAGGGAAAACAAAACACTCTTATTTCTTCCAGCATTTGCAGGACTGAAATTTAGCCTGCTAATATTTTCCAGATTAAACTGAAGAAACACAGATGAAATAAAGTGATATTTAAATTTATTACTCACAAAATTTTTCACTGTTTTTGAAAAATTCCCACAAAATCTGGATATTCTTTCCAATTGTCATTGTAAATGAAGGCGGGATATACAGTACTTTCAGACTTAAAAGTGCCTGGATTATATGAACCATATATATTATGTGTAAATCCAGAATACCTTCCCTGAAGGAAATAACCAGTATTATCAAAGGTAGACAATATTTTTGATCTCTGAATATTTCGAAACCTTAAAAAGCCTGATCCGATCTTATTAAAACACCTTGATAAGTTCAGTCAAATCTTGAAGCATTGAAAAACACTGTTCACTTGGAAAATTTCAGTCACTTGATTCCTAATTTATTTAGGTGCAAAGTTAAAGACAGAATCCAGTTTGTTATTTATATCTAGGGTTTTTTTTTTTAACCATTGCATTTTATCACAATGCAACAGAGAAAGCAAAACCACCCCATGAAACAAACTATACTTTCTGCTTACCACTATTAAAAGAGTAATCCAGCCACACTGTTAGATTGGGTCTCTTATCACATAGAGGCTGCTGCCAGACAAGATTCTTGCAAATAGAGACACTCCCCCCCACTCCCTTTTTAACATGAGTGTGTTCCCACTAGGGGAAAAAAAAAAATGAGAGAGAAGAGAGGCAACTATCAAAGTTGCCTTGTAGGTGGAGAAGGTATTGTGCTCACCCTGACCTTGACCTACAACTCTTGACATCAGCTCTGGAAAATGCATCAGTTTTCTTACCTGGTTTGTTCAAGCAGTGATGTCTTACTACTACTGTAAGGGCATACTTTACATACACGCACAAACACAAGTGCGCTTATTTCTATGAAGTCAGAGGTAACAAAGCTCTCTTTGTATCTGGCAAATATAATTCTTTCCTCCTTGCATAATTGCTTAGATGTTTTTGTTTGAAATTCTATTCACATTGACACTTCATGTATGCACGAAACTGGTTTGAATGATGTCTACATTCATTAGTTTTTCCACAGTAGCTATTTCCCTTACAAGGTACATGATCCCAGAGCAAAGAAAAGTTAACAATTTAAAACTCTGAGGGTGTCTTTGTTGGGACCAGTATAATTTTTTAATTCACATTCCTTTCACTTTCTTAGTTCCTGTAATCCCTGAAGAGAACAGAGTCAAACTTTGTGTTTTAATTAGGATTTTCAGTATTTATTGCCTGGAGCATCAAAAGAAAAAAGAAATTCTAGGGTTGTTGTGGGAAAAAAGAGTGGGCCAAGGTTGCATTCTTGTGACTGTCATTTACATTTTCTAAGAACAGATGTCAAAAGTGAAAACGGTTTTATGATTCACAGCCCAGTGTGACCAAGAGTAACTGGGAGGATTTTGAATGAAATTTTGGTAAGAAACATCTATCACAGATAATTTAGACAAAGAATATCACCATATGAAAAAGAGAATAGACTGCGACTATAGCAATGACGATAATAACTAAGGTTCAAGAATCAAAATTCCACAAATTAGTATGTTGATTTTATAAACACAGATGTTATACCACATTGCATTAAGATTTTCAGAATTCTATAGAAGCAGTTGAAAAGCTGATCTTGTGCCAGGTGACTCAAGTTTACAAGAATTCAAACTTGATATCACTAAAAAAGTACATAAATTCAGTACAGTATGGAAATTCTGGAAAAAAAAAATCTGTGCCTCTCCCTTGCTTTGCAGTAGAATTTTATTAATGGGTCAACTGTAAAGCATCCATATCCTCTAGATGAATGAAGCATAATTGTTCAGTTTTTGCTTAATTATGCAGCTTCCTGAGCTCTGCTTGCGAGTACCTGATTTGTTTGACTGTTTCTTGATGAATGCTTGACAGTCACTGTAGGCCAAACTGTGTAAGGGGATCAGGCTAATCACTATTAGCTATTTCTCAATAAACATGATGCAAATCTGGTATAGCTCTATGGTAGTTTAATACAATCAGCCCGTTTCTAGCAAAAGCGCCCAACTCTTTCTCTTTTCAGTGAAACTTTGAGCACTGAAAATGTTCACAAAAAGGAGAAGAAAAACAACTTAATGAAAATGAAGTTGCAAAGACAGAATATTCAAGGGAGAGGGAAAAACAGAAATGAAGAAAGAAAGAGAGAGAAAGAAAGAAAGAAAAAAGAAAGAAAGAGGGAAGGAAGGAAGAAAGGAAGGAAGGAAGGAAGGAAGAAACAGTAAAACTGTGCCAAGGATCTGTAGGAACAAATTAGTTATTAAAAGAAAAAATAATCACTGGCCCACAGACCAAAGTCTTTTCTTTCCCTGAGGGAAAGATAAAAAAGGGAGGAAGATAGGTCAATGGAGAAGTTATAACAATATGTTTTGCATTTTTCTTTTTTTTAGTAATTAAAGAGGGTAAAAAAATAACTGAAATGACCAGAGGAAAAAAAAAAGAAAAAAAAAAAAGGATGAGGGATAAACATTGTGAAAATGGATTTTTATTTAGTAGCATTGTAATAGTTGTGTTCCAGACCCTGTTTCCTAGATGGTTGGGATGAATAATGTGGAAAGTCCTGTAGAAAACACACTTGAGAGGAAAATCAAAATTTAAAGGCACCAGAGAGGTAGCAGTGAAACACCTACCTACCTTTATTTTTTGTGCTAACTGGACGCTTAACTACCAGCTGTGTCTTTGAAAATACACCCTACAGTTTAATAAAAGAGACTATATAATAAGTGAATATAATCAATAATTGTAAAAGAAAAAAGTAATAATAATAAGAAGAAAAGCATAGATACCTGGATTAGCTATATGCATAGATTAACAGTTCAATATCATATGAAGGTTGTGCTTTTCCTTAACAGTAAAGCTAGTGACTCACTCAAGATAATCATTTTTGGGTGGTTGGCTTATATATTTTAGTAGTGGAGATGAGGTTTAACAAAAGACTTGAAGGAGCACTGACTTTTCAAGCTGCTTTTAAATGCTGCAATGGTATAAAATGACAAATAATTTAAGCTGAGATAAATGTGAATGAGGCCTAATGTACACAGTGTAAGAAAAAGAGAATGGAGAAGCGAAAATCATTTAGCTATACTGTAGTCAATGGATATACACAATTTATTTCAAATAGGCCTTTATTCCAACCTCTCTTCATTTCTTGAAGCAGAGACGAGACAAACTTTTCAATTTTTCATACCCATTTATTGTCAGAAAAATGCCAGCTTAGTAAAAACACAGTCCAACTTTGGGAAAAGGGAGTCAAAAAGGGAGTGTGACAGTAAGGTATCCACAGAGCTTCACTAACAGGTTCAAAGCTGTAATGTAAACCTCTGTGCCTCGCCTTTCATGCAAGTATCCTAGTAATTGTAGGCTGCTTAGTGCCCTTGAGTTCAACCTCCCAAACATATCTGAAAGTGTTTGATATTTGCCCATATTTAGAAAAGAAAAAAAAATGAAAAAAATCTCAGTCTTACACTAAATATGTCTAATATTGAATACTATTTCTTACTTCAGAATGGCAGTTTCTGTGAACTCTATTAGCTTGTAAAGGAATTTGCAGAGTGCCAGTATAAATTTCACCTTGTTATTTATGGCTTTCAACTCTCATTCGGTTACAAAAATAGTCAGCAAAATACAAAGCTATAGAATTAATTGTGTGTTTTCATTGTTCAGCAGCAGTTTAATCCAAAATGAGATTTAGCAATTCTTCTTCAGCCCTTTCTTAAAATTTGTGAAAGAAATTTGGGGAATACATCTTGAAAATTATGAGTTGAATTAGTAAGAGGGATATAGGGAAATATACCTAATCCAGTAATAGGGAAAAAGTGTTTGTTTTCCAATTCATTCTTGTATCTGGGAAAAGTCAAGTACAAGGCAAAGGAAGGCAACAGTTTCTTTCAGTATATAACAGATAAGTGGAAGGGACTGCTAACTCCCACAGAGAACCAGATTCTCACAAAATTGCTGGAATACAATAGAATTAAACTTTCTGAAAATTCTTACTGTATGTATGCATTCATTGCTGTGCATATAGATGCCCATGTGTACACACCAATGTGTGTGCACACGTGCACACACACACACACACATGCATGCCTTCCTTGTTTGTTAAAAGCATGAAATGTGGCATGGCTCTTTTTATCATTGAAATATGTGGACACATTTTTCAAAATGAACAGGCAAAAACTAGCTTCCTCCTAATCATCATGCTCAGGGGAACTGGGACAAGAAGGATAAGTAGTGGAAATATATGGAAATCTTACTCTGTCAGAAAGTCACGAGGATGGTCAGTCAACTTTTCTGCTCATAGATTGCTTTGGCTTCTCTCACATTTATTTGTTAGAAGAGATATATTTAACAGAAACATGAATTTGCTCTGGAAATAATAGCTGTTGTCTCCTTATGATTGCCTGAAAAGCAGTCACAATTTATGACTTTTTTTTTATTTATTTATGTCTTGTTAACCATTTTGGTCCAATGTACAGTGTGTTGTTCTAAAATGACACAGATGAAGTTCTGACAGTAAATTATCATAAATGGTCATAAAAATATTGTATCCCAGTTCAAATGTCAAAGCGGATTTTCACTGAAACAAGGAATAAATCTGAAAAGTATATTTAAACCATTTGATCTTCTAGTTTCTACAGGGACGGAAGGATCAAAATGAGCAGCTGTTTCATGCTAATCTGCTCCTATCACAAAAATGATGATAGTAAATGAGTTATGTTCATTCGTTATGCGGAATTTTTTGCTGTGTGCATATATGCCTAAATCTGAACTGGTGTAAGTAGTCTGACCAAAATAAATGAGATCTCTCAAATTAAACGATCAGAATTTGGCATTGAGTATCTATTTTGAATCATTTGAATATTGACTAAACCACAGAGTTCAAACTGAGATACATTTGGAAAAAATCCTTGCCTTTCAGAAATGTCGAGATTTGTTATTCCAGTTTCACCAAATATGAGGATGAAACTTCATTCAGATTTAGTTAGGTTTATATATTTGTTTAAGAGGAGGTGGGAAAACAAGTTATGTTAACATTTACTTTAGAAACAATTCAGAAATCTCACTCATTCACACAATATTATTCACCAAGTTATAGAAATTTTTTCACCACCCACCGTGCACTTTCATACTTTATGCCTGGTGATACCCTGCTAATTGCTATGTTTGCTATTTTTGCTGTTTGGTAAATCCCTTGTGCAAATCTGTGTGTCCCTGATGCCTTGATCTGAAGGCAAATAAATACACACAGCTTAAACTACATTGCTGAACAGGGTCAGAGGGACTATACACCAGATTTTTTTTTCTTTTTATAAATCAGATTTTCATTTTCCTCTTTATCTTTGTCATCTAATGCTATTTTTGAAACAGCTGCTGTATGGAAATTTATTTTGTAAGTGCAGTAGCTGTGTAATTAGTCAGGGAGTGATGGCAGACGATGTAATTTTACTCCTTTTATACATGGTATACGCAGTGTTTCACTGATGTTACAGCGGGGAAAAACATATTTAAATTTTATATGGCAGGATGAAAATTACCAGTCTTTAAGAGTACCAATTGCAAGGTAAATAGATGGTCTTAGATGGTCTGTGTTATTTTAATAGCAAATAGTAAAAAAAAAAAAAAAAATTGAAACAGCTTTTATTGCTGTTATTGCTCATAAACAGGTCATCTATAAAGTAAAATAAGAAAAAGAATGACGATGGCTCTGTGCTTTCTTGACATCCAATAAATTTGATAAAAGTTCAGCCTGTATTTTCTTATTGTTGCATTTTGCCTAATCCATTAAAGAAAAGATATTAAAAAATCTTATTCTTTATCTTGCTATTAAGTTGTTTGTCTGGCAAGCTCACAGATAGGTAGGCTTTTTTTGTATACAAAATTCACAAAGAAAAGATTTCTGGCATTTCTTAAGCAGTTGTTCATATGGTGCCTTCTAAGTTGCCTTGGAGAGCAAAAGAGTTGATTATATTTTTACTTTTCAATGCATTTACTTCCATTACATTCTCTCTAATCACTCTGTTTGTCAATGACTTGTCATTATAAAGCATCATGCTTTACAGAAATGGATTACAAGTACTGCTTAATATTAAGTATACTATTCAAAATGGGAATTTAGTGGTAACCTTATGAAATCAAAAAAGTCCCAGTATGCTTGTATTATGTTGTATTTCTTTCACGTAGAAGTGAAAATATGTTCTTTAAAGTTCTGATTTGGTGTACAGATATAAATTCCCATTTCAATCCACTGCTGATATAAACTGTTTATATATATATATATATATATGTATGTATATACCTACATATACGCATTTAGAAATCCAAATAATGAATATGAGGAATTTCACACCTCAGGCCAATATTTTTTTCAAAACTTATCAAGATATTTGTAAAAAGAAATGTTGGATTTGTTAATAACAGTAATAATACTGTTAAGAATGATTTTGCTGTTACTGTTGAAATGCTCTTTTGTATTAGATACTACTGAAAATAGGGAACAAACATGTTTAAAAAAGCATAATATATCACGGACTAGAAATTAAAGCAAGTACTATAAAATCCTACTGGCCAAAGTAGGAGTTTCCTTAGGCATGGGAAATAATTTTTAGGAGGAGGATAGTGCATTCAGATAACTGAAAGAAAAAGATTTCCAGTTATTATGATTGAATGCTTCACAAAGATCAGGGACATAAAAGGATTCATCAACAAATCTCAGAATCACAGCTGTCCCGTCCCAAGTTGTGATGGGAAATACACCCTAGTTAAGAAAGTAGCAAGAGAAAAAGAATGGAAAATAAAAAGATATCAAGCTCAATATTAAAGTTTTCTGTGTGTATTAGGTCCCAGTGCAGAACGATTTTTGAGAATTGCAAATTCCTATATGAGATGCAGGTGAACTGAGCTTTCAGGAAGTAACTATGGTTTGTTAGCTTCCGCTAGGTAGACAAGGAGTAATCCAGATTACTAAGAAACACATCAACGGTGCTTAAATCTTTGTCAGCTTTATTGGCTATTGGGACACTCTAGAACTAGAAAGATTTTCTCCTACCACCAGCATCAAGTACATTTTTATCTTTCTATAGGCTGTTAGCTCAAACTGTGAGAAGGGAAAGGGAACATCTCCTTGAACTTTGCCTTTTTGTTTATTAAACCATTATACTTATTTGACACTTAGGAATGAACTCTTGAAAAGGAGGGAGAGAACTGTTTTTTGTCTGGAAAAATCAATGGCTGCATATGTCTAGCTAGTGACAGAGGAACTACAAGAAAGGGAAATGTAAATTAAGATACCATATTAAGATACATCCTTGCATCATATATATTGTTCAGTCACTAAAAGTTTTGGCCAGAGTCTGAGGAACTTAATTGTGCATTTGTGGTGTCACACAAATAGTAATAAGTTTTATATTTAGCCATAATATATTTGATGGAAATTATCCCTCCAGATTTTGCAACATTTCACAGTAATTTTATGTTCTAGGGAGAAAGAGAAGGAAATAGGGAGGAAAAGAATAGCCTACACAGATTTTCCAAGTTTCACAACTGTATTTTACAATTCTGATACTTTTAAGTATTGCATACACTGCATACATAACCATATATATGATAAGCATACAGCAATGCATATACTCTTATGTATTGTAATTCCAGATAAATGGGAAGAAAGAATTATAGAGATATATTATGTGAGAAGAAAAGAGGGAGAGAGAAAGGAAGAAGGAAGGAAGAAAGAAAAGAGGGAAAGAGGGAACAGAGAAAGGAAATGGGCCAGTTGTTGCCTGTATTGAAGCTTATAATGTTTAGATTTTAAAAATATAAGGAGTTTCCAGCTAAATCTCTTCTTCTAAGCAATCTGGTATTTTTGGCTAAAAATAAAGATCCTGCTGCCATAATAACATATTGCTCTTAATTAAAAAAATGTTTATTAAATAGAATTAAAATTCTTACTCATGACTAAAATTATTCTCTAAAAAATAAATTATGGGCTAGATCTAATAGGAAAATTATATAGCCTAGTAATGGTTTAGGATAAAGGCTTATCCAGATAAATTATCTATTTGTTTTAGTGTGTAAAGATTTCTAATATGGTAAAAGCAGTGTCAGACCTAATGTGAATTACTGGACATGTGGAAAATAGCAAAACTGTCGTATCTGTCTCATAGTGTACTATTTCATAAGCATATTTTACATCTAAAATGTAATACTTTTACATCTGCAATATAGGTTTGGTTGGATTCATAAAGCAGTGATTTAATCTAGATAATCTTTCAACATTTAAAATAATTTATAACTTAGGTTAGATTTTTCAGGCAGCTGATTAAAGGATTATTAACAAAAATGTTAAAGTTTATTAGCGACACTTTGTACCGATACTAGTTTCTAGACTGAAGCTCTAAGAAAACAATATACTTAAACTTTCTTATGCACTCAGCATCATCTGTGTAAACTGCATCAATTCTTCTTCTCATATGGCCAACTGAATAAAGAAATTAAAAAAAGAAAAGAAAAACATGTGTGCCAGACTAGAATAATATGAAAATACAACTATGTTAAGGAGGATGGGAGGAAATACACTAGAGATGACAGTGATTTAACAAATATAGGACCTGATTCAGTGCCCATTAAATTAGTGGAAAAGAAATACGCTATCCTTACAAAGGCAAAACAGTTTACATGGCCAGACATAGCCACATCTTAGCTTCTCTTATATAGAAATCAAGTATCTGGACTGCCATGGTGTCGTTCCTTTGGTGTTGGACTAACATGCCCAGCTGAGAGGCCCAGCACTCCTCCATGTCTGTTATTGTTTCTCAGAAAACACACAGGACCCTCTTGTCCATGACCCTCCGTCCTGTATATTTTAGTTCAGAGCTAATAACAGTGTTGGTCCTTATGTTCCTAGCGACTTCCCAAGTACCTCCAGAAATAGTTCCCTAGTTAATGCAAAATAAATTATGGCAATGGTGAGGTGAAATAATGAAGTGGTAAAGGTACGATAAGCGAGACAGTAGTACGTTTCATAGAGCAAATATAAAGTGCTGCTAATGCCTACAACTTTGTAGGCACTATTGCAACCCATCTAATTGCTAAAATTGTGAATTAAGATACTGCTTGTTTGATAAAAGCCTGCCATTTTTGCAAATCTATTAACTACTATTGTATCATGTAAAATATCCATTTGTTACCCAAACAAAAAGTCTATGGAATATAACAGTATTGCAGCATACTGGTCTCCAGCTGCTACGTGAAAGATTGAGATGGATCCAAGACAAAACAGAAAAGTGTATTTTAATGAATCAGATATTGTTACTCATTTAGCTACAGAGACTATTTCTTAAAGGTCTTATTTTTATCATCATATTCTTAAGGGTATATTTTGGGGCCTTGGTTTCTGGGTATACAAAACTGTGAAGAGTACAGACTGGCATAATCTTGTTCAATATTTACCAGATGAAAATAAATATGCATCCACTGGATAGTACATATACAGGAGGTAAGTGGATCTCAGATTTATTGAGGCACATGCATTGCACAGATGGGTTAGCATGTGCCTCTTACCATCTGAAACATTAGATTGCTTTTGCATGAAGATTGGTCTTCATTTGGCCTACCCTATGATATCTAAGAGCTACATCTGTAAATCTCAACTATTAAATCTAGGTTTTCTTCAGGATGTCAGAAGAACAAGAGCTTAGAGAAGGAGATTCTCCAGGCCTTAGGCACCTTTTTTTGGGCCTAATTGCCTTTAGGGTATTTCCTCATAAGCCTAGAGTGCTTACTTAATCTAACTCTTAAACTCAGAAGATATAGCAAATTAATTTAGGGGCAGACTAATTGTTGATAGCAATTTGCATCTGTACTTGTTAGATACATACATTTTCTTAAACATCTCTGCATTAGATATGAGGTCAGAGGTGTAACCTCATATGATCCTATGTATAAACTTAATTATAACTCTGTGTCTTAAAGTTCTGCCTGGATAATAATGTTTGTGTCTCATACATTACAGTCTAAAACTGTGACCCCCATGAATGTTAAAAATTGATAAAAATAACTACAAGCAATTAAAAGCCCAGATAATTCATGAAAAGTGGGACCATTTTTATGTTAAATATATATATTTTTTAAAAAGTAAGTTGTTTTATAATATTTTAATTTTCTCATGTGAAGGGCAGATTTCCACTGAGGCAGCATATTCATTCTGCAAGGAGTAAGATAAATGCTAAATGTCTTATGGAGAAAGAGCTCATTTTATTTCTATCTGGGCAGAGCACGGATGTGAGCTTTCTCACCCCCCTCTGCCTGCACCTCTCTTGGCCTCTGTATGAGTAACACATGAAAGAACAGATATAAGAAGGTTATTTCAACATTTTCTATGGTCATCTGAGTATTTATTTAGAAGAGTAAAGCCTTTAGCTTTCTATCCAAATCAATCCCTTTTCTGATTTATTTTCTTTCGTGTAATGTTATTTCCCTTCCAACCAATAAATCTTTTGGTTTACACCCATCGTGACACACAGAGAGCTGTTCTGTGAAATTTAAGCAGATCTAAATTTGTACTGTAATGGTCCTGACGTCTTCCACTCTTGGGCCAGACGTATGTTTGCTGTTTCCTTGCCATTTCAGGCACCTACATTAGGAGAAAACTATGAAACTTCTTTTTTTTTTTTTTTTTTCCTGGAGGGACCAGTTCAAGTCCCCAGACTGACTCATCATGGGACCAGCTAAGTCTCAGTGTTAGTGCAAGAAACATGCAGCTGGGGTGTGAGTCTGCAACAGCACTGATTTAAGCTTGTGTTGTCATGCAGCTGCAGCCTCAGCCATATCCTTTTTTAATATAGTGCATAAATACATAAAACCCTGAATGTGCAACAAATTATGTCTCAAAAAGCATATAAAATCTCCAGCTGAACATATGAGTTTTGCTTGCAAAACATAAACCAGGATGAACATCTATTATATCATTGTATCATCATATCTATCATATAGATCTAGTATATCTTCTAAGAAAAACATCATAGATTTGGGTGTGATTTCCATGAACCAAAGAGTTTTCTGTTGTTATGTTCTGTTTCTTTTAAACTTCAAAATGGCAGTATTCTCATCGATCCTTCAGGCTGAAGAGGAAAGGATCAGGTAGAAGGGGTTGCATCCTGCAAGTTAACAGTTGGCTGCACAGCTGGTGCCACGGCCATGTTTTGACTTTTATAACCACTGGTCCCTCACTGAGAAACAACCCAATAGAAGAAAGATGCTGATAAACCGAAGCATGAACACAGTCAAGGCTGGAGCACTTGCCCTGTGAGGAGAGGCAGAGGGACTGGGGGTTTGTCAAGCATGGAGAAGAGATGGTTTCAGGGGCACCTACCAGCTGCCTTCCTGCCCCTACGAGGAGGGGACAGAGAAGGCAGAGCCAGGCTCTTTACTGCAGTGCACAGCAGGACAATGAGAGATAGCGGTCATAAATAGAAAGATGGGAAGTTCTGACTGGACACAAGGAAAAAAAAATCCCTTTGAAAATATTGAAACTCATTAGTTTAGTTTCTTCTGTTCCTTTTCTTTTTTTGTGTCTTACTAGCCTTCTTATATGCAAAGAACATTTTTTTCATATTACTGAAAATGCAATAACTAATTATGAGCAACATACAGATCACTTGATGATATCTTACAGTAATACTAGAGACCTAACAGCAACACAGAGTTTGGAGGAAAATAAATAACAAAAATAATTAAAAAAAAGTTTTTCCTTCTCCTCCACATATACATACATATATTAATGGACACAGTAAGGAAATCAGATGTTAAAATCTGAAATTCTTAAAACCTGAAATTCTTTCAGATTTTTAGCCTAATTTGAATTTATATATTTCCTATAACCCAACAGAAAAATTAATCAGCAGCAAAACTCATTTTATTAAAAAAATGCCTATAAGTCTCAAAATGTTATATAATGCATGAACATCAGCCTGCTGTAAAACCTAAGAAAAAGCTGTAGAGAAGAAATTAGCCTCTAAATAAAATTTAAAGGCCTAGAGAGAACACTCATCTTAAACAGAAAAGGTAGCTTTTGTTCTGTAATTGGAGCTCATAATGTTTTTTTCCTGCTAGCTCTTACTAATCTATATACGCAGTGCTCAACAATACACAGTATGTTTTAACCACATTAGTCTTTGTAAATCTTGCAAGTATAGTCTCCAAAACATGTGAAGCTATTTTATAATGTTAATTAAGGGTCATGGAGTATTGTTGCCTATGTAGTATTACTAAACTGGTGGACTGTAACATTTTGCTGGACTTTCGTTTGCACTCTATTAACTATACCTAAGTGATTTGCTTATCTTCTTTGTTTAGCGGGTCATTTGACACCCAATAATTTTATGTTATAGAAGGAAATACATAAAGTTATTTACATTTACAATCCAGCAGGATTTTTTTTTAGAAATCTCTCTCTCTCTCTCTCTCTTTCCCTCTCTCTCTCTCTCTAAACATACATATATATTTATATATATTTTTATATATATATATGTATATATCTGTGTGTGGAAAAGGAGGGAGAAAAACAGTGTATCAATGTGGACAACAAGGTGCTGGTAATAATATTTCTCAATACTACATGGACTACATTCCCACAGAAACATGGCTTCTGTTATCAATATTTTCATAATTAACAATAGCATCTCCACAGGTTTGTGTAGCCCTCTAGAATATCAAAGGCTTTAAAACATTTAATAAAGAGGCAGTATATTCTTTCCTCTTTTTTTCCTTTCTGAAAGTCTTCAAAAAAAGAGCTAAATAAACTAAGAAGAACATGAGGTCAGATTTAATATTGTTCTTCATTCTGTGGGATCACTTACACCGATGCAAAATAATTGTGAAGTAGTAGCACATCAGAGTAGTATTTGGGCAGGACAACAGCTAATTCAGTCATGTATTTCCAGTATCTTTACATCCTACTTCTCCCTCTGACGTTCATGAAATTCAGCTGAATATCATCTCCTAAATATTCAGATTAGCCCTTATGTGGCTGAAGTAAGCGGTTATAAGATCTCCAGCAATAAAAAGAAGTTAGCAACCTTTTGATCAATATTTGTCAATGTTTGTTAAATGTTCAATAGCAACTCAAGATAGAAAAAAGACAAGTTCTCAATTGACTCTTTTTCACTTCTAGAGCATTTGTTAAAAATGTAGGCATCCGATGCACAGACATGCTGCACTTCCATAAGTCTTCTCAAATCTCAGAGCATTATTCACACATGAAGATTCTCATGATATGTATGAGATATGTATGTGAGCATCACAAGGTTACAAAGGATGTTGATATCCCTTGTGTAATGAATGAAACATGGAATTGGTCTTCTTTAAAGGGTCACTCAGTTGAGATTATCACCCTGTGAAGGCTAATCAAAACAGTCATGTCCACTTCAAAGTCCATCCAAATTGACAGAAGTCTTCCACTTGCCTTCAGGCAGCTGTTAATCAGGTTCTAATTTTAAACTTTACTACTAACAAAGATATTGTTTGGGCAAATAAGCAGCAGTAGATTTTCTCCATCCCTCCTGAAACAAAAAAGGAATTGACTCTCTATTTTGTTATACTGTGTTAAGGGAGGTTATATGGCTGCTGCCTCTGGCGGGCTCGAGGTCCTGGTGAGCCCTCCCATCCAGCCGCTGGAGCCCAGCCCGGCGCACTTGGGGGCCCAGAGGTCTCTGTCCCAGGGTCATGGATATGGCTGCTGCTTTCCCCTTTGCAGGTTCAACCAGCAGTGAGGCTGAGCATGTATCCCAGACACACACACACAGACAGAGGACACTAACACGGCCGGTTACAGAGACTGCCACAGACAAGGTGCTGCCTTCAACAACACTCGCAGATGACACTACCCGAGCTCACATCAGTACACACAGGCAAGTCTTCTTCTTCCTCTCCAGCTAGGAAAGACTGACGTGCACTAGTGAAAGCACACGCACCCTCACTCTGTAGTTCACAAATACATGTATATTGGATGCTGAGCCTCTTTACCTGCTCTACGGGCTTCCTACTTGCCAGCTAGTCCAGCCTGATGCTTGCTGGCAAATGGATGCACGCACACACACACACACACACATACATCTCATAAACACCTCCACTCATGGATCCCTCAAATATCAGCGAGGCCTCTCTGTCTGTCTGATATCACTGCCCAGATGCTAGCCCCCCTTACGTGCTATACAGGCCTCCTACTGCCCATCCTGTGCCCTATAAAAGAATCAGAGTATCTATCTCAAGCTGCATCCATAACTTTGTATGACACAGATCTACACAACACTATGCTAATTATGGGCAGCCTAATATGTTATAAGGAACTCCTTTTACCCTCTGACATTTAGTAAGTTCAAGAGTTTTACCTTCATCTGCAACTGAAAGTTGGTTGATCTCTCACCACCCATATGCCTCATCTCCCCCATCCCAGTAAAGTTTATTTTTCCCTCCCTTTTATGTGGTGGATCACTGTTAAATTCACACTTTAAGCATTTCCAATTATCCTATTGAACATGTCTATTTCCTCTTTCTTCATTTTCTCTCTCTTATTATTTCTGAAACCCCAACATAAAGAAAAGAAAAATATGCTGATAAACTATCCCTTTTTTTTTCAAGTGTTCAAATCAGAATTGTTTCTATACATATTAATTCTATGCAATCTCCTTTGTATTATGGAGAAATTAAATACAGACTGACAGAAGTGTAAATATTTTGGTCACCAACACCAAAACCACAAAATAATAATGTTGTTAAAGTTATGTCCCTTCTTAATGCAATAAGCAGGGACTGTCATTAAAATCATATTTCAAATAAATATCTGCAGAGTCTGCAATAGAATTTTCTGAAGAAGATGACCCCCAAAATAAAAGAAAATGAGACAAAGTAGTTATGCTGATTTCTAGGTAAGTAGAGAACATCAGCAGTATATTTGTAAGTTCTTAATATAAAGGCATCTAAAATATGAATTTAAATTTCCACTTTGAAACTTTTTAAAGTGGAAAGAATCTACACTGTGAAATGAAAATGATCAAGAAGAATAGGAAGAACTAGACTGAGTAATCAATTTAACTGAAATATTAAGAGTCAGTTAATAACCCGAAAATAAAAATGGTCCCTAGAGTAGACCACTTAATAGCTGAAATCTACATTTCCTGTTGCAAATCATATGCCCTGCAGCTAAAACAGTTCCGAGAAAGCTTATTGAAAGACAGCTTGTCTATAATAACACAGTTATGGGGAAGTGTGTGGGGGGGAGATACACATTTCAGAACATCTTATTTCTCTGATTTACTAATGCTCAATGACTATGACTAATGACTACTAGTATCAAAGGATATTTACTGTATTTCATTCATTTTAAAGTCAAGATAGTTTTTCCTAGGATTGAATAGAAAAGGAATCACACAGCAGTTGCCATCTTGGATATGACTTGGATTGGATTGGTTTGAATTGGATATGACTGGTCTTGTATTTAAAACACTATCATCTTTCTGTGTGTGGTCACAAGCCAGGATGCATTGCAAAGACTTTACCCAAAGGAACAAAACCCTTACCTTTAATGAGCCTCAAACTCTAGGCTCACATTCATTAGATCTAATTTTAGCCATTTATTTGAATTTCTGAAATTAGAGGTCTAACTGACAAGGAATCCTCCAATTTATAACTCACCTATCTCTTTCCAGTGCCTGTAGAGGAAATCTAAAGAGACCGAGCTCCTAATCCAGATGCCCTTTGTTAAGGAAGAACCAAGGCCTTACCAGCTCTTGTGTTTCCATATGATACTTCAGAATGTCCAACAGAAATGTTTCCAGGTCAATATTTATACACATATTATGCTGGTAATATTAACCCAAACATGCTGTCACCCCTGGTACATCTTGCTAGGAGGCTACACATTTTTATGTGACAGCATTGCTTCAATGTTATTACTGTATATGATCACAAAATAATTTTCTCCTATTGGAGGCAGTGTGTGGGCACAGTAAAATGCTGACTGTAATTCATTCCTTTATCTGCTTGCATTTAATTGTTACATCAATCTACTGAAATATGCGGGGTTTTTTTCCTTCCTTATAGCTTAAGTTTGAAGCACAGATGCTGATATAAAGTTGGGTTTTGGGAAATAATGCTGGAAGCATAGGATGGAGATTTACACAGAGCAGCATCCCCAGTTCCCATTCCTTAACTTAAGAAATACAACCTCTTAAATTAATAGTTGTTCTATTGCAGTTCTAAAATGAAATTAAAAAAATGACATTAATGAACTCAGCACAAAATAATAAATCAATAAAAAATGTATCTTATTTCCTAGAACGTGAAGTTTTACATTTTTCATTGCCCCTCCCATAGAACATTAATACTCCTCATCACTTGACAAATGTCATTCTATAATGCACGTTTATTTCACAGACTTTAAGATTAGTCAGGAATGTGACTCCTGAAACTTTTTTTCTGCTATGTCATTCTGTCACTTCCAATAATCCTTCAAAAATCATTCAGGATTTTTTTGTTGTTGTTGTTGGAAAGAAGGGGTGGTATTTAGTAATTTCTTTATCTACAAACTTCAGAGTGCTCTTGCTGTTTTCGATTCTAAACATGACAACCTGACTTATGGCCTGGTTTCATTCCAGTTTATGGTCAGCTTTAGGCATTTAGCTGAAACTACCAACTGATAATCTAGCTGCTTAAGCCACTCTTTAAGGTTACTCAAAATATCCCCACAGTGAGACTTTGAAGCTGGCTGTTCTGAATTGTCTTTAGAGACTTTTTTAGGATTTTAAGGTTTCTTAATTTGGCGTATCAATTTAGAAACACAAGTGATACAGCATGTGTCCAGGCCGTTGCTCTTCCCGTACATAAGCGTTGTCTCTATGAATACAGTATATCTTTTTGCAATAAAAGATTATCATTTCCTATCCTATACTTGAAACCAAAAGCAATTTAAAACAAAATTTCTGTAAATAATGGTATGAGTATATAATATCCATTGGAGATGGTTATTGTCAGCATCTTTATCTGCATTTATGCTGCAGTTCACAGCACACTATGTTTGGAATAATACAAACACAAAAGAGAAAACTGTGACCCCACATCCAGAATAAATAGCAAACAGATTTTGTCCTAAAAATGTTGGGATTTACTTACGAAAGTACAAAAAGCTCTTAGCACTTGATGATGTCAGTTTTTCCATCATGGAACTGACCACCAGCCTAGCCCTGGGATTTCCCAGAAAAGTCTGAACATTCTCATGTTTTAGTAACGTCAGTGGTTGGGGCAGATGACACTGTCGCGTGAAAGGGAGGGACGGAAGGCCCTTCCTTATCTTTATAATTTACGTTTGCCTGCCAGAGCCCCCCTGTTTGAGGACTTTCCCTGAGACAGTTTCGCAAAGTAAAAAAGAATAAGATTTTATTAAAGCGACAGATACAACAGGTTCGGAATTGCCGTTGATAAATGCACTTGCTGCTACAAATGTTCTTTCTATGAGCTCAAACTAACAATTAAGTGCTTTCAATAATAATATATTTTCCCGGGTAACGTCCGACGTTTGTCGGAGGCGCAAGTCTTACCAAAGAGGCGTCCCTGTTTGGGGGAGGGAGAAGGAGGCTCGCTCGTCAGCAATCTCCAGTGAACAGGTCAGCGGTTCAATTTTCTTCCCTTCCAAAAACTTTAGTGAGCTGTCCTCTGTTTTATAGTTGCTGAAGGTGGGATGTGGAAGCGCGGCAGACATACTTCATTGGCCAGGTTGCCATTTGCGCGGTTGTTGGGGGTATGCCCCCCTTATTTACATGTCGTTATGCAGCAAAGGGCGTGATTTTTAATATGGTAAGCAGGGATAATGAGGCTGGGGGTACTATAGGTCAACAGTCTGTGAGCAGCAATTATTTTTTGGGATGCAACCCTTTGTGGTCAGGGGCGGACCGTGATACCTCCATATCGCTCCCTCCTCCGCCGTGCAGCTGGAACAAACTGTCTGGCCTTCACCAGCTAGTTCGTTACTCATGTTGCAAAAGGGTGATGTGCTTTGGCTGCCACGTACTGTTTTTTCCGTGTGCCCCCTTATCTTTCTCCCTGAATTCTCTCTTGTTCCCACATCATCCACCCCGTGGCTGCTGCCACTTTCATATCCCACTCTCAGTCACAGGTGTATCAATAACTTGTTGGAGGGGTGATGCGTATGTGTCTGGACTGACCTCCACTAATGGGGTATAGGAAGTGGTGAGCGGACGCAACTCTAGGGCACGGCTTATGAAGGTTTTTAGGCAGCTAACAGTAATGCATAGCAACATTACCACAATGATAATGATAACCCCAGTCTGTAACAAGCTTTGGATCCATCCGGTGACACTGAGTCCAAACCAGCCGAACAATTTCGACAGCCAGCTGTTGTTCATCGACTCTCGGAGCTCGCGAGTATCTTTGGCCACCTGTCGTATGGTTTCTAGTTGGGTGTTGAGGTCCTGTGTGACGTTTGGAATGTAAACACAGCAGTCCGTGCTTGAGAGATTGAGGTAGCCACACAGTCCATTTTGGTGCAGTAACATCAGGTCCAGTGCCATGCGATTCTGGAGAGCCATCTTAGTCGTAGCTTGCAATTGTGTGTTGATCAAGGACAAGCTGTCTCGCGTGGCGTTGGCTAAAAGTTCTACCTGGTAGGCTAATTTACTTATCCACAACCGCGTTCGTACTGTAGCGGACCCAAATCCCCAAAATCCTTCCATTCCCCATGCTATTCGGACGGCTGCTCCTGGGTCCTGCCACCCCTCAACCTCACCTCCCAGCTCCCTTCTTGTGCGAGCAAACCAGTGGGGCTGGACTGGGGTCCTCTTCCATACAGGGCACAAAGTGGGGATGCCTAGTGTACATTGGGGGTTAGGCAGTCTAGCAGATAAGGTAGTATACATGTGACCATCACTACAGGCCCAAATTAGGCCTGCTGGTGCATCGCCGGAGGTGATGTGGCAGTCATTGCGGGGTGCGAATTCTGATCCTACGTATGCATAGGGCACGCTGTGATTTCGGCACAGGCAGCCCATTTTTAGGGTCGTGTAAACTGACCAGTAATACTGTACCCACTTGTATTGTTCCCAGTTGGAGCAATTTATCACCGTTCGGCAAGACCACAGTGTTGATCCATTTGACATGGGAATAAAAGGGGACCCATGATCAAAGGGTATGAAGCCCCTATCAGGATCGGACCAAGAGCAACTATAAGGACAATTTGCAGCCAGTGTAGCATCGTGGCATTGTTTTGGACATCCCTGGCCCATTCCATCGTCCCATTGTATGCACCAGGACGTGTTTACAGGCTGGGTATATTGCAGGATGTTGGCTGCACGTCCCCAAGACCATGAATTTAAAGCACCCCAAGGCAATGCACTACAGCGTGTAGTCCATCCGCCTGGGTTCCAGATCATTGAGCCATTAGGCTCCTCTGTGTAGTTCCAACTAAGGGTGCAGTCAGTTTTGGAAATTGTTGAGAAATTGAAAGCTCCAGTAGGTGTTACAGTTAGTGGTGCCTGATGTGGGGCATGCGGATTTACAAATGGTATGGGTCCACTTTGATTCCAGAGATGTAATAGACTGGTTTCTATATCCGTTGGAATTATTCCCATAGGCAGGGGATCCTCAGCTGATTTGGGTAGGGGCAGGCAAGCAGTGATGCTGGACTCATTAAGCATTGCTGCAAAGCCCCTTATCAAGGCTAAAATCAGATTATCATTCAAATCATGAGGGAATTGATCGCGACAAGTTCTCGTACTGTTCTACCAATTATTCTCTCGGTTTACACATGTGATTATCATTATACCTATTAAGCATATACACGTTAAACTAAAGAATATTTTCTCGGCGTGGCCTATATATAACATTAGGTTCATGTTGACAGTAGGTTACAAGCAACAGTGCAAGCTAGGCTTTGATTACAGTTTTGGCCTACAGACAATTATAAGTGTTAGAGATACAATTACCCAGCAACAAACAATTAGTAATCCTCGGGGGCACTCCCAGTCAGTGTAAGGGAGTCCTTGATCCCAGGTGCAATTTCCCGGCATGTGGAATACCTGTGGAAACATAAAGAAAAGATGCTCGGTTGTCGTCCAACCGGCGAAATTTATGTTAGAAGGTGGGTACTATACATCTAGTACTAATTTGATATCTTTTTTCCGCCTACCAGTATGTCATCAACATATTGGTATATTATGATTCTTGAGGGAGTAGGAATGTCCTCACCGGCCACAAGCGGGAGAATTGTAGGGGGAGTGTGAGTACCACCCCGTCAATTCCTGCCTGTGTGGCTGCAGACAGCATCAAGGAGCCATTGTGGAACTAGCACCCGCCGGGCAGGGTGGCTCACTGCCCTCCCTGGGGATGCGAGATTTTGGTGTGGCATCTGGTAAGTCAATCAGGTCCTGTTGCGGGGCTGAGTCATGCCTTATGGGCAGAGCCCCCCCGCTCGCATCAATCCTTCGGCCCAGAGATTGTACCAGAGCCTGAAGGTCAGCCGTGGGGGTGCTGTGCAGTAACTGCCGCGGTACTCCCAGTGCCAGTGCTCTGCGCCAGAGGTCATTACGCTCCTTGTCGAATTTTTGGTGGGGTTCAGGCTGCAAATTGCTAGCCTGTACCTGACGGACCCACCATGGAGGTTCAGTCGGTTCTCCGGGCTTAGTTCCAATCCAGCCCATACGGCGTCCGTAACTTATTATTTCTTGCACAAATTCATTCCAGGTGGTCACATGAGCCTGCTCTCGTGGGGGCTGTGCAGCAGCTGCGCCAGCGTTCATTGTGCGAGCGGTTTGTATGCGATCCTGAGCATTGGCCACATAAGTTTTCAGGCTATCAGGGAGACCGCGAATAAGGGGGGTTAACCTTGCTGGATCAGTTGGAGCTAGCATGGGAGATCTCCTTAACGCCTCCCTCTCATACATTGCCTGTATGCAGGCTGCCTTCTGCACAGACGCAGCAAGGTCTGAGAAGCCAGAAGTCTTGATAACGAGGGGGTCCCCTCGCTCCTGCGGGTCTATGCCACCGGCCCAATAGACAGCTCGGGCGGTTAATGAATAATTCTGGTCGCCCAGAGGGGTGGTTAGAAATACTCCTGGGCCCCAGTAGCCCTCTGCCTCTCCTTCACTCAGCAAGATGCGATCTCCCCCCGTGAGGGAGACTCGCCATACATATTCGGTCTCAGATTCTTCCGGCCGTCTAGAGTACTTTTCTTGCAGCTTGGCCAATTCTGCCGGGGACCAAGGGATTGAGCGTGCAGTAGTACGAATGTTATCCTCTCCCTCAGCTGCAACCTCAGTTTTAATCAGTGGTCGTACTGGCACAGGCTCTGGGGTGGGAGTACAGCAATCGGAGCTTTCCAGAAAATCGTCATTATCGTCATTGTCATACCAGATATCCCCATCCCAGGTCTCAGGGTCAGCGCAGCGTACTAGTTTACGAATTTGCTGGGCTGAGACTGTGGATGGCATTTGGTTTAGGAGTAAGTCTAATTTTGCCTGCAGCTGCTTCTCTCGCCTTTCTGCTGCAGCTAGCAGCATTTTCATCTCCCTAACTTCTGTCTTTAAGTTCTGGTTTTCAACTGTGAGACCATTTACTTGTGTCCCCAACTTTTCTCGATTCTCTTTTTCAAAGGCTAGTGAGGTTTCCAGCACCTCATTAGCTGATTTTAAAGCAGCATATTCTGCGTCTGCAACTTTTTCGGGGGGAGGGGACTCTTTATATTCTTTCTGCGCGCAAGATAAGCAAGCCCCCAATACCGCACAAACAATTCCTTTTCCTTTACCTTTCCTGATCTTTTGCTGGCTTCTACACTGCTCTATTCGCTCTACCACTTTATCTTCATCTTTCCAAAATTTATGGGCCCATTCTTTCCCTGCTTGGGATGGTGCACACTTATATTTATGCAGCAGTTTATCCATGGCAATCCTGCCGACTACGCCAATTTACTGTTGCGTGAAAGGGAGGGACGGAAGGCCCTTCCTTATCTTTATAATTTACGTTTGCCTGCCAGAGCCCCCCTGTTTGAGGACTTTCCCTGAGACAGTTTCGCAAAGTAAAAAAGAATAAGATTTTATTAAAGCGACAGATACAACAGGTTCGGAATTGCCGTTGATAAATGCACTTGCTGCTACAAATGTTCTTTCTATGAGCTCAAACTAACAATTAAGTGCTTTCAATAATAATATATTTTCCCGGGTAACGTCCGACGTTTGTCGGAGACGCAAGTCTTACCAAAGAGGCGTCCCTGTTTGGGGGAGGGAGAAGGAGGCTCGCTCGTCAGCAATCTCCAGTGAACAGGTCAGCGGTTCAATTTTCTTCCCTTCCAAAAACTTTAGTGAGCTGTCCTCTGTTTTATAGTTGCTGAAGGTGGGATGTGGAAGCGCGGCAGACATACTTCATTGGCCAGGTTGCCATTTGCGCGGTTGTTGGGGGTATGCCCCCCTTATTTACATGTCGTTATGCAGCAAAGGGCGTGATTTTTAATATGGTAAGCAGGGATAATGAGGCTGGGGGCAATATAGGTCAACAGTTAGTCTGTGAGCAGCAATTATTTTTTGGGATGCAACCCTTTGTGGTCAGGGGCGGACCGTGATACCTCCATATCGCTCCCTCCTCCGCCGTGCAGCTGGAACAAACTGTCTGGCCTTCACCAGCTAGTTCGTTACTCATGTTGCAAAAGGGTGATGTGCTTTGGCTGCCACGTACTGTTTTTTCCGTGTGCCCCCTTATCTTTCTCCCTGAATTCTCTCTTGTTCCCACATCAGACACAAAGGGAATTGTGTTTAGATGTCTTCTTGTCGTTCCTTTATTTATGTAATCCTGACATGTATATGATGCTTTTCATAATTATTTTTATATGCCTTATTCATTTGGAATATCTAGACACGTTCATCTTTGCATTGCATTTGCATCTTTGTAATTTTTGCATCCATTATCAAAGTAGACTTATTTGTCATATACACATATATAGCATTGTTTCACTACTGTACAGGGAAAGAAATCACATAAATCAAAATTTTCTGGAGAAAGGCCATCAGATAAGAGAAACTGATTTTCTTACATAAAATTTCTTTATTAAAAGTAATCGACTGGAATGTTTTTCTCATATCTGAGGCAGTTATCTCTCCCAAAATGGTTTGATTCTTTATTTGCTAGGTAATTTTGGTCTGCTACTTGGCTCTGTAAGCATAGACATATTAAAAATTCTTCACATCTTTAAATTAGTTTCATGTACTTTTGGAGCTCTTGTAAATTGAATGGATAAAATCAAACAAGAACCAGAAAATGAATAAAAAGTCTTTAATGTTTGGCTTCAAGCCAAAATCACCATTAAAGTTGTAAATATCACCACTAAATAGGTAACAATATAAAAATGTGTGTAAATGAATAGATATGCCTACACAAACCTATTTAAGGTTTTGCCTATTTAAGGCATCTATTTTCAGCAACTTTCAGCACTGTGAATCCAGTTGACTGTACTTTCCTTTTTGAAATGAGTTGATACAAGAGGATTGTAGTTTTAAAGAAACAAGAATTCATAAAGCTAAATGCTTTCAGAGGCTATTACAACCGCTTTTGTTCAGTGGACTTCATACACATCAGAAAAATGGCTTCCATACATTATATCTGTTACTGAGGGGAAATTATTCATTATTCTTCATTGAATAAAACCTGCTCCTTCTAACAGTATCTTTATAGTGATATCAGTTTAGTTTTTCAGATATAGAATACCTGGAATGTAATCAAATCTCATTTTCTTCACCTGAATAATCCACATGTTATCAAGCAAATATAGTACCACACTGTCCTCCTCAGGATGTACAAAATTGAACTAACCTGATATTTATCAAATATTTTTAAAATATGTACATTTACCTTAATTTTGAAGAGTCATATCATCCATGTGTGCCACCTAGATACAATTTCAATTGTAGGAATTTTATCAGCTATGCAAACATTTTATGGAAAATAATTTTTAGAAGTTTTAACTTTTTTCTCTTTACTTTAAATGCATTGCATTTTCAAAATGAATCAACTCTTTAGAATTTTGAGATTTTTTTTTTAAATGATTTATCTTTTTAAACCACGGGTTGCTGGTGAATTATATTTATTTATGCAAACAGGAAGCTCTGCATGTGTGTGTGTGTGTGTGTGTGTGTGTGTGCATGTGTGTGTGTGTGAGTGTGTGTGTGTGTGTATAAGAGAGGGGAATGAGACCACATGTGCAAGATGTAGCCAATACCCCTGACTATTGTCTGACACAATTACCATTACACACGAAAAGAAACTGTAGGTCCAGTGCTGATGTACTGTGGAGGCAGTTTTGTTTATTGTTCTTATATAATATTTTATTATCATATAAAATATGATTAATTTAGTCAGATGGTATTGTTTCTTTTCTTGAAAGGATAAAAGAAAGAAAAGGTTAAGGTTTAATTAATAATTTTCTTGGAGTTTGATTCTGGCTGTGATTTTTGACTTTGTTCTTTCAAAAAAAAAAGAAAAAGAAAAGAAAATATCCATTATGTTAAAACGTTTTATAAATAAATACTATTTTTCTAAAGAGAGGGATGTTATTAAGAGCATTTCCAATATAATAAAATATTTCACATACTGCCAAACACACTATTTACAGAATATGTATGTATTCTAAAAGAAAAGCTCTCATAGTTGCATAGAGGAAATGGTGGTTGAATAGCACCCGTGCTGTTACTGTGACCAAAAATGTAGGATGAATTTTAACACTTAGTTTCTCTCTTGTGTTTTGTAAACAGTGCTCATTTTTATTGTGCTGCATCTCTCTCTTGCATTTAAACATAATACACACAGCAAATAAGAAAAGCAAACAAGGGGAAAGAGGCAGTTCCCCAAAATTTCTCTCTGTCTTTTTTTTTTTTTTTTGGTGTGTGATGTATTGCAAAGAGGAGCATCCTTCAGAAACCTAACAGTTCCCCTGATGTGTTACACAGTTGAGAAAATGCATAGAACTATTTTTTTTCACAGTTTGATTAGGAAAAGAGGAAGGGCAAAAATGGTGCATAGGAAAGGAGAAGATAACACTTCTGCATTATTCACAGGAGAAGAATGTAGAGAAGAACAGCACATCCCACACACCAGGCAGGATTCCTCTCTCACTGACTTCTGGTTTCTTTGGAGAGAGAAAAAAAATACAGTAAACTGCAACACAGGTTGTTTGAGAAGGGCATGCAGAAACACAACCCAAGAGAGAAAGAACAAGTGAGAGTTTACTAGAATTAGAGGATAGATTGATATGAAGACTATTGGAAAAAAAAAATCTTGAAAACATACTAGTATGCCAGTCAATGAAATAAGTCTTTCAGCAATTTGGAATGAAGGTGGAAATTCCCAGGGTTTTGTTTAGCCCTTTGAAGTCATAGTTAGTAATTAATTATGTGTTGAAACAGAAAAAAAATATGAAAAATAAATTTAATGAGGCTGAAACTGATGCAGATTATTTTTGTTACTTGTCAAAAATTAAATCTGAGAACACAATGCAGATAAACTTATTTAAATACAGAATAAAACATTTATTTCATGTTCAATTTTTTTCCATTAAAATGGGAAAAATTTAAATGACAGATTATTTTGAAATAGAACTGTGAAGTGTAAAAATATTGAGATTAAATGCTTTAACTTTTCTATTTCCACCATAGCCTTATACAAACAAAACAAAACAAAAATGCTGCCCCTTTGTAAATTTGCGTGCAGTTCTTACTGGTAACACACCAGATTTTTGGCAACTAATAACAATTCTTATTAAAAGTTTATATGCTATTAGCCGTTTTTACCATCCATCAACAGTCTTTTTCTAATCTCTTAACAGAATCAAGGCACACTCTCCTCTTCTGAAGCAAAGTCACATTATTTTACTATGAAATTAATAAATTTAAATCATTTTTTCATAGATGGGAAACTTTGCTCCTGTCGATGTTCACAGAAATTTAATACAAAATAGTGCAGATGTAGCAAACAGAAACTTGTTTTCTATTCCCTGTAGTTTTTCCAATAAATTTATTCCAAATATCTGTACATACAAATTCAGAGCAAATTTTATGATTTTCAGTATTGTATTTGCTTTTTACTTAGAGGAAGACCTAACGAAGGAGCTGAAAGATAAAATAAGAATACATCTCAGTTTAAAGAAATATATTTTAAACTATTAAATATGAATAGATTTTTGGTTTTAGGAGATATTCAGCATAAAAAGAATATATTTCTTATCAGACTATAAATGATCACTTATAGATCATCATAGATACTGTAGCAACATAGAGCTATGACTGCTGTCCAGAAAGAACTAGATTAGTCATGATCAGTGGGAAAAAAACAGGGAAGGAAAGAACTGTATTCTGTATATTCCATATAACTCCACAATGTTAAGACAAGAGATGGATATAAACATGTCATGAATTATTTTAATCTGAAAATTAGAAGTAAGAAACAGAATTTCTTTTCTCTGAACCTGTAGGGATGACTTCAGCTGCAGGACTGGGGCAATAAACGTAACTATTTCTAAGCCAGAGATGACTGATATAAGAAAGGCAAAATAATATCATAATGTTTATAATAGCAGAAGATTGGACTGCATTAACAAAGTCATAATATTGGTCGAATACTATATTTAATGTAGATTCAGTTCACAAGGGTCCTTCTCTAGGAAAAAGTACAGAAAAATATAGAGGTAATTTTGAATGATTTCACTATTTTGCTATGACTGATAGAAAGCACTATGACTGATTTTCCAGATCAATTTATTTTTTAAAAAATATTTATTCAGAAATTATAAAATTAGGTTTTAAATTTGCCAAATTTCAGTAAGCGGCTACACACAATTTTTCAGGAATCAAGATATATTACTTGAATTCATGTGTGTAGTATTTGTTATCATTGGATAAATTAAGCCCTGGAATCTCTTTCACAAATTATTAATGCTAGTTTTCCTACATTGGATGTGATATTTTCTTTCACTTTTGGGAAAATAAATAAAAAATGAACATAAATCATAAACTTAAATCAGAAATCAATACATGAACATTTTTCAAAAAAATAATTTTTTTTCAACAGCCTTGTTCTCTCTCTCTACTAAGCTGTTTTACCAGAATGTTTAAAATATTGAAAAAAATATCATAAATATTTCAAGATGCTACTTTTTTATGTAGAACAACAACAATAAATGGATTCTTTTCTTCTGTGTACTTCAAATATCATTTTTTTCCAATTAATTCTTAATTTCCATTCCACAATGTACTTGAAGATTTGTCTTCTCGCTAACAATATATTCATTTCAGAAATCTGATGATTTTTTAAAGTAATTTCATAATTCAAGCAAAGTTTTAGTGGCAATGCATATGAAGTGAGTCTTACAATCACAGCAATATCTACTTAGAAAGAATAAATTACCAAATCTAAATCATCACAGTTAGACATATGCCTGTGCCCATATCTAAGCTTATATTAGCTTTTTAAAACAATATTTATTCATATCTAAAGGCAAAGCAAAAGCCAGCCAGGCTGGCTGGTCAGGTTTTAACCTCTGCTCTTTTTTATGCTGTGTCTAGAACTGCCCAATTTGCAGAGTTGTTGTAGTCCGCCTCTATAGGCCATGTTTCCATGAAGTGGCTTCTACCCATCTTTTGCTCTGTTTTAATTTCTTCTCGTTTGCCCTTTTACGTTTCGTTTGCTTTTCAGACTTCTGCAGAGTACTTGCAGCACCACTCCTACGCTGAACTGTGGTTGGTTTATCCAGACCTTTAGAGGACCACAATCAGAAAAGCATGATCTCAATTTGACAAAATACTTGGAAGAACCATGATTTTATCACAGACAGTCAAACTCTCTGCTACAGTTTGATTCTGATCAGATTATAGCCCCAGAAGGTCAGCTAGGAAATTTCTTTATATAACAGAGGAGAGGCTCTGTTATGGTGATGTGCTTCTTTCACAAGGATTGTGAAGTGAAACATGGCAATGTTCCAAGCGCCTTTCAACAGAGACAGCTCTGTCTTGAAGGACAAGGACAAGGATTTTATATACAGGAAAAAAGAGGAGAAGGCTATTTTTGTGTCATCTCAGGATGTGACTATTGTAAAAATGCCTGAAACTATAAAGGTACTACAGGTACCCTAGCCAGGATGCCCCTCCTACATTGTGTAGCCTAGGAGGACTCTATACTAAAGAGTCTCTGATGCTGAGATCAAGTGACATTGGCTGGACCGGTGTATGCTATCAAACTTTTTTAACTTCTAAAACAGGGTAACCACATATAGACTGCCTGTTTGAACTAGCCCCTGGATCCAGATATATCCCATACTCTGCCTAGAGATTGTCTGGGACATGCCAGGACTGTTCCAACCCTTTGTCATCACAGATTCCAGTGCCTGGAATACCATCTGGCATGGTTTGATTTGTAGTCACAAAAATGTGTATGCATTCTCTTGGGGCAAGTCTTCAGCAGAAAATTTCTGAATCTTCTCATGTACATAGTGTGCTGCCCAACCTTTTTATTATGGACTTTGCATAAGGAGAGTCATATAGTCAGTGGGGAGTGAAGCAAGGGAGCATTTTGCTTTCCTTTGAATTGATCAGCAACAATTTAATGTTGGAATTAGGTAGTGATAATGGGATGGTGCTCAGTGACTACTCCTCATCACTGTTTGTAAATAGAGCATTGAAGCGGAGAGAAAAATAAGCAAAAACAAGAAACATTCGGTTGGGGAAAAAAAAGTCAAGAAAAATATAATAGGATTATCTCAGTGATTGTACTACCTTGAACATGCAGGAGTTGTTCCAAAATGACTTTTATATATAGATTTATATGTCAATCCTTGCTAGTCCATCTTGGCAGGAGGGAGTCCACTTTCTTTTTTGGCTGGTCATTGCTGTTTTTTTACAAACAAAAGTAAAGTAAGATTGTGAGAGGTAAGTCCAGATGATCTTACTATCTCACTTCTCTTAGTCTGAGTATGTGAATGCTGAAAATGGGACAGCCTACAGGCAGTGCTGCAACAAAGAGGAGCCAAATTCCAAGCAAGGCTGCCGTAACAGGTGGAAGGAGGAGCACATGGTGACATGCTGGAGAAGGAGGAGCCTTGTAAACTCTTGTTGTGCCTATTTGCAACACTGCTGATGAGGTGCAGATGCCTGCGGAATTAATTCTTCAGGTCTTTGAACGGGATTAAACCTTATTTTAGGTGCCAGTTCAGGTGTACAAGTATACACTAACTAATGTGCAGTCCCCAACCACACTACTTCAGGCTTCAGAGCAGTTCTGTGGAGCCAGGTGCTGCTCCGTGGAAGAGTGAGTAAACTCATTCCATTCTTATTTGATATGGTACTGTACCAAACAGAGAGATACAGTACAGAAAGGAAAAGCATAAAAGGGGAAAGAAGAAAAGCAGACAGCAAATACCACAGGTATTGCCTAGATTTTTTTTTTTCCTGAAAATCAGGTCTTGCATAGTGTATATATTTTCACTCCACTCCTGCTAGATTGGTTTTAATCTCTTTGGTTATGATGTGCTGTTCTGCCTATGCCTATTGTGTCTGTTACTTTAATAAAATTCTCTGTTGAAGCTGTTACTGCTACTGAACTAATTACAATAGAAGAAGAAGCCTTTCCAGAAGGTTTTCACTGAAGTTCAATAACAGATGAAACAGTTTATATAGACCACTAAATTGACACCACATTATTCCCAAATAGCTAGTACAGGAAGGCATATTTAAATCAATATATTGTTTGACAGACAAATCAACATTTTTCTTCCTCACATACCCAACCCATAAATTTCAGAAAGGCGGGCTACCTGTGAGCACTTCATACAGACAGTTCAGAGAATGATTTCAGCAACAAATTTAAGCCCCGATATTTTGCACAACAATATCTTGTCAGATGATTGCTTATTAGGCACAGCATTTTTACTATAAATTGAGCATCTATAATTTCCTCTGTCTTTCTAACTACTCATTCAACCATATTCCTTCAGTGGATGAGTTTCCTTATTTTTTTCAAACAATTGCAAATAAGTTGAACACAAAAAATGTATCAAATAATGTATGTATGCGTATATGCAAATATGTTGGAATTCCTGGGAAAGTTGCCTACACACAGTCACACACACACACACACACACACACACACACACACACACCAGAATCCTGAGATAAACCTTTTCCATCCACTCAGATAAGTTTCTGTCTTCACTGTTCTGCCCCTGTTAATACTGAAACGTATATTCCATATGTCCCCATCTTATCTATATTTGGCTTCATAAATCAGTGCTCAAGGGGTAAGAGATGTCCTGGCTAAAACATCAAAAGGGAATGAGGTCAAACACCAGAGCACTAACATTTTACACCTTGCTGATGCTCCTCCGTATGTTCATTTCCCTGAATCTTCCCTACCAAATAAGGGTCTAGTAACATTTTTTGGTAATTTATTTGTGTGCATTTTCTATAAAATAAACTGTAGGCAGAGAATGCTCTTAGCAATTCCAGGACAGTTTCAAAGCTCCATTTGAAAATCAGTTCTGATTTCAAGTGTAACTCTAATATCAAAAATCCCCAGGTGGAGAACTTCTCTAATATCTAAAAACTCTCACCGCCAGCAGCCAAACAGTTGGTAGGCCATTATAATATCCAGAACCATTTGCTGTTGTACCGTGATGGATGCTCTCAGTTGTCTTAGGCATCAAATGTTTGGGGAAGCTCCTGCCACAGATCTGATAAGATCCTCATCCTTTTGCAAAAGTTTGGGAGCCATGATTTGTCATTCCATATTTGCAGAACAATATTTTTTCAGTAGCGTATGCCAGTTGTCCTCCCCTAGGAGTGCTACACACAGGAGAACAGATTGGCATTGGTGCCTTGCGGAGAGAATATTGGCTACACCTGCTACATGTACTTCAAAATTGGTTCTGTCTGTTGGTTCCCTGACACCCAGGGATGGGACTGGAAATTGAACTGAAATTTGGATTTGGAAATTCACCCAAAGCCCTGTGGTGTCTCTTTATATATCTGTCCCATGGGTTCATCATTTGGATTATAGTTGTGAGGAGCTTCCAGGCCCAGTCCATGTTTGTTCCTTACTATTTCTAGCAGGGTTATTATTGCATAATTCTGTCAATCAACATTGCAAGTACTGAGGATGACAATGACTTTTGCCCTTACAGAAAGACAAGTTGTCGACACGTAAGTTTCTAGAAGGCCTCCAATTTGCATAATATAGAGAACGTTCCATATATAACAACATCTGCCATAAAAATAGCGTGGTTCATTTCAGTATGTTTCAATAAAATAATTGGGAAGGGTGGGTCACAGAGCAAGGGTCTGTGTTATGCTCTGCAGTGCAAGTTGCTACCTGTCATTACAGACATTGCTGTTACTTTGATATCACAGTGCAACATGGTGAACTGTAAGCTACTTTCTGTACTCGGTCACTTGTCACCCGTCTTACCCATAGTGCTTCCATATCTTCTCAGGGAGTCCTGATCATCTTTCCCAAAGCACATAGGTAAGGCCACAATCTACCTATCAATCTTTCTGAGGCAAAGAGAAATGTTAAGTAATACTATCCTTTTAAGCATAATTGGATGTCTAAAACTAGCTTTTATTGGCAGGTGGATATATGATCATTGTGTGATTCCTATACTCAAAAGTAAACAATTTCCCATATAGATAAATATTTGTAGAGGGAAAAAGGGGTGAAAGGGTTGTATAATATGGAACCTAAAGAAAAAAGAGAATAAGGCTGCTCTAACTTCCTCCTGTGCTTTACCAGATCCTTCACTGCAGCACTAATCTCTATTGCTGCTGCTAACCCAATTTTATTAAATCTGACTCTTCAGCAAAGCTAACATGAAGGAGCAGGAAGGCTTTTGTAATAATTGAGATCAGCATCAATATAGCAGGAAGAGATATTCAGGTGCGTTAGTGGAGAAAATCCACAATAATGGATGCTACATTTTTTATTTAAGGTTTGCTAAACCTAAAGCTAAGTTATCCATAGAAGTATCTCTCCTTCCTTCAAATAACTTATCTCATTCCAGGCATGACTAACAGCATGGTATCTTCATTTCAACCATTGGCTTCTCTGGTGTCACGGGGGTGAAGCAGGGGGGAGAAGGTTATTGGTTATTAGTTAACAGATTTATTGAAGATGGCCACACAGTGTAGTCATAGCAAGCAAATCTTACTGCACATTTGTTAGTGCCCGAGTCTCAGTTTCTTACCACTCCAACGGTTTCTTCTCAGAGGTTCTCTTAACTCCAGGAGAGTAACCTTGAGAGGCGTCCCAGCTCCAGGGGAGATTCACCGCCGTGCAGCCTGCTGCCGTGCAGGAGAGCTCAAGGGGCTCTAGGCTGCAGCGCTATTTATGGGCACGGAGTTTGACTCATGGTCATACAATATTTGGTGTGGAGATATACCGTTTTTGCTGATCTTATGCTGTGTTGGGGAAAATATACCTTTTTGCTGATCTCATGCCCATTTCTGGCCTCACCAGTTGCAACCAGTATCACCTAGTTCCTCCTGGTCAACCCTGGGCACAGTCAGTTATTTGCAGTCAGCTGGGGCCTGAGATAAGGTGTTTGTGTGTGGGGGGATAGATGTGCTTCAACACACTTTGGGCCTGAGATGGGGGGGTAGCTGTGCTCTGCCACGCTTTGGGCCCGAGATGTGTGTGTGTGGGGGGGGGGGGTGTAGTTGCGTTCCGCCACATCTGGCTATCAGGACTGAAGCTTTGATTAAGCTGGCATTATGAAGAAATTCCTATTTTCTTTCATGTTCTCAGCAGGCTTGAATCACTTATTTTGGCTATTCTCACTGTCTCATGTTTTCAGACACATTCATTTATCACAAAACAAGTCACTTTCCTGTTTGTATTTCCACTTTACTCCAAAAGGCATGCAGAGAACCATTACAGGAATGCAGGATTGCAGCAAATAAATTGTCTGCACTTAGTCTGCAATACGTCTCTACGACCGTTCAGCCCCGTATGATTTCTTGTTGTAGAGATAGAGTTAAAAGGCTTCTTATAAACAATCATTAAACATAGCATTTTCTGATGATGTGTCTCTTTGATCTGATTTTCTGCTGAGAATCGTAATATATACTATGGAAACTTTATGTTCTTTGTAATGAAATGTCTTAAAGTCTCATTTAATAATACGGCTGTCTGTACATCAGAGATGTATGATGCACAGTAATTTAACTGGAATCAGATTGCTATGCAGCTCTCACAGATCTGTAAGTTTCATACCAAATTAACTCAAGAATCAACAGCTTCCACTGGAATTAAAGGAAACATCACAACTTTAGGCATCGACAAGCTAGACTAGACAAAGCAATAGTTGTCACTGCATTTGCTATGCTTGTTATGGGCACAAAACTGTAATCTGGTGGAATTTTCTCAGTAGCATTCGTATTTTAAGGATAACCATGTATTTTGGGCTTTGCCTTCCCTTACGAAAAAATGAACTGCATGTTATTCATAGTATAAAAGATTTGCACTATAACGTAGCTGGATTGTTCTTTTCATTACTATATAAAGTGATTAGCTTTGACAGCAGAAGTAACCTTGTAATAGAAGGTAAATAAACTGAATTCCTTGCTAAGTAACTTACCTTTCATTCATACCACTATAACCCGCAGTCATAATTTCTAAATTAAACAAATGATCTGTGATTTATCCTGAAGGAATAATCAGGTTCAGTATGACATATATAGACATCCCCTCATGGTTTTTACTTCTATTTTCACTATTATTTCCCTGTATTATTTCGTCTTTTTCTATCTATATGAATTTCAATACTAAATTCAATTCTGATAAGTCCACTGAGATATAAACATTTGGGAAACTGCTTTCAGGTAGTCTATCAGAAAACTGCAAAGTAATATAACTGAAGCATATTTTTAAAGTAATTTTGGAAAATAATATTTTTTCTCTTAATGTCTTTTTGGCTGTTATTGTTTACTTTGGGAGTTTTGTTTAAGACTAATTATATTAAAAAAAAGGATTTTTTTTTCAGGATGAGTCTGTTTTAGCCTAAAAAATAAAACATGGGGAAAAATAACCAGCAGAAAATTTAACCTATCTTTAAACTCTAGAGTTTCAACTCTTTTTAAATGACAAAACAAAGTACAATGCTGTTTTTTGGTCTTTTTCCCTTTTTCATTCTTCTGCTGAGGAAGTAAGAATTTGCCATAAATGACTAGCTTTGTGTGGATGGCCTCATCCACAAGAAACCAAAATGAATGCTTTTAAGATAGGTTTTGATTTGTTTGTATAACATAATTTTTACTGGATATATACAGCGGACATTTAGAAAAGCAATGGATTGAAATTGAAAACATCTGACTTGAAGTAAACTTTTAAGCTAAGCCAGTGCTTTTGTATAGTAATACTATTTTAATTGAATATATAATTTACTTTTATTTTAATGTTTTTATACTTTTTTTACAGTTTGTCTTGAGAATGTATTATATTTAGTGAGAAAATATCTTTAGGCACTGGCAAGGGAATTCATCACATCTGGCTTCAATTGGACTTCAAACTCTTTTGTCTTCTTTCTTTCATCTTTCAATATCCAGACTAAGATTCAGATAGTCTAAGTTAGGAACTGAAGTAACTAAATATTAGAGTTCCATAACTGGCAGTTCTAACTGTTAGCCTAAATTAGGTATATGGATTTCCTATACAGTTAATAGAGAGAGAGGTAGAAACTGCTGAAGAAAGGCTCACAAATTGTCTACACTATCTGGAGGGCTGTCTAGAGTCCTCCGTAGGAAATTCTAGATACTAAGGTAATATTCTGAGTTTCTCCTTTTCTCTCTATGTCAAGTGCTGATTTAGGCTGTAATCAAGCCTTTAGTCTTCAGATAGCTGAAGTTTATATGGGTACTGATGTATGAAACTGAACTGAGCTCCTGTTTAAGAGATGACAATGTCCAGCTATGGCCTGGGGAGCCTTGCAAGAGGCCTTCTACTGAGGAAGTGAGAAATGTGGCTTGCCTTAATCTGAGGGAGTGTAACCTATCAACACCCACATCCCAGAGAGGGGTCCTAGCCACATCTCCAGATGTGCATGATACTCTCTATCCATGCAGAAATGCACTTGTTAACATCAAAGATGTCAAGGCTAAAAGGAAGATAGGCAGAAATGTTAAGGCACTTAGCATGGGAGAGAGGGTTCTTTGGCTAATTATCATTCTGACTATTGAAAATGAAAAGGATTAGGTTATGTGATAAAAAAGCACAAAAGAGCACAGAGAGACAACAGCAGGTGGGGGAACCTGAAAAATACACTGCTGCGGCTACTTCCAGGTCCATCACAGGGGGGGCGGTCAGCCCCATCAAGGGCTCATCCCCACAAGCACAGAGGAGCACAGAGGCACAGTGGCAGGTGGGGGAACCCAAATTACCTACTTAGAGAAACAACACCCTATTTGGGCTCCTCCAGGGTTGTCCCAGGACAGCATCAGCCCCATGATCCAGGTGTGAAACCCCTCACGATGAGTCAATGGGAGCATCTCTCTGGTGCACTTTTCGGACTGAGGGGGGTTACTGCCTAGGGGTATGCAGCTCATTACGGGATGCAGGGGAAGGGCATTTTGGGACTGTGCAAGAATTATTATGGGATTTTTAGAGGAGGAACCAAAGGCAGGGAAAGGGAGGGATCTAGGTGATTTGGGGAGGAACAAACATGGGAAAAAAGAGGGATATGGAAATAAAAACGGGCCAGCTGTGTGTAAATAGGGCTGGTCAGTACACCTGTCTAGCCATGCACCTGACCACCACAGTCTGTCCTATTTTCTTATTAAATTCCTTTTCTAAGTAGTTTACTGGGTGAGGGACTTTCTATTCTGTGTACCAGTGTGCGTGTAGAGGTCTGAGTGCCAGCAACTGAAATCAGATCATGGGCCACAGGGGTCCATGCATCTGTGGTGCCAGCAACAGGAGAGACCAGAGCGAGTAAAATTAACTGCCAGCAACTGGAGTGGGATCGTGGGTCAGGGGGCCTGTGTGTATGGGGTGCCAAAAACTGGAGTGAGGACATGCAAGTGAGTATGCGACCGCTAGCGAACATCACACCAGACTAGCTGGTGAGTAGGTGAAGTGGTCTGGAAGCCAGGTGTGTGTGTGTGTGTGTGTGCGTGTGTGTGTGTGTGTGTCTAGGAGCGAGACCACAGGGCAGTTGGCTACTGGAGGGACCGGGGAAGTCCTGGCCAACTGCCAGAGGGACTGTTGGATCTGGGGTCCACTAAGACCTGCGTGTGTGTGTGTACGTGTGCATGTGCATGTCTGAGGATGAGGCACCTGGTAAGAGAGAGGATACTGGATGGGCTGCATGTCTGAGGCCAGCTACTGAATAGATGCACAGTGTGTGTGTGTGAGTGTGCGTGTGAGTGAGGGTGTCTGCACCAACAACTGTATTGGGGCTGCGAGCCTCAGGGGCTCTTATGCCCAGGTGCCGGCAACTAGGGAGACTGGAGATCCAGGATCCTGCTATTGGGTGGACTGAGTGTGTCAGTGTGGCTAGAGGGTTCCACCTTGTACGTGTGTACATATATATCTATATATATGTCCCACTAACATTGGGTTTCGCTTCCATACCTAACAAGCAGAAAGTAATTATGGAACTTTAGCCTTTGAGACTGTTTGCCAAAATGTAGATAACCGTCTTCAATTGCCTTGCTTTCCTTAAAAGTGAAACCTGCTCAGACTTTGCAGGGTAATGTTTTAGCTGGCTGTGGATCTAAATACAAAAAAATTAGCAGTTCTACTCCATAGACTGCTTCAGTGTTTTATTGAATGAGGTTTAATGTAGAAAGGTGAACACACCTAAACCCAGTTTCCCTATTCATTCTATTGGTTCTGATACTCAATTCCTTAATTGACATTGAGGACTATTACTACCATGCTTCTGAGAGCTGATCATTTAAATACGTGTATTTTGTTTATTCGTTTTGAGAGGAGGGAAGGATCAAGTCAAAGTTAGACTCAGAAGAATTTGTAAACTCGACGGTGTGCCTGCAGAGGCTCTATATGTAGAGTGAAAAAAAACAAAAAGAAAAAAAACAAAGAAAGTTGAACAATTGCTATTGTGAAGGCTAACCACAGATTCTGCTTCCAGTGGTTTGCATGAAAGGGTATCTCACAACCAGCTGCACAGTACTTTCTGATGAAGGCAGAGCAGAATGTTGTCAACTGTTCATCACTGCGTTCCCCAGGGTATTTTATCCTGCTGAAGTTAAAAGCCAAGTCAAAATATTGCCAAATTCTAGCACTGTGGGAAATTTATCTCTTTCTGCACAGTTAATTGAGCTGTGGAGTTAGAATGGCACTTCTTTAGCAGAATTTATTTAGCAACAGAAGAAAGGGAAGCAATTCAAAATTTTACGGAAGTAGAATGAGATATTATGAATGTGAGTAAAAGAAACAAGAAAAGCTGAATAGTAAGTTGATTCTTGACATTTCTAAAATGATATTTTCAAAAGTAAAGAGAATGGATTAAAAATCCTTTTTAGGATTTAAACTATTCATACTTCTAGAGTCAACATCACTCTATCACAGACCTAAGTCTTCTCCAACACCTTTAAACAATGATTAAAGTAAGAAAATGAAACATTCCAGGAATCTGTAAAATGAAATTTCAGAGTAGTCTCTGCAATATTACCTTTCATATTTATATCCGCACCCTATATGGCAGATCTATTTTTCCTTCTCTCAGACATGATATGAAACGTTTACTGTTGCTAGATTTACGGACATTTCCTTGGAAGTCCAGCAAGAGGTAAATTTAGTCCAATAAGCAATGTAAAAGCCAGCTCTGCTGGTTCTGAGGAGAGCGAGAGAACTCGGGAATATACCCTATCCATAAAGAGCACATATTAAATAACTTTAAAACTAAAACAAACAAACAAACTACTCCCTTGGTTCTCTCTTGTACTGCCAAAAAGATGTGAAGGAACCATTTAATCCTCACAGCTTTTTTTTCCTTTCTTCCATAAACCTGTAGCCTCCTCGGATGCCTTTCTACAGTGTTCTGATATTTTTGTTTTGTTTTAAGTCTAACTGTATATTACTTGCTAACATAAGATTTCTCCTTCCTCACTTTTTGAGTGAGATATCTAGCATGCTACAGATTAGCCATGGTTATTGTATGGGGATCTAGTTTTAATTTGAATGGTATGAATACAAGAAATTGGACTGAGAAAATAATGTATATGAATATCTGCTGCATTCAATGTAAGAGCTGTAAAGTGTCAGCTCCCAGAGCTGAGTATGATTAAAATGCCTAGGAAATTACAGGTGCTGTTCTTTGCTATTAGGGAGAAGTAAGTCTATAAGCCTTAGCAGACTGATTTTCCCCCCTTTGAATATTCTCTCAGGCAATCTTTTTGAGGGAGAATTTCAAAGATTGGCTGAGTTCTAAAGATTCCATTGAAAAGACCCAGCTTGGATTTATTGATTATATGGAATGAAGCCTTTAAACCTACTAGGGGAGCCAATGCTGTCTGAGGCACTGGGGGGGAAAGAAAAGAGTTGGTTAATCTTAGTTAACTTGTTGCCTGCCATTTCAAATACATCTGTGTCAATGAGTCATGACCGACATCATCTGCATGCCATTGTTCCTGAAATGACACCAAAGTGTCTTCCTTAGTGAATGGATTGCTAATATTACTTTTACTAACATATGTTAGATAAAAAGTAAAAGAATAAAACACATTGTTTATAGATTTATGTGTGTGCTTTTTAAAGTATTTAATGGTTGGAAAAAATGAAACGTGGTTAAATCATGCTTTGGTGCAATATGGCATATTTCCTGGGAATATTTGATAGAAATACAGTAAAGTGTTAGGGCCAAATTTGAAGTGGCATGCACAGTATGTGTTTGTACAGTCTCTGATTGATTCTCATGGAGCTCAGACTAATTGGAAATAAGGTTTATGTGCAGGGGAGCAGTGAAGCGGTGATACGGTGTTACTGCAAAAGTGAATATTGCCTCCGGCAATCTTTTTATATATATGTGCAGAGCTCAGACATACTTTTTAATTCTGAGTTACTTAAATAATAGGAATAAGTCATTTTGTAAATATATTTGTTTTTTACAGTATTGCCAATACTCTGCTCTCCTAGTAGGGAGGGAAGGAAGGATTAATGCTCTGCCCTTTCTACCCTTCAGTGCTGTTAGAAGGAACCATGATTTGCTTTCTCAAACTATTTTATTGGTAACTGGCATCTGGTCTCAGGGACTCTGAATTCTGGTCATCCACCCCCTTCTTTGTCAGGGACAGAAATTGATATCAACAGATAGCAGTTCATTCTGTGGTTGCAAATAAGTTCATAATTATTCAGAATACCAAAAAAAAAGACCTAGGCTGCAAATTATCTTTGTTTGAAAAGACTGTGGCTGTGACGGCCAGGACCTGGGCACTAAGATCTTTGTTAGGGATGTTAGGATGAGGGATGTTAGTACTGATAGGTCATCTGTAGCTACAGCGAAATATTTTAACTGAGAAGTCTTGTAGGAAAGCCTTGGTGGTGCAAATCAGAAGAAAATGAAGAAGGGAAAGAAATAGTGAAAAAAATCTGAGGAAAAGTATTTGTTTCAGGATTAAAATACTGAGATTAGAGTTATGAAAGGCATCTGGAATTTCTTTAATGAAAGAAGACTACATTTTCTTCTTTCTCATTTTCTTTTTAAACACTCATGTTTTCTTCTCTTTCTATTCATTTTTTTTGCTATGACTATATGCCTTTTCTTCATGTTGTGTGCTGATTTCTCATTCTTAACTGCTCCTTCTAATGCATGTGTATGCATTACATCTTCACTGATACCAGACAAGTCTGATAGGAATAGATCTGCTCTTAATCTGATTTTAAACCCTAACATGTAGCATTTCTTCTGAAAGATATGCAGATGTTTCCAAGACTGTTCTTCTCTAATTAACTGGAAAAGTAGAAAAGGCGGAAAAAATAATTTTGCCTTCCTTAGTCCATTTCCAAGGACTACTAGAAGGTAGGAAGGTTTCTTCACCTCCCCTTCTCTTTAGTTCTTGCAAAGATAGAAATAAGCAGCCATAGCCTCATGATTTCAGTTGGAGAAGGCTAGAAGATGATATCAAAATGAGACATCCAGTCTCATGAATTCTAGTTAGTTAAGGATCCTTTGGCTTCACTGGAAAGGGAGAAACAGAAGGAAAAGAGGAGTAAAGCTGGGAAGAAACATAGCTGGCAATCCAGTCTATTTCTAAAATAAATGTGTAAAAACGTATATATATATATTTTTTCTTCCTCCAGAAAAGGAGCATAAATATTCCAGGACTAAGTTCTCTGGTATTTTGTGTTAATAATTTGAGAAAGGGGGCAGTCTTTCTTCAAGTTTGACCTGGTATCTTTTCAAACATTTGGTGTTGCTTTTTCTTAAGTGAGAAAGTATAAGGGACATTAAAAACAACAGTGTGACTGTAATTTCTATTTTTAAAACAAAACAGTCTTTGCATCTCTAGTAGTCTCTGAGTGGTTATCTATCAGGCAACTTATAGCTAATTCTGTATTTTCTTTTCTATAGCATCTCCTACACCAGCATTTAAACTATCTTGAAGGATTTGCTGTTAAAATAATTACTATTATTCCCAGATATGATTTCCCATCCAGTTTTAAATATAATTCTCATAATTATTACAATTACTCCAGAAAAAAAAAAAGTGATTAGATTTGCCATTGTAAAAATTCCAAACCATGTTCTAAGTAGTCGTGACCTTTCAAGTAACAGAAACCACACAATTGTACCTACACTGTCTTTATTACAGGTCACATGGGCCAAATTAGAAGTCTTTCCTTGATGGATGCATAAAAATGAATGAGTAACAGGCACTGGGGTTTAAAATTCCATACAGGCATGAAGCCTGTTTTTTTTTTGTTTGTTTGGGGTTTTTTTGGTTTTTTTTCCCCCCCCAGCATTGCCCATATTAAAACAGTTTTGCTACAGTGGGTTTTGTATGCATATTTTAAATCTCAGTTCATATGAGTTAGCATCTCTTGAGTTTTACTTCAAGACTTGAGATGAAACAAACCGCAAAACTATAAACCAAATCACCAAGTTTTGCCTGATTACAGGTCAACCCCTGTGAAACCACAGAATTTCTATCCAAAACCATTTATTAGTCTGGCTCATTTAAAACTCAGCCCAGGTTTGTTGAAAGGTTTGTGAACCTTGAAAAAATATCATTTGGGCAATCTGTGTTTAGCTAAAAGATTTTTGTGACAAAATTCCAAATAAAGAAAATCACACCTATGGATGGATTTAAAAAGTTGTCTTGCTCTACAGATGATCTCAACTCAAGTTTACTCTTCCTACTTCTGTATTCTAGCTTTGGCAGTTGCAGGAAAGTATTGGCAAAGACAGTACACATAAGAAAGCTATTCATATCATGAATATCATTGTAACTATAGTTACAGACTGGATGATGGCAATCTAAACAGAAAATGGACCTGTGAGATGCAGCCTTCTCCAGAGGCAGTATAACAACTTGTTCAGAATTAAAGGAGCCTTTGGAAAGGTGTCACTCCCAGCTAAAATGGGTAAATTTGCAGCCTAGTTCAGATCTAGAAAGCTCTCTTGGTACCTAAGTCCTACTGAGGTAGGAGAACTGGAAAAAATATTTACTTGAGCAATTGGGAGTGTTGTTTTGTGTTACAACGTAAGTAAAAAGAATTTGGAGCACTTTATAAATCGGCTTTACAGTTTTGGACATCAGGCAGAGACATTACAGTTGAGCTATAGAAACCCAAAACTTGATTCTTGCTCCCCTGTTTTGTCAGTGATGCTAAATAGCATTTCCGAGCGTCAGGAATTACCATTCCTTTGGTACCAAGTGGGCATGTGTCATTGTAATAACCAGCTATAAGTCTCAATGAAGGTAAAATACCACACTTATTTCTAGGGGCTGTTCTTTATTTACTTATTTGTGGTTTGATCTGTGCCTGCTGGAAGAATTTAACGTTCTTATGCTGGAACATTT